>NW_019154087.1:51738957-51874295 GCF_002288905.1 Enhydra lutris kenyoni | reverse complement strand
GAGGGAGACAAACCATAAGTGACTCAATCTCACAAAACAAACTGAGGGTTGATAGGGGGAGGGGGGTTGGGGGGGCTGGGATTATGGATATTGGGGAGGGTACGTGCTATGATAAGTTCTGTGAAGTGTGTAAACCTGGCGATTCACAGACCTGTACCCCTGGGGATAAAAATATATGTTTATAAAAAATAAAATTAAAAAAAAAAAAAAAGAAAAATCTATTGCTTCAAAATATTAGTTGTTTTACAAAGATGAAAAATAGCTCTCATGAATCTTAGGATTTTTATCATGAAAATCCAACAAAATAACATAATCCATAATGTTCCTAGGATTGAACTAGCTTTACTAAATTATTTCTGGTCATTAAGTTAAAATACAAATTATCATCACTGAAGCTCAGTAAGAAAAACATCACATTTTATTATGTTTTATGAGTAGTTAACTTTTATATTAATATAAAACATACAATGGAAATTGCATGTGCTCATAACTTATTCAGACATATTATAACATAATATCTTGTTTGCACAGAAACATGATTTTTATGTATTTTGCAATAGTTTATGTAAATTACTAATCATGAGAAAATTGTACCAAACAGATTTCTGAATTGTGTCCAAATAACTGGTGTTTTCTAGTGACCAAAGCAGACTTCTAAATCTGTACCTTATAACAATTTCATTTGCATCCTAAAAACTTATATTTCCCAAACAAATGTCATATTTTGAATCCTGCTATCCCCAGAGGAATGATGAAATATGAATTTCTTCAATAAATATGTAAATCTCAATTAAAGTACTACAAAATTTACAAAGCAAATGCAAAAGAAGTTGTGATTATAGTAAATTAAAACTATTGATAAAGAAACTTATCATAAGAGTTTTAAGATATGTATTTGAGGGGCATCTGGGTGGCTCAGTGTGTTAGGCCCCTGCCTTCAGCCCAGGTCATGATCCCAGGGTCCTGGGATTGAGTCCCGCATTGGGCTCTCTGCTCAGCAGGGAGCCTGCTTCCTCCTCTCTCTCTGCCTGCCTCTCTGCCTACTTGTGATCTCTCTCTGTCAAATAAATAAATAAAATCCTAAAAAAAAGATATGCATTTGAGTTATATTTATGATAAACTGGCATTTATTTTTCAGAACTGAAGTATGAACTTCATACTAAAATTTACTAAAATCAGATTTGGAAGAATAAGAGGGATGCCTGGGTGGCTCAGTCAGTTAAATGCCCAACTCTTGATTTTGGCTCAGTTTGTGATCTCAGGGTCATGAGATGGAGCCCTCTGACAGGCTCTGTGCTTAGCAAGGAGTCTATTTGTCCCTCTTCCTCTGCTCCTCCTCACTCATTCTCTCTCTTTCTCTAAAATAAATAAATGAAATATTTAAAAAAAAAGAAAAGGAAGAAATTTTTTTATAAAGTTCTCCAAGAAAATGTTTATATTTGTAAAGGTATTGATAGAAATCAGTTGTTTTGATATTTTTGAGTTTATAGATTATTAGACATTAGCATTGAAACTGTAGCAAATTATTTCTTTGACGTTTTCATAGATAATAATGAAAACAATATAGTATATTTCTAATGAATAAGGGGGAAAAGTCTCATTGAGACCTAGTCCAGTTGAATCAGCTAATAGTCATGTTACATTGGACAAGTCTCTTAAAGTATATAACTTTTCTCTCACCAAAAGCCAGAAATAACTCTTATTACTTCTAAAGAGTGAATGAAGAAATTGTAAACTATTCATACAATAAAATATTATACATCAGTAATGATGAGTGAATTAAAATGATTCATATTAATATGGATGGACCTTTGTAATGCAATTATAAGTTAAAAATATACTCAGAAGACATACACATTATTCATTTTATGAAGTGAAAAAGAACTAAAATGCATATACGTAATTAAGAATAATTAAAAAATATCAATAAAGCCATATAAAATACATATTCAATGCAGTGGTCAACAGACTTTTCCTAAAAAAAAGCCACATTTAACTAATTTAATTCGTGGGTAAAGTGGTCTCTATTACAATTACTCAAATTGAATGACGCAACAGACAATACATAAACAAAACTATTTACAAAAGTGAACCACCAGCCTCTAGGCTGTGGCATCCGAGCTCCTGGTCTAAAAGTTTGGGGGAAGTAGAGGATGGGTTGGAGGTATTAAGGTATATTTACTATTAATATTCTTTTTTTTAAGATTTTATTCATTTATTTGAGAGAGAATGAGTGAGAGAGAGCATGAGAGAGAAGAAGGTCAGAGGGAGAAGCTCGCCAAGGAGCTGGGAGCCCGATGCGGGACTTGATCCTGGAAGTCCAGGATCATGACCTGAGCCGAAGGCAGTTGCTCAAACAACTGAGCCACCCAGGCTCCCCTACTATTAATATTCTAATTCTTGTTTTGGATATGGTTTTTGAGTGTCCATTTCATTATTAAAACTTAAATAATTATTTAATTAACCAAGTAGAGCTGACACATGCAAAAACTAAGTAAAAGAATGGGTCATAAACCAGGGATTACAAATAATCCATTCCGTGCAGTAGAGCTTCAGTTTTTAAAATACCACGATAAAAAAAGTAAATATGAAGAGAAAAAACAGGCAGACAAACCACCTGATAAGAGAGTGTTACCAAATGAGGTATATAAATTTTACAGTTATTTTCCAATGAGTTAAAAAGAATGAAATTAATAAAATGGAATTATGAATCAACAACATAAAAGTTCAGAAAGATAAAAATATATAAATAAAACATAAAATAGAAATCATAAAACATTAAAGTTTGGAAAGATGAAACGAAAGAAAAATTTTAAATAAGTAGATTAAAAAATAAATAAAGTAGATAAAATACAAGTTAGAACAAACAGGAAATAAAAAATAAAATATTCAGAAAATGAAGTGAAATTGGAAAGAGCACAATAGGAGCAAGGCTCTACTGAAAATAAAATAAGAATAAAAAAGCTAAAATATCAAAGACAGAAAAATACAATTAAAAAAGAATTATGTTTCAAAAAATTACTAAGTTCCTTCTATTATATTATATTGACACCTACCCTCCCCTGAACCAAATGTAAAAACCAAAATCCTGGAGAAAAACAAGAAAAATATGATGAATTTTTTGATACATCAATTTGATTAGTGTAAGGTCCCCAGTTATTAAATAAAAAATCAAACTCAAATCTAGGTGTTGCTTTAATCTAGGTTTTGTTTTGAGTGTATGTAATCAAAACTCCTATATATTATCAATGGGGGTTATAATCTGGGTAATCTGGGTGAGCCTGATTCAATCAACTGAAAGTGTTTAAAAGTAAATTGAGGTTTCCTCAAAAAAAAAAAAAAAGATATTGTACCTATGAACTGCAACTTTGGTCAATGCCTGTGAGTTCCCTTCTCCTCATAAACTTGCATTCTAAAAAGCCTACTCAACCAACTTTGACTTGATTAGACAGCTCCCACAAACACACAAACCAATACTTTGTACTAAATCTCTGAATATCTCCTACTGATTCTGTTTCTCTGAATGAACACTGACTGAACACAGGATCTACAACATTAAAAGAATATATACAAAATATCTAACAGTGGTAGGGACTGAACAAAGGCAGTCATAAGGGTATCAAAACTTAAACAAAAAGTAACTTCATGATGACTCAGATTTTGGAATTAACAGACAATAATGATAATGATAAGTCATCTATTAAAACTTGCTGAAGTACATAAAGGAAAATGTAGTCATAGAAATGAAAAGACTAGAAACCCAGGGAAACCAAATGGAAAATTATAATTGTAAGCTTAGAACTGAGTTGAAAAATGAAATGTTCATAACAAAAAAATGCATTGATTAGGTCTTATAACCTATTGGAGATGAAGGAAGAATAAACTAGTAAGTTTGAACATACACTTAAAAAAATTATCCAGGGCGCCTGGGTGGCTCAGTTGGTTGAGCGACTGCCCTCGGCTCAGGTCATGATCCCGGACTTCGGGATCGAGTCCCGCATCGGGCTCCCAGCTCCTTGGGGAGTCTGCTTCTCCCTCTGACCTTCTCCTCTCTCATGCTCTCTCTCACTCATTCTCTCTAAAAAAAAAAAAAAATTATCCAAACTAATATACTAAGATATAGAAATAAAAACAAACAAAACATAAACAGAGACTCGGAGGTATCAGAAAAAATATAAAAAGACTTTACAAATGTGTAACTGGAGTCTCAGAAAGAAGAAGAGAGGAATTGAAGGAAATTATTTGAAAAAAAAATAACAACTAAAAATTTCTAACATTTAGTGAAAGGCATAAATTCAAAAATTCAAGAAATCCAATCATGGTATTATATTTTGGAGATTAAAACATATAAAGATATAATACAGATGGCATTGCATGAGGGAACTGAGTGGATTGACCTCTTATTGAAAATTTGTTATTTTTGATTGAGGTGGTAAAAATAGTAATTTTAATTATATTGTAAAATGTTAAGAATGTATATGATAACCACTACACAAAATTTTAAAAATTGCAGCATACAGAAGCATATTAAAAAAACCAATAAATAAAAAAGCAAATTTTAAATAATTAAAATATTTATTATTATTAATGTAAAAGATTAATTATTGCTAATAAAACAGCAAGACCCAACTATTTGTTGCCTAGAAATTCATTTTATATATAAAAATATATCTGGGATGAAAATACATGGATAGAGTGTTTTTACCCGGCAAATAGTACATTCCTGATAGCTGCACTGATTGTATTAGTAATAGGACAGCTATATTTTAAACAGGAAAGTTATTTGAGGTGAGAGACATTTTATAAAAATAAAAGGTCAGCTCATTATGAAAACTTAACAAGTTTCATTGTGTATGTATCTAGTAGCAGAGCATCGAACTACAAGAAAAAAAAAAAACATAAAATTAAAGAGTAAAAGAGATTCCGCAAACATCATTGGAGATTTTATTTGCACTTTTTCCTGGCACTCTAAACTAGAAGAAGGGGGGGTGGTTAGTCAACTATACTGACTAACCTGATATTTAAGGAATGCTGCACTCAACAATTATAGAAAGCCTATTCTTTCTAGGCTACATAGGACATTCACCATTCAAAATGAAAATATTCAGTCATTATTCAAGTTTCAATTAATTTAAAATAGAAATAACACAGAGTCTCCTACTTTTTTTTTAAAGATTTTATTTATTTATTTGACAATCACAAGTAGGCAGAGAGGCAGGCAGAGAGAGAGGAGGAAGCAGGCCCCCTGCTGAGCAGAGAGCCTGATGCAGGGCTCAATCCCAAGGTTCTGGGATCATGACCTGAACTAAAGGTGAGGCTTTAACCCACTGAGACACCCAGGCGCCCCCAGAGTGTCCTACTTCTATCTAAAAATATAAAAATCTTGAAATGTATCCCTCTTACCCAAACAAGGAATAAAGACATGAAAACTAAAGATCCATAATATCCTTGAAGCCATCAGAGAACTGACATTGTGAGGTAACATAACATATTAAGATATCAAAATGTGTGCAATACTTGAAGGTGATGCTTAGAAATAAATTTAAATGCTTCTATTAGAAAATTTTGAAAATGTCTAAAATCAATGAGATACATTTTCAACTTTAAAAAGCTAGATAAGGGAGGGGCGCTTAGGTGGCTCAGTGGGTTAAAACCTCTGCCTTCACTCAGGTCGTGATCCCAGGGTCCTGAGATCAAGTCCCACATCAGGCTTTCTGCTCAGCAGGGAGCCTGCTTCCCTTCCTCTCTCCCTGCCTGCCTCTCTGCCTACCTGTGATCTCTACTGTCAAATAAATAAATAAAATCTTTAAAAAAAAAGCTAGATAAGGGAGAAGAAAGTAAACACAAAATTAGTAGGACAAGGAAATAAAAGATATCAGCAAAAACAATGAACTGCAAATCAAACAATAGAGAAGAGTAATGCTGAAATTTTGCTTTTACAAAGGTTAATTAAGCTGATAAATCAAGATTTTGGAAAAAGAAGAAGAATGAAAAAATAACAGGAAATAGAGGAGTTTTTGTTATATACTCTTCAGATGTTAAAGATTAAAACAATATAACAAAAATGCTTATTTCAACAAGTATGGCAACCTTAAAAAATAAAACTTCTCACAAAAGATACAGAAGAAAGAGAAATGTGCAAATAGTCCAAAATCTAGCCAAAAAAATGAATTCATTATCAAATTCATTATCAAATACCTACAGGTAATTTCTGGCCGTCATAGAACAAGTATATATCAGATATACTCTGCTGCTTTAAATAACTCAAAGCCAAATAAAATATATGGGACATGGTGTTCAGACCTAGGACAGTAGGCAACCCTACAAATGACTTACTGAGTGCAATTTCAGAACATAATTGGAGTCCCAATAGTCTCATTGAGTTGATAAGTCAAAACTCAGAATTCAATGAGGAGAAAATGGCTAGAATTTTAAGGGTGGAGAAACAAAGAGGCATAAACCATACAGAAAAAAATCACTGGCAAACTTCCAAGAGGTCCCCACAGGGTTTGGACAGAATAATAATTTATTCTTACTGGGGGGCAGGGGGGAACCACTGGAGAGAATTCAACCAAAAATTTCTGGAACTAACAAAGCTTAAAAACAAGTTTCAAAAGAATTAAACTGATCCCAAGTGACTGCAGTTTATACCAAAACAAATTTTAACATTCTTTCAAAGCATAGGACACAACAGTATAAAATCCATAATGTTTGTCCTTCATCAAAAATTATAGGCATTCAAAAATAATGGCAAAATATGATCCAAAATGAGATAACCAATCAATAAAAATAGACACAAAATGACAGAGATGGTTAAACTACAATAGAAAAAAGTTGAAAGAGCTATTATAAATATATTCAAAAAGGAATAGGAAAATATGAGTATGTCAAAAAAAATGGAAGACAAAAAACAGAAATCTAAATTCTAGAAATAAAAACACACGATTGGAAATGGAAAATAAGTACACTAGATGGTAATAATAGCTTATTTAGCACTGCAAAAGAAACATTAATAATAATAATAATAATAATAAATCCAAAATAAGCATAGAGATAAAAGAGAGTGGAAAAAAATCAACAGATCATCAATAACCTGTAATATATTATTAAGAAATATAACATACAGATAACTGGAGTTTCAAAATAGAAGGAGGGGAGAATATAGTAGAAAAAAATATTTGAAGTACCAGTGGCCAAGATGATTTTTATATTAATAAAACCTATAAACACATGAATCCAAGAATTTCAATCAACCTTCAGCAGGAAAAACATAAACACATACTATAGGAAATCATGACCAAATTATTGAAGAGAAAATCTTACCAAAGTCATCTTAAAAGCAAAGAGAGGGAGATTATGTAAGAGTAGAAGCAGTTAAAAAAAACCCACATATTTCTCATGCAATATTATGCAAGTTAATAAGACAACTGCAGTCTGAAAGAAAACAAAATAATTTAAGAACCAGTCATTTTAAACCTCATCAAAATCTTTTTAAAAAGATAATATTACTTTTTCAGAAATAAAAATGGAGATGACACATTATCATCTGATCTGCACTATAGACGATGATAAAGAATGTTAACATATTCAAACAGCAGAAAATTATTGACAGATATATTATTGGACCTAAAAAGATGAATAGAGAGTAACATAAAGTGTATGTACCTAAATAAACATACAGAACTCTTTTTTTTTTTTCTCAAATGTAATATTTTTTAAAAGAAATTTGTCTAAATCAAACATAGTAACAATGAATTGGTCTCTAAAATATTTAGAAGTTGTAAACAATAAAAGCACAAAGGTTGAGAAATAGAAAATATTATGACTTTTGACTTAAAGTTTTATATTTTCTGAAGCTAGATTACACATTAAACTTCTGTAAGGTAAGACATAATACATTTTAAAATGTTAGGGGTTCTTGGCTGGCTCAGTTAGGAGAGCATCAGACTCTTGATCTTTGAGTTGTGAACCTGAGACCTATGTTAGGTGTAGACATTCCTAAATAAATAAATAAATAAATAAATAAATAAATAAAATATATATCTAACACATAGGTAGTGAAGATAAAATGAAGTAATAAAAATAAACCAAAATTAGACAAAAATAAAGGAAATATAAAAAGTAAAAAAAGAAAAGACTTATGAGACAAACAGAAAACAAATCCAAGAGGACTGGTTAATGGGTATTAAGGAGGGCATGGATTGCATGGAGCTCTGGTTGTTATACACAAACAATGAATTATGGAATACTACATCAAAAACTAATTACATACTATATGGTGACTAATAACAGCATAAAAATAAACAAACAAATAAATACATAAATAAATAAAATTGCCCTGATAATCACATTAAATATAAATGCTACAAACTCTCCCATTAAAAGGGAAAGACTTAGATTCACAAACAAATAAAAAATACAAGTACATAAGACCTCCCCAAAATCTACAATAAAATATTTTAAATACAAAACAAGGTTAAAAATACAATAAAAGTAAAAATTATGGAAAAATATACATCAAAGAAACAGAAAATAGAAAAAAGATGAGATGAGCATATTAATATCAGACAAAGTAGATTGCAGAATAAGGAATATTCCCAGGGTTAAAGAGGGGAAAGACATTCTACAATAACACAAGACCAACTCATCAAAAGGACTTCACAATAACAGATCTTCAAAATAATAAATTAAAACTGATAAAACTGAGGGGCACCTGGGTGGCTCAGTGGGTTAAGCCTCTGCCTTTGGCATGGGTCATGATCCCAGGTCCTGGGATTGAGCCCCACATCTGTTCGGCCGGGAGACTACTTCTTCTTCTCTCTCTGCCTGCTGTTCTACCTACTTGTGATCTCTCTCTCTCTCTCTCTCTGTCAAATAAATAAATACAATCTTAAAAAAGAAAAACTGATAAAACTGAAAGAAATTTTTAAAAATCATTGATTATATTAGGATATTTTGACATTCTTATTTCAGTACAAGATGAACAAGAACACTAAAATGTAAAAGATCTGAACAACACTATCAGTTTGAATTAATTGATATGCAGAGAGCACTACACCGAAAAAATAACATAATACACATTGTTTCCGAGTACACATTAAATATTCACCAAGATGGATGATATTCTAGGCCATAAGAAATTCTCAATAAGCAGCTTTTTCTGCCCACAGATCCTGTCCCTATGCTTTAATAAACCACTACTTTGGAAAAAGAAAAAAAAGAAAGAAAGAGAAATTATCAATAAATTTGAAGAGATTGAAATCTTATAAAGTATGATACAAAGAAATTAAATTAGAAAGCATTAACAGAAATATAACTCAGGGACACCTGGGTGGCTCAGACAGCTAAGTGGCTGCCTTCGGATCAGATCACTATCTCCAGGTGCTGGGGTCAAGCTCCATGTCAGGCTCCTTGCTCAGTGAGGAGCTTCTTCTGCCTGCCATTCCCCCTGCTTGTGACAGATAAATAAATAAACTCTTAAAAAGATAAAAAAATATATATTTCAAAACACATCTCATTTTGGAAAGCAAGCAACACACTTCTAAATAATCCACAGATTAAAGAAGAAATCAAAAGGAAATTTTGGAAATAGTTTTATCTGAATGAAAATACAACATGCCAAAGTTTCTAAAATACTATTAAGGAGGTAACTAGAAGATAATTAGAAGATAAAAAGAATAAAATTCAAATCAATAATCTAAATTTATACCTTAAGACACTGGGCAGGATGTGGGTAGTAAGAAGGAGAGCAAAATAAATCAAAAGCAAGTAGAAGGAAAAAAGTAGTAAAAGACTGTAAATCAATGAAATTGAAAACAAATCATAAAACTACACCTGCAATTAATGAATAAAAATGTTATTTCTTAAAAGATATATACAGATAAGTCTCTAGCCAAAATAACCAAAAATATCAGAGAAAACAAATATACCAATACCCTATAGGCATTCAAAGAATAATAAGGGGATGTTATAAACTATTTCAAAAACATACATTTTACAACTCACATGAAATGGACAAATTCCTTGAAAGACACAAACTACCAAAGCTTAATCAATAATAATTAGGTAAGCTGAACAATTTTGCATCTATTCCTTGGACATCAGTGGTAATTTAAGGGTGGAGGGTTGAAGAATCTGAAAAGGACATACTGGTTTTTGGTTAATTAGGCATAAAAATTCTTGATTATTAATTTGTGGAAAATATATCTGAATGTGTGGTAGTATGTTTGTGCAATGAACTGTGTTTGTGAAATTATAAACTACTTCATACAGAGGCTCAGAAATGTTAAACAACTTCCCTAATGCACAAATTATGAGCAATAAATGGAAAATTAAGTTAGCTTAACATTGTGCTCTCACTGAGGTAGAGATACTCTTCTTATAACCAGATTTTAATTAATTTCAAGATTGTTATCCTAGGGATTTCCACAATTCAGGAGCTCATGTAGCTTGAACATGAAAAGCATCAAGCTTCTTATGTCAAAATTATTGCAGCTTAGCCAATGTAATTATGTATCAATGGTATTTGTAGTCCACTATTTGCTTTGGAATGATATTTGCATGACAAAATCTCAATATGTGAATTTTCATTCTATAAAAGTTGAGCCTTTGCAAGACTCAAAGAAATGTTGCTGTGATTCTGTTTTCTGAATTAAAAAAAAAAAAAAAGAAAGATAAAGAAAAATTTCTTCTTTTAGGATTACTATTGGATGTACAGAATGGCCACTAAATTAAACATAGTTCTAAAGTGTTAATCAGGGGCACCTAGGTGTCTCAGTGGGTTAAGTATCTGACTCCTGATTTCAGCTCAAATCATGATCTTCGGGCTGTGAGATCAAGCCCTGTGTCAGGTTCTACACTGAGCATGGAGCCTACTTAAGATTCTCTCTCTCTGCCTCTGCCCCTCCCTCACATCTCTCCCTCTTAAAAATAAAATAAAATAAAATAAAATAAAATAAAATAAAATAAAAATTTTAATCAAATTGTATTTTAATTAAATAATAACATACCACATAGAGTTTTGTGTTTTTGTTTTTGTTTTTTTCCATGAATACTGACATATGAGTCTGAATTCTGTTATCAAATTTTGGTAACATGGTGAGAAAGCCAAGCTGTGTTTCTGTGGTAGTGGTTTAGATCCTGTCAGCAGTTTGAGGTGTGACTGGAGTGTCAGAGTTAATTAGATGAGTCCTTTGTAACCAAGCTACTTTCCTGCATTAGGCAGCTCAGAATAACAAAATACTGTAGACTGTGTGTCTTTAACAACAGGACTTTATTATTCACAGTTCTGGAGATTAGAAATCCAAGATCAAGGTGTCAATAAGGTGGTGCCTGGTGAGGACTCTCCTTACATTGCAGGCAGGGACATGGACTTTTTTCAGTGTGTGCAGGTGGAGAGAGGAAACAAGCTCTCCAGTGTTTATCTTTAAAAGGGCATTAATCTCATCATAAAAGCTTCACATTCATGAGTTCATCTCAACCTAATTACCTCCTAAAGGTCATGTCTCTAAACATTAGGGGTTAGGTCTTCAACATATAAAATTCTGGGGCAATACAATTCAGCCCATAGCACTCTCTGAAGTGTTACAGCAAGAAAAAAGTAAATAAGAGCAGAAAGTTTGGGGAAAAAATAATATACAGGTAAGTTTCTTATTGGAAAGAACTATATATGGCATGGACACTAAAGAACTGGGGATCATTATTCTCTAGGATATAAAGGGAGGTGGACCAGAGTCGACAACTTAAACCCTTGTCAGTATTAATGACTCATGAATATCCCCTTTCCTACATTACATTTTAAAGAACTGACAATATCAGGAATCTCAATATTAGGAATGTATCAATATCAGCTAGGAAGCTAATTAGTAGATTAATCAACGAATCAAATAAGTGCAAAAGCCAAAATGTTCTTTCCTTGTCTAAGTTTTACTGTTATACTTCCCAAGAAAAATATTACTATGATTGCCTATACTGCTCACTAAAGGAATTAGAAATTATAAAAGAGATCCTTTAAGTCAAATTATAATTTAAAATGATATTTAATGCATTTTCATAATAAAAAGGTCCATATCTAGGGTTGCTGGGTATACCAAATAAAACACGGGACACCCACTGTCATTTGAAAAAATAGTTCTAACTGTTAAATTCTTGTAATGCAATGAAAAAATATTTGTAAATGAGACATTGAAGAAGTCTTGACAAATTCATCACAGGATGCAAGATAAAACATTAAACATGACATGTTCTGTCTATTCAGGATACCTGCAAACTTCCTTGTGTCTCACTCTTCAGTGGTGCTCTCTATAATATTCCAAACCTGAAGTTAATGATTAACATTAACTTTATTAAAAAAAAAAAGTCAGAATCTTTGTATCCTCCAACTGGACAAAAATCTTAGCTGCTAAAACGTTTTGATCATATAATACCTGTGCCAATGTGAAGTTACAGTAGCATAAATAAAGCAGTTGAAAAACTCACATGAAGCAATCTTGTCACTAATTATATTTCTGAATTTTTACTGTCTTTTAGATCTTGAGTAGGAAAAATTGAAGGTGTATGACCAAAATAGAAAACAAACAAACAAAGGACAAGGAGAATTGACAGTCCAAGCAATTCTGATTATATGAATTATAAAACCAAAAATATACTTGGTTTTAAATCCGCATCTACAAAAGAGCTAGGTGACATGACAAATAGATCTGACACGACTTGTTTTATAAGCCATCTTACATGTCAAAATTCCTGTGGTGAAAGCACAAAAGTTGAAGTGGACTTGAGACCACAGAAGAAAATATAGAGTACCCTTCGTATTTACAATAAGTGAAAAGCAGACATGGCATCTACCCTTTGTTGCACACTTGGGAAATAAGGCTGAAAGCCCTTTATACTTGGGATGGTATGAGAGCATTTCCTGTGAGGAAGTCTCTCTTATAACTACTCCACGCATCTGGGTGTTACTGGGCATCTTAAAGGTCAAGCTAATATTGAAAATAAAGGTTAAGAATCCAACATTGCTGGAGGTAGAAAGACCAGAGGAAAAATGTTTACCATTAGGGACAATGAAACATTGAATCAAAAAATGCCATACAGAACAAAGTTAAAGGAAATAAGAGGGGGAAAAAATGACCAAAAAATATTATATAAAGTAACATTGGAAAGTGTGTACTCACTTTACACTTGAATCTCTTTCTTTCCATATGGCCATTAAAATAGTGAATCAAGAACTGGAAGGCATAGTATGTGGACAAATTTATTATATTTACAAGTAATGGCACTATTTGTCTGTAAATATATGCTTCCAAAATAATATGACAGTAAAGAAATTGTTCACAGAAAATTTTGAAAATAAAGAGAAGTATGAGAACAGAATGAATGTCACATCCAAAACAACTTTTACTGGTTGCATAGAATTTTATCACATTTAATCAATTATTTGGTTTTCAGAAATGTTACTATAAATAATATAATCATACTTCAATTAAACATTAATATTTCTGAGTACTATGTGATACTAACAAATCTATGAAACAGTACTATTATCAGCATATCTATTTTGTAGAGGAAGAAACTGAGATTCAAAGTTGAGATTTAAGCCTACAATGTCTAATTTCTGTGCCTATGCTCTTTTCATTTATATTATCTTATTGATTGTTAATTTAGGATAACTTCCAAGGAATGGAATTGCTAACTTAAAAATATGAAAGGAATTGTGAGACTCTTGACTGATTTTGCCAAATATCCTTCCAAATATCCTTATACCAGTTTATTCACTGGGTTTATGACAGTGCATGAGGGTTCATTTTCCCCACTAATTGGGAAATTTAAATTAAGGAGAAAAAAGAATTTTGTTAAAAAGTACACAAAAAATAAATAATAAATTTTTATATCTCCCTTTATTAACTTGGTATGAATGAATATGTATATATTCATATACATACATACTGTGTATGTATATGTATACAGTATGTGTGTCTCTGTGTGTGTATATATATATACACAAACACTGTGTGTGTGTGTATGTACATCTATACATCCACTGCACCTGGGGAAAGACATGAGGAGGTGCTGCACCCAGATAATGGAAATCAAGGCTGTGGTGGAGCCTCATCAAAAAAGTCTAGAAGCCAACAGTCCCTGACCTGGTTGGTGAGCATATGAAGCTAGTCATATCCACATTGTCCATTACAATGGACAAAAGGAACCAGCCAATAATGTCCCATGGAACTCTAGCAGCCCTGTGTTTTTGGAATTTAGAAGACAACAGGTATTCAGTTATTTCATTAATATATTCAGGTATTAAAGAAGCTCAACCAGGATTTTCTGGAGGCAGTGCCTGAGACAGAGGCGGCAACCCCGAAGCCCTGAATTTATGCCTGAAGTCATGAATTCATCACCTGGGAAATCGTAGCCTTCAGAGGAATGAGGAACCAGATAGTCATCCAAGAGAAAATCTGGCAAGTTACTGGATGACCAAAAGCCCAGCCACCTGTCTCTCCCCCATGCCACAGGGAACCCCATAGCTTCTCATAGCATCTGTTTGTGCTGTCAGCGGGGACCTGCGTCAGGAAACTTCAATTTAGACTCATGTTAGGATTGAGGCGTGTGGTGGCACATCCCCCTTCCCTCATCCTTCATTGACATATTTACTTTTAATTTGTTGTTAAAGACTGAAACTACAATTGTAATAGTTTTTTTAAAAGATGCTTATGTGTGTATATAAGTGTATGATTTGTGTAAATGTATCTGTATTTCTGAGGGTTTGCGTGTATGTGACTTCCCTGTGATGTGAGTACAGCTTGCTCAAACCAGCTCAAGACAACAAATAATTAAATTTTCAGACATATTTATAAGCCTTTTAATTGGTAGTTTGATATCAGCCATCTTGGAAGTGTTTACCTAATATTAAAAAATACACTATAGAGCATAAAATTTCCAAATCATATTTTTATCTCCCTGGAGAGTCCCTGTGCACTAATTTTGCACATTATTCTTACAGGAAATAAATTGAGGTTCAAAAGTTATATTGGCACATTTGTGGTCACATATATAGGTAGTGGCAGGGAAACTAACCACTGAATTACCCTTTCCGAACATGGGTCAATGGTTTCATCTGGGATAACTGATTTAACTTACCTATAAGATTCTAAGTCATCAACTTCTTTTTTTTCCTCTCAAAATTAGTTCTTACCAGTAGCAAGGAGCACAACCAGTGTCTGGATATTGGTTTCTGATAACATTCTCCAGTAAAAGGAACCAAGGATCCTTGGAGAAATGGCTCATTATAAAGCTAAGACAAGGAATATATAAAATGAACCTGAGTAGTGCCAGAAAGCAAGTGTTAATGAAACAAAGGGTACATTAAAGGAGCATAGTAGGCACCTCACAGAGCTACCCGTAGTCAAAGCTGAAAGAGTTCGAACAAAAAAATGAATAACATGGAAATAGATTATAACCAAATCCTTAAAATAAATATCCATGAGTCCATACTCATGTATATAATTGACTGAATACATAAATAAGGGAGGACAAATAAATATTTCATACAAAAGATTTCCAAATAATTTATGTAGTTACTCTTCTCTTTAAGAAGTAGAGCAATCCTTAGGTGTGGGTTGCTCATTAGCGACTTCCTTTCAATAGTACACTATGGGAAAGAGGGAAAAAGTAATTTTACAATGAAAAAATGAAAAACACCACATCATCAAGGTCATCAAGTTTAGCATTACTAGCAGCAAGTAATGTGTATGATATATGATATGATGAAATATGATGAAATGATATGTCATGATATGGCATTTGCCCCTGTGGTCTTCCTTTCCCCGCAAAATCACCAGTCTAACAATGAGAAAAACATAAGGCAAACTGAAATTGAAGGACATTTTACAAAAAATCTAGCTAATACTTCCCAAATAACAATTTGAGATTATCAGAAATGCCAGTGGTCTGAGAAATTCTCACAGTCTAGAGAAGCCTATGGAGTCATGACAACTAAATGTATCCTGGGTGAGATTCTGAAACAGAAAAAGGATATAAGGTAAAAATTAGGATATTAGGATATCTGAATAAAATGTGGACTTTAGTTAATATAATATTGTTTATCAGTATTGTTCACTCAGTTGGAACACATATGATGGAATATGTAAATAACAGGGAAAACTGAGTGAAGTGCACATGGGAACTATGGATATTAATTTTACAACTTTTCTGTTACTCTAAACTACTGTAAAATAAAAAGTTATTTTTGAAAAACCAGTTTATGGTTTATCATCATATTAAAATCTTTAGCTCTAAAGACTTTAAATGGGGTAATCCCATTCTTTATTGAAAAAAAATCAAACTGATATGTTAGCAGCTTATATGGAACTGTGTCATTGCTAGAATAACAGAGTTTTCTAAGATCTGGTCAGGGAAATAAAAAATTCAACTAAGAAATGAAGTAATGAACATATGGAAACAAAGTCAGTAGCAGGGAAGTCAATGGCATATTATTTGAATCTTTACCTGAAAGTCACAATAAACTATTTGAAATGTTCTAGTTGGCTCAGTCAATTGAGTGTCTGACTCTTGATTTTGGCTTGGACCAAGATTTCGGTGTCCTGGGATTGAGCCCTGTGTTGGGCTCCCTGTTCAGCAGAGGGGTCTGCTTCTCTACCTCTGACTGTCCCTCTGCCCCTCCCCCTGTTCACAGGCTCTCTTTTTCTAAAATAAATAAATAAATAAATAAATAATAAAATGTTAAAATAACTAAATATTGAAAAATGTATTTTATCCACTTTAAATATCCAACACTTCATTATTTCAAGTTAAGGCATATTATGTATTATCCACCAATACTTACTTCACCCTCCCTTAATAGATTCAATTTCAGCTGCTTAGTTGCCCATTAATAAACCCTTTTAAAGACCAGTTTCCTCCGACCACTTCAGAGGAAAAAGTCCATGACAGAAATAGGTTGAAGATTTTAGTGAAAAAGAAACTTGAAGAATGACAGCTGTTCAGTTTTATGTATTTAAAATTTCTTCAACATATTGGAAAAGAAAATTTGAGAATAGACTTCTTAAAAAGATAATTGTTCTAATATTTTTCAGGTAATATGGTAGTTTTTGTACATTTAATGTGTATCAGACTTGAAAATGAAATTTTCACCTCTGTAGGTATTTATAAGATAAGAAGGGAAACACTAAAAATAAGTCATGAAAAATTGTTAAATTTTTATTAAAAGGAATGTTGGCCCATATATATGGATATGTTACCATAATTCCTTAATAGGTAGCCAACTGAATTCTTTGCAATTCAAAAGACTGAAGGAGATTATTAAAATGAAAGCTAATTTTTCAGAAGTAGGAAATTTAGTTAAGAGTTTCTATTTATGTTACAGTAGTAAAAACAAATTCAGAATAATTTATAAATGAGAAATATATAATAGGTTAAATATGTGCATATCGGTTATATCTCAATAAAGCTATTAATTTTTAATGATCATTTTTATTTTTTTTATTTTTTTTTTTTAATTTTTATTTATTTGTCAGAGAGAGAGAGAGGGAGAGAGAGCAAGCACAGGCAGACAGAATGGCAGGCAGAGGCAGAGGGAGAAGCAGGCTCCCTGATGAGCAAGGAGCCCGATGTGGGACTCGATCCCAGGACGCTGGGATCATGACCTGAGCCGAAGGCAGCCACTTAACCAACTGAGCCACCCAGGCGTCCCAATGATCATTTTTAAAAAGAAAAAAAGACATTTAAACAGGAAACATTTTCACATGTTCTCTAGTGAGTTGATAATTGCAAATTTTCCTTAACATGAAAATTCAAAATGGAGTCATTTACATTGCTATAGATGTTGCTCAGAAGGGAATCCACCTATCTCTGTTTCTAAATGAGGTTCCTATTTTGATGATCTAAAATAGGAGACAGGACATATGATGCCATAACCATTACAACTTGAATTTACAAAAGAGGAGAACTGAATATTAGTTTCAGATCCATACATCTCCAGAAATTGCAAGCTTCAGTCAGTCAATGGAAGTAGGATATTAATAAATGAATTAATAGTGCTCAGTGAAAATGGAGCTCAGCAAGACTGGCAGTTTAAATGGGTTTAATTTAGACTCAAGCCAATTGTCACAGGATAGACACAGGGTACATTTGTGACATAAAAAAGACCAAGTATCATTATTCTGTAATAGCCAAAAGTATTCAGAAAGGACATTTTTAAGTCAGAATTACTGACCCTTTTTTTTTTTCCCTTGTTACCGACTAGTATACTAATTAGAATATTAACACAATGGTTCATGTTTCAAAGCATTTTTACTTAATATTATATATTCTAGAGCACATGTAACAAAGTTTTGATTATTTTATGTAGTAATATCTAAACACTTTGACTTTATTCATAACTTTTACTATTTACTATAGTGATCACTAAATATTAACTTTAGATGATTTTGGCAATAAATTCATGCATTTCTCTCAACAAAATTGAGAACAATCTGGTTGGTAGAAGGATAGAATGGGATAATCTCATGAAATACCTTTATTTTTTAGATTCCATATTTAAAGTGAAAAAAGGTTACAGGTAGCACAATTGCTTCTGGAAAAAGGTTCCAAACATTAATGACTTTTTCCTATGAAGGGAATTCCGGACAAATATTAATGTTTAGAAGTAATATTTCCTGAGATGGACCAAGTTCTTCTTAGAATTGTAGAAAGTCAGAATCATGAGAAGAATTTTCCAATCTGTTTCTACATGCTCTCTGAAGTTCAAAAAAAAAAAAAATAGTGAAGGCAATTTTAAAACAATTCTCAGTATAAAAATACATTTCTAATTACTCAGTGTATCAGACAGTTCTGATCTGATTTGATAATATCTGGTTGAATTTAAAAAATAACTAGTGAAATTAAAAAGGGTCAACTTTAGAAATGAGAGTGCTAAATGCTATATGCAGTATTTTATACAAAAATACACTGACATCTCCAAGCCACTCAGAGTGGAAAGCTATGACAATAATATTTCCAGTCATCTCTTTTGTCCTGGGATTCCTCAATCATTCTTTTTAATAAATAATAATTTTATATCATACAATTATTCATTAATTGAACCATCCATCAAAAATGGATAACAGTGATATATCCTTTCAAGTACATAGGATGAGAAGAAATTCAGAAAAAAATGTTTTGTTGTTGTTGTGTTTTTTTTTGTTTTTTTTTTAATTTAAATTTTATTATTTTTTTTTAAACATATAATATATTTTTATCCCCAGGGGTACAGGTCTGTGAATCGCCAGGTTTACACACTTCACAGCACTCACCATAGCACATACCCTCCCCAATGTCCATAACCCCCCCCCCCCCAACCCCCTCCCCCCATCAACCCTCAGTTTGTTTTGTGAGATTAAGAGTCACTTATGTTGTTGTTGTTTTTAAGGGATCCTGGCTTCTAGTGATCTCATTTCACAGATGAAGCATTTGACACTTAGATAAGTCAGATTTGTGTCCCTAGTAATCTGTTTAGAGCAGATTACAAATGCTTGCAAATTTGTGCTTCTATAAATTGTTATAGATATTGCCTCTCTATTTACTGCTAGTTATTTACTTGACAACCTAGCTGTGCAAGCAAGGGACTAATGTCCACATTGAGTTTTAGCTAATTGACCATTCATTTCCTCCCTTTTGAGAGAATCACACATATGGCATGATCATAATGATGCTCGTATATATTTTCATGGGGAAGTTAATTAATTTCTACCTTGGGAAGTACCTTTTTTACAGTAGGTTACATAACATCTGCCCTTTTTTAATATTCATAGCTAATCATCTTTGCTTTCTCTTTTATTTCAGTATTTCATTCCATTTATACATAAACAAAACAACTCTGATGATGAAGAAGAATAGTTTTAATGCTGGGAAGGAAAACAATGTATTTAGAAACATATTTCTATATTCAAATTTAATTTCAATCATTCTACAGTTATTGCAAATCTGTAAGTTCTATACCTTCTCTTTCTGTAGCAATTTAACATATATTTCTCTTATTATCAAAATTCACAAGAGCTAGATAGATGATAAATAGATGGATATTTGATAGATTTGAGTACATGATATACACCCTTATTTTCATATTAAAAGATTTTATGAAGGAAAATGAGGTATAGAGTTTACTTAGAAAATATAAATTAATTTAATGAATACAGGCAAGAGTGCCCAGGTCAAGAAAACCTTGAGAAAAAACTGAAAAGCTGTCTGAGAAACTCTAAATCCTTAAAAGTTTTTATAGTCTTTCAACGGCTGGAAAGAAATAGCCATGAGAATAATCAGAGTCCAGCAAGGTAGAACCTTATGTTCAAAAATATTAAACTAGAAATGATATAATAGTGGTTCAGGGAACACACCTTGGAAACACACTACCTGAGGCTGACACCCTGTTCTGCTGCTTGCTGCTGTTATATTTGGTATTTCATTTAACATATCATGTCTTAATTTTCTCATCTATAAAATGAAATAAATACACTATCTTTTAGGGTTCTAGTGAAAAATAAAATAGTCAATACATGTAATATGCCAAACACTGCTCAAAAAGCACATCATAAGTCCTCAAAAAATTAGGTGCTTCTATTTTTCATCACTTTTTGCCATTTTTCTTGAAAACAAAACACATGCACATAAAGTAATAAGTAGAGGCAAAGCAATTTTTGAAGAGGCATTTTCCCCTTCCTATATTGAAACTTTTTTTTCTTTCTTTCTTTTATCCTGGAGAAATTTTTAATCTCAATTATCAGTCTTCAGATATTTTTAAGATGATGGAAAGATTACTGGATAAAGCAGTGACTTTTTCTTTTATAATCACCATATGTTTTAATAATAACATTATCTTTTCTAAGCAAAAACTACCTTTTCATGACATTTTGCAACTAATATTCTAGAAAAGACATGAATTGTATCAATTAAATGCAAAAGCTTAAGACTTGAAAAACAGAATGAAGGCAGAGATGACCATATATGAGAATGTGCAATAGGTTGTAGACCCCACATTCTACTATCTGATTACTAGATTTATAGGTGTTCAGAAACTGTTTCAACTTAAGAACACAGAAGAGCAGCAGTGACTGCACTATTTATTGACCTTTCTGTTACGGAATCACTGGTGTGAATTTGAGTCCAAGAGTCCAGACACAGTCCTATGAGATTTTCTCAGTATTTAATTACTTATCTTAAATCTATTTTGGCTAGAAATACCTAGGGTAATTTCCAATTTTTTATCAGTCTTGAATGATACTGTGCTTGAGACCATCAGTAACTCCAGCATGTAACCACCAGAAACACAATGGCCATAACCACTGTAATGAAGAGCAGGGCGAAGCCTATCAGCAAAAAGGTTTGAACTACAGTTTCAACCACAATTGATCATGGTGCCTCTAGAACCAAAATAAATGAGCAACCTAAAAAAAGTCCTATTGGGGCACCTGGGTAGCTCAGTGGGTTAAGGCCTCTGCCTTCGGCTCAAGTCATGATCTCAGGGTCCTGGGATCGAGCCCTGCATCGGGCTCTCTGCTCAGCGGAGAGCCTGCTTCCCTCTCTCTCTCTCTCTGCCTGCCTCTCTGCCTGCTTGTGATCTCTGTCTGTCAGGTAAATAAATAAAATCTTTAAAAAAAAAAAAGTCCTATTGGACCTGTGATTAAAAAATAATAGATACATAATTACATAGATATATGATGATGTTAGATGATAGTTGATGATGATGATGATGAAAGATAGAGAGATATAGATAGATGATAGATAGATAGATAGATAGATGATAAATGATAGATAAGATAGATGATAAATATAAAACCCTCTAGTTCTGGAGAAAGGGAATATGGAGTTACAATATTTTGGCTTATGGGCTTTGAATCAATATGCATTTCTGGTGTCACAGAAAGTCACTGTGATTTGTCACTCAGATGGAAAGCAGAAGGAGTCAGAGAATGGTTTGAGTAACACCACAAAAAGATCTAGTGTATGTGTAAGCCTACCTTGTGCTTATTCTTTTAGTTCCTACATGCAAATGTGAATTAACTGCAATGGAACCTGGCACAATATCCACATTGGCTTCTTGTGATAAGAAAGCTTTGCTAAAGCCCTTTCCCTCTTTACTAAAATAGCAATAAACATATAATACCACATCAGTTGTGGATTTCAAAAACTAATGCCACTAACAGGGACTGAAAATGTTGAAGACTGGCAATCCCGACCACTTCCTTCAGTTTTTAGCTTCTTTGGTTTATGTAGAAAACACATGAATCTTAGAGAATATGAGGATTATTATAAACATAACTGATATTAGCTTTAATGGCAGTTTCCTAATATAATCTCTTTACTTGAGCAAATCAACACAGATCCTGTCATCTTTTATAATCTTTCAGGCTTACGTTTTATATTCTATCCAGGCACCCACAAATACTACAAACTACTTGTTTTCAATTGACAGTAACAGCAACATTTCTTTCCAGATAACTTCATCTTTCTGTCATAATTTAGTCTACAGAATTATTAAGCAACTCTCATTTTGGGACCATCATCAAGAACCACTGTACTGATTGTACAGCAGGTTGACTAAACATGGAACACCAGGTAGCAGTTACCAGATTATCTGTCTATCATCCATCTATCTATCTATCTAGATCTAGATCTATCTATAGATAAAGAGATCTACAGATAGATCAAGTGATGGAATAAATAAAACAAAAAATATGGTGAAGCTTCTGGAATGCAGTGCTCTGGGGCATGTCAAAATACTATCTAAAACCAAACAGCAATTGCTGAATTGTTGTAATCTCTACCTCTAAGAAAGTGGTACAAAACTTGCCCAACCTTCTTGAATTTCAGAGGAAATAAGTATGTCAGGTAGGCATGGTCTCCAATATATTTTAAAGAAGTCTTTAAATATGTAATTTTTTAAAAGATTTTACTTATTTATTTGAGAGAGAAAGAGTACGCAAGCAGGGTAGGCGCAATGGACAGGCAGACTTCCTGTTGAGCATGGAGCCTGAGGTGGGGCTCAATCCCAGGGCTCTGAGATCATGACATGAGCTGATGTCAGTTGCTTAACTGACTGAGCCACCCGGGTGCCCTAAAGCTACACATTTTGAATAACGTTCAGCACAAGAAAAGACTTTTCAGTTAATCCAAACTTTGGTGCAAGCCCTGCCACTCGAGCCAAATGACCTAACAAATCCAGATTCCCCTTACCTATTTCCCATTATTTTACATAAAGTGTATATTTCCACACATGTTAAAGTTCAGTCTTTTAGTTTAGGAGATCCATGTGGAACAGAGAATGAACATCATCACCAAAATTTAGATATAGTGATTGCTGTGAAAAAGGGAATATGGCCACATATATAAATAACATCCTAAAGTTATTAAAATATAGTTAATTAAGGGAGTGATTATAAGGAAGGAAATATCAAAGTACACACAATCCTCTTACCTTTCATTATTCTTCAGAGAGAATTGCTAAGCTGCAAATAGCCAAGATTCCAGTAAACCAGGACCTCTCCTTTGTACTGCTCTACATATTCATAAAAACAGAGTGGAGGGAATGTCTATTCGACTGTCTTCAAGAAGTTTCCCCAAAGTTAGACAAGAACCCAAGTTTTTAGTGCAAAAAATATATGTTTTGGAGGTGATAAAAGGAAATACTTATAGGAAAGATAGCTAATAAAGTGTTTTATAAGTAGTTTTCACCTGTGGATATTGAGCCATAATTTCCTATTGGTTAAGAAGGATTCTGGGGTCATTACTTCCTTGGCATTTCTAGCCTGGCACAGGCACAGACTGAACATCTGAATGTTTTCAGCAATAACGAATCAGTGTTTACGTTAGGAAACAATCGAATTGGTCTGTACTACATGACAAGATGTATATAGGTGGAGTCACCAACAAGTTCTTCTGTACTCTGGTCCTCTCCTTCCACAACTTAGATCCACTCATTATGTTAAGTTACTGATTATCCACTGTAAGAGCTGGTCACAACTTCTAGAAGAATAATTACAATAGTAATAAGGGGCCGTGATGTCCTTATGGTGTTTTATTATCTCTTCCTTATACTTAAAATACATATAATTCCACTTCAGACAAATTCCTGCCCCTTCATGGTGAAAGGGCAGTCTCATGAGTTCACCTGCCATCAGAGGGACGGTTTGATCTCTGCTGGTGACTTTAGCTCTGGCAGTAACTAGAATAAACTTGGTGAGAGGGAGTTCACACTGTTGGGCCTGCACATATCCTTCATACTGGACACTGGAAGTACTCTTTTCACAGGTGTGTTAGGCAAACACAGTAGTGACCAAGGATGAAGACCGGTTAATAGCCACACATTATAAATATAGTGGTTCAGTATCTCTTCTGCAGAAGATGCTGTTCTCAGGACATGCGACACAAAAATTCAACCACTTGTGCTGATTCCCATAGACTCATCCAGAAGCCTTTTTCTAAGACTCTCTTGTTAACTATTGCAACCTTGCTTCATCAGAGACCAAACAAAATAGTCAAGGCATTTGTTTGAGAGTCTATGTACAACATGGCTTTTAACCACTTCTTCCTATATACAAGGATGATGACTAGGTGTACTGCTTGAAATTATGTGTATTACTTTTCTTAGCCTCTGTCAGTGTAAGACTATCATTGGCAGCACCCATTTTTATTCTATTGTAATATATATATCCCAATCTTGAACCTGACCAAAACTCTTTTCCTGGTGAAGAAAAACTAATGATGCCACAGGTGTGAGCTGAAGGAGAATTGTTGATGTAACTGGGGCAGTTGACATGGCATCTGAGACATTTGACCATATCCTTTACTTGTATTATCTGAACCTACTGATAATCCAGATTTCAAATATATATATTCTGACTTAACATGTCAATGACATTAATACAGTCTTATTTCTACACTCTAGCTTTTATTTAAGAAAAAGAAGTAAATGATAGCAAGGTACCATACTGCCTAAATCTCTCCAAATTATTTCCATTATATTGAAACTAAATCCAAATTCTTTAAGGTGTCTACAGTATAGCCCTACAGGTAGATCTATAGAGGTCTACCCTTCATCTGGCTCCTCATTCTCTGATCCATTTTCTACTTCTCTTCCTCTTAATAACTACTGTACAAACCTATTAATTTATTTGCTTTTAATATTTGGTAGGGGGATGTATTTTTTTATTGATTGGATTATAACTGCATTAAAGTTGCCTTGACTAGACTATTTTATGACTAACTGCACTGAAGCAGTTTTGAAAATATAGTATGATAATTTAAAAAAATACATCTAGGAATGAAAAGAATTTATAGTTTGCACACAAGGGTACTATTGTATAAAAGTGCTCATTTTGGACATTTCTGAGCATAAGTGTTTTTTTGTACTTGAAAAACTCATAGCTTTAATATACAGTTCTAATTAGGAAATCATTTTAATTCCTGAAATACTTTTTATAATTCAATAGAGTACCCATGATTTTATATCACCTAATGCCATCTCTCCTAATTAAAATAGATAATGTGCCTTATACAACCAGTAAATATTGAATAGTAAACTTAAAGAATTTAGAAAATACTTAAGTTAGAACTCTTAGAGCAATGCTAACTCCATCATTTATTTATTTATTTTTAAAGATTTTATTTATTTATTTGACAGACAGAGATCACAAGGAGGCAGAGAGGCAGGCGGAGAGAGAGGAGGAAGCAGGCCCACTGCTGAGCAGAGAGCCCGATGCGGGGCTCCATCCCAGAATTCTGGGATCATGACCTGAGCCGAAAGCAGATGCTTTAACCCGCTGAGCCACCCAGGCGCCCCTAACTCCATCATTTAACATGTGGCCAATCAGATATATTTAAGAACAAATAAATATTACAATTACTGAGCAATATAGCAAATAAAATGCCAAAGTATGAAACCTTAATTTTTAAAGTATGTGGTTATAAAGAGTTGATTTTATATTTTAGTACCAAAATTATTTTAAAGCAATTTTTGGAGACTTAAAGATTTATGGAATGCCGTCTTGAGAAAAAGAGACAAAAAATGAATTTGCTAAATGGGAAAAAGAAGTAATTTGTTCTTTCTTGGTATGTTGGAAAGTCTCAGACAGCTGGAATAATTAAGAAGGATCCTGAAAAACATTTCAAAAGGATAATTTTGAGTTAACATATCTGACACTAATATATAATTGTCAGTGATTCAGTGCATAATAATACTAAATTGTAAAAAAAATAATAAAATCTAAGGAGATAATCTAATAAATCCAATGAAAACAGTGTCTTATTAGATAAAAAATATCTCCTTTTAGCAGAGATTCCAGTTTGTTTGTTTGTTTTTAATTCCTTGCACTTCTGTGAGAAGGGGTAGTAGGTAAAAGATGTTTCATCATATAGATTTGTGAAGAATCTTTTGGCAATATCACACCAGAGGTGGATATGAGTTGTGATGATAGCTAATAGCTGTGATTCTCCCCAGCACAGCAGAAATCATGCACATGTGACATCTATGGATAATAAGGAGTGAAAAGAACCAGTAAAAAGATCTATAGGTATTGTTAGAAACATCCCCTCTTTCTTTTTCTTGGAGGATGTGATGCCTCTGATAAAGTATGTAAATTTTTAAAAAATTATAATGATTTTGAATCTAGGGTGCAAATTCAAAGCTTGTTCTCCATTTCAATAGATCAGGTTTCTTTCTAGTGATCCATTTTTGTCCTATTACATATGTAATGGAAAATGCTGAATGGTTTTTAACATACTTAAGGGGTTGTTTTTGAAATTGGGATTCCTCAGGGCATGTCTCAGGAAGAGGCAGTCTAGACACCTAAAACTAAGACAGATTGAGAGCCTGGATAATCGTGATTAGAAGAAATACATCCAAAGTAGTAGGATACTGGGACAGAGAAAATTAACACTGGACTTGAACAGAAGCCCCCAAATTAAGTTATAAAGAAAAATATTGCAAGTTGATATACAACTTGTTTCTCACATGAGCAACTCAAAGAAATATACTTTATGTTGAATGAGTGAATAGATTTTTTTTAAATAAAACAAAGGTTTAAGATTCACATGATTTTTTTTTTTAAACTAGCCACCTTAAAGACATTTTAAACAGAAGTAAATACAAGAGATTAAGACACATGGAACTCACTGAGGAAAGTAAGAGAAAAAGCCTTAAATGTATTGTTTGTGATTAAATCTGAAGACATATTGCCCAAAAGTTTCTGTTAAAAACTGAACAGGAGGGACACCTGGGTGGCTCAGTCTTTTTAAATGTCTGCCTTAGGCTCAGGTCATGATCCCTGAGTTCTGAGATCAAACCCCTGAGTCAGAATCCCTGCTCAGCAGGGAACCTGCTTCTCCCTCTCCCACTCTTGCTGCTTGTGTTCCTTCTCTACCTGTCAAATAAATAAATAAAATCTTTAAGAAAAAAATTGAGCGGGAGTTGATTAATATAAAATATCTGGGCCTAAGAGCACATTTATAATACTGTGTTCACAAAACACTAATAAAATCCCATACATAGATCAGGATTTATTAGATAAAACAATAAAAAAATCTCATAGGAAAATTCTTTTTTCACCAAAAAATTGCCAAAATGTTATTCATATACCACACTTAAACTTTACATTTCTAATATTTATAAATAATAAAATAGTTTTTGAAATGAGAATTTTTTTTTTTTTTTTTTGAGAGGGAGAGAATTTTAAGCAGGCTCCATGACCAGGGCAGAGGCAATGTGGGGCTAGCTCTTAAGACTCTGAGATCATGACAGGAGCCGAAATCAAGAGTCAGACTGAATCTATGAAGCCATCTAATCTCACCTAATGAGAATTAAATATGAGATACAAATAATTATTTGCATTTTATTTTGTTATACATTATAAAATAACAAATGCTCTCATTTGTTACTTAACATAGAGATTTTGTCTTTATTATCTTGTCTATATTCAAAATTGTCTAGAAGTTATTTCTTTTGATATTACATCAAATATACTTCCCTATTTAATTTTGTTTGTAGTATAATGAAAAAATTCCATTTCCAATAGGTATAGCAATGGAAAATATTTTTACTACAAATTTTGCAATATTTAGGAAATGTTAAGTTAAATTTATAAAAAAATTATTTTTCCAATACTTGAGAATTACTTCATCCTTTTTAAAAAAATTAATATACTTTATTTTGGGGCGCCTGGGTGGCTCAGTTGGTTGGGCGGCTGCTTTCAGCTCAGGTCATGATCCCAGGGCCTGGGATCGAGCCCCACATGGGGCTCCTTGCTCAGCGGGGACCCTGCTTCTCTCTCTGCCTGCCACTCCCTCTGCTTGTGATTTCTCTCTAAAAAAAAAAAAAAAAAAAAAAAAAAAAATTAATATACTTTATTTTATGAGCAATTTTATGTTCACAGAAAAATTAACCAGGTAGTACAGAGATCAGATATAACCCCTCTCATTGATCGCCCCTTATTTTAACATTTTCTTAAATTACTGTGGTATATTTGTTTCAACTAATGAATTAATACTGATACATTATTATTATTTAAAAAAAATTTTTTTTTTAATTTACTTGAGAGAGAGAGTACAAGCAAGGGGAGGGGTATAGGGAGAAAGAAGAGCAGACCACCTGCTGAGTGGGTACCTGGTGTGGGTCTCATTCCCAGCACCCTTAAGATCATGACCTGAGCCAAACTCATATGCTTAGCCAACTGAGCCACCCAGGTGCCCCAATACTGATACATTATTATTAACTAAAGTCCATAATTAACATTAGGGTTTGCTCTTTGAGTTGTACAGTTCCTGTGTTTTCACAAATGCACATCATGCATGTTAAAGATGTTTTAACATCATTGCAGTGTCATCCTTCATAGCTTTAGCACCCTAAAAATCCCATGCAGTTCATTCACTCACTTTACCCTCTTTCATGCCCTGTGGGAAAAAATGATATTTTTACTATCTACATAGTTTTGCCTTTTTTAGGGTGTCCTATAACTGGAAATATACACTGTGTAGTGTAATCTTTGCAGAGTAGCTTCCTTCCCTTGGGCTATGTGCATTTTAGGAAATCTTATTTGGTAATTTGATAGCTTATTTCTTTTTTTTTTTTCTGTTGAGTAACACTCCATTATATGGATGTACCAAAATTTGTTTATATATTCACCTATTGAGGGTATCCTAATTGCTTCCATTGTTTGGCAGTTATGGATAAAGCTACTATAACCATGTGCAGAATCTTGTTTGTATCCAATTCTTCAACTCATTTGTGTATTACTGGATTACATGCTTAGACTATGTTCAGCTTTGTCAAAACTGCCAAACGGTCTTTCAAAGTGGCTATATCATTTTACATTCTCACCAGGAATGAATGAGATTTCTTATTGCTCCATTCTTTTCCATATTTGGTATTCAATAATTTGGATTAAGTTCATTCTAATAGATATGTAGTAGTCTTTCAATGTTATTTTAATCTGTAATTCTTTAATAGCATATTATGTTAGACATTTTTATGTTTATTAATCACCTGTATATGTTTTAAGATCTATTCAGATCTATTCTGCCCCCATTTTTTTTTTAAGAGGAGTGGGGAGGGTGGGTACTGAGGAGGGGCAGAAGGAGAGGAGAAAGAATCCCAAGTAGGTTCCACACTCATCATGGATCCTGACATGGAGCTTGATCTCACAACCCTGAGATCATGACCTGAGACAAAATCAAGAGTCAGACACTCAACCCACTGAGGCACCTAGATGCCCCCAGTTTCCAGTTTTTTAATTCATTTTATGTTTTCTCATTCTAAAGTTTAAAGAGCCCTTTGTATATTTAGAATACATCTTTATCAGATATATATTTTATAAATATTTTCTCCCAGATAATAGCATGAATTTTTATTATCTGATAAATATCTGATAAAAATATATTGCTCAGAATTCCAACTTATTTTATGCTTTCATAGATGATATTTTTGGTGTTGTATCTAAAAATTAATTGCCAGTCTTAAGCTCACCTCAGTTTCCTCCTATGATATCTTCCAGAATGTTTATAGTTTGATGTTTTACTTTTAGATCTACAATCCATTTTGAGTTAATTTACAGGAAACATGTCTATAATTATTGTTTTTTCATATCAATGTAAAATTTTTCCAGCATAATTGTTGACTAGATTTTAATCTCCCCATTGAATTATCCTTATCAAGGATCAGTTGACTATATTTGTATGGGTCCTTCTCTTGGCTCTCTATTGTGTTCCATTGATCTATTATTTAATTAGCACTAAACTGTCTTTATTATAACTTTACAGCAAAACATGAAGAAGTTTAGTGTCAGTTTGGCCTTCTGGTGGCTATTCTGGGTCTTTCCATATAAATTTGAGACACAGTTTTTAAATATACACTAAATAATTTTCTGGGATTTTGACTGGGATTGCTTTGAATTTATACATAAACTTGGAAAAAAACAATATTAAGTTATTCTATTCATAAACATGGATTAGCTCTTCACTTATAATCTCTTTAATTTTTGTCAGAGTTACCTATACCCTGCATATATTTTGTTAAATATATATAGCTAAGTCTTTCTTATTTGTTAGTGGTAATGAAAGTGACATTATGTTTGAAATTTCAAATCCAAATTGTTCACTGCTGCCATAGTGGAAATCAATGGACTTTTATATGGTAACTTGGTTTTACAATGTTATGTAATAGTTCTAGTAGTTGTGTGTGTGTGTGTGTGTGTGTGTGTGTATGCATTTTCATGTGAATTCTTTAGGATTTATTCATAGGAAATTGTGTCATCTGCCAACAAAGACAGTTTTGTATTTTTCTCTCAATTAATATACATTTAATTTATTTTTCTTGTCATATTGCACTAGCTAGGAATTTTAGTACAAAGTTGCTTTCTTCTCATTTTTAGGGTAAAAATGTTTAGTTTCCAACTAACAAGCATGATGTGAGCTGCAAGTTTTTGTAGATGTTCTTTATTAAAATGAAGTTTCTCTTTATTTCTAGTTTATTGAGTTTTTATCATGAATGGGTGTTGAATTTTGTCAAATAATTTTTCTGCATCTATTGATATAATCATATTGGTTTTCTATTTTATAGTCTTGAAGTAATGGATTGTATTAAGTGATTTTGAATGTTGAATCAGTGCCATATACCTGGAATAAATTCTACTTGTTCATGATGTATGATTACTTTTGTACATAATTAGATTCTATTTGCTAGTATTTTGTTGACAATATTTGCATCTATATTCATGAGAAATATTGATTTGTGTATTATTTTTGTCATACTTTTTTCTAGTTTTTATCTTAGCATAATTGTGACTTCATAGATGAACTAGGAATTCATCCCTTTCTACAATCTGGATGAGATTGTAGAGAATTGATCTATATTCTTTAAAATTTTTTGGTAGATCAACAGTGAATCTATCTGGGCCTGGTGGTCTCATTTCAGAAGCCTATTAATTATTGATTCAACTTCTTTAACAGGAATTCAGATTATCTACTTATCCTTGTGTGATTGTATAAGATCAGTCTTTCGAAGAATTGGTTCTTTTCATCCATGTCATAGAATCTATAGGCATGGAGTTGTTCATATTCCTTTATTAGTTTTTTAATGTCCACAGGAAAAATGGAGACCACCTTTTTTTTCACTTCTGATATTAGTAATTTGGGTCTTCTGTCTCTCTTTTTTTTTTTTTCTTAGTTAGCTTGATTAGAAGTTTATCAAAAACTTTTCAAAAACCAGCTTTTTGTTTCATTGATCTTCTCTACTATTTGCCTGTTTCATTTTTACTAGTTTCCATTATAATTTTTATTATTTTTTCTGTTTGCTTTAGGTTTATATTACCCTTCTTTCTTTAGTTTCCTAAGGTAGACACTTAAACTACTGATTTTAGATCTTTCTTCTATTGTAATATATGAATTATATGCTCTAAATTTCCTTGTAAACATTGCTATCACTACATCCCACAAACTTGGGCAATTACATTTGCATTTTCATTTAGTGCATATATATGTGTGTGTGTGTGTGTGTGTGTGTGTGTGTACACACACACATATTAATTTATTTTGAGACTTATTTGATTCAAATGTTTTAAAAATGTGTGATGGGTATTAAGAAGGGCATGTATTGCATGGAGCACTGGGTGTTATATGCAAACAATGAATCATGGAACACTACATCAAAAACTAATGATATACCGTATGGTGACTAACATAATTTTAATTTAAAATTAAATTAAATTTAAAATTTAAAACTAACATAATTTAATTTTTAAAAATAAATAAATAAATAAAAGTGTGTTGTTTAATTTCCAAATATTTGGCAGTTTTCTAGTCATCTTTCTTGTTAATGATTTCTAGTTTGGTTCCATTGAGGTCTGAGAGTATATGCTGTATGATTTCTATTCTCTTACATGTGTTAAGATGTGTTTTATGGCTTAGAATGTGATCTATCATAGTTAATATTCTGTATGAACTTGAGAAAAATATGAATTCTCCTGTCATTGGATATTTAATGGCTGCCAGTTAGATATAATTGATTGATGGCATTGCTCAGTTTAGCTCTATCCTTTCCAATATTTTTCCAGTTGGATCTGTCAATTACTGAGAGAGGGCTGTTTAAGTCTCCATCTTTAATTAGTGATTTGTCTATTTACCCTAAATACTCTAGTTTTTGACTGTTGTATTTTGATATTCTATTGTTAGATGCATAAATTTTGAGGAGTTTCTTTTTAACAGAATTGACTCCTTTATAATAATGTAAAGCTTCTCTTTATGTTCTGAACTCTGCTTTATCTGAAATCAATAAAGCTATGCCATTATTCTTTTGATTATTGATAACATGGGGTATCTTACTCCAACCCTATCCTTTTAATCTATCTGTCTTTATATTTAAATTTGGTTTCTTACAGATGACATGCAGTAGTGTGTTATTTTTTACACATTTTTTGTCTTTCATTCTTTCTCTGCCTTCTCTACTTTTAATTGAGAAGTCTTTTTCATTCAGTTTTCTCTTCTCTCTTACTACATCATTTATACCTCCTTTTTTGACTTTTTTACTGGTTGTCTTGGTATTTGAAATGTACATTTACAACCAATCCAAGTCCATTTTACATAGCAGTATGTTGTTTCAAAAATGTTGTAGGTATCTTTTAACTGAGTATTCTCAATTTCTTCATTCCAACCCTTATAACATTGCTGTTATTTTATCAATTTGCTATAATCACCAACACATTCTTGTTATTATTATTTTGAGCACCTCTCTGTTAGATCATTTAGAAATATGAAAAATGAAATATTTTATTTAACTTTATTTTCTCTGATGCACTTCTTTTCTTATGTAGTGCTGAATTTCATATATACATATATATATCTATATATATAGATATATATATATATATTTCTCTAGAGAGCTTCTTTAACATTTTGCAAGGCAGTACTATTAATGAAAATTCCCTTAGTGTTTGCTTAAGAAAGTACTTCTCCTTCACTTTTGAAGGATAATTTTATTTGATTGAGAATTCTACATTGGTGGTATTTTCCTTCACTACTTTAAATATTTTATTCCACTCTCCCTTGCCTGCTCAGTCTGTGAAGAATTCCACCATTTCTTATTTCTGTTTCTTTATAGGTAATAATATTGTCAACCACCCACCCCACCTTCTTTCAGAAATTTTGTTTCTGTTTTTCTGCCATTTAAATATGATATATTTAGGTGAAGTCTTCTGTTTTTGTTTTGTTTTGTTTTTGCTTGTTCTATAATTTATTCTGTTTGGTGTTCTCTGGAGCTTCCTGGATCTATAGTTTGGTGTCTGTCATTAATTTTGGGAAATTCTTCAGCTATTATTATTTCAATTATTCTTTCCTACTTGCCTTCCTTCCTTCATTTGTTTTCCTAGTACTCCTATTAAACACATGTTACACCTTTTGTAATTGTCTCACAGTTCCTGGATACCTTGTTTCATTTTTTTTTTCACTTTTTTAAATTTCAGTTTTGGAAATGTCTATTGACATATCATCAAGATCTCTGAATCAATCTTTTGCTTTCTAGTCTACTGATGAGCCTATCAAAGATATTTATTAATACTTTTTTTATCTAGCTCTCTTTTTATTCCTTCATTGATTTTTCATCTCTCTCCTTAAATTACCAAGTTTTTCTTTCATTATCCACTTTAACCATTGGAGATCTTAGCATATTAATTATATATTTTAAATTCCTAGTATGACTCTTCCAAAATTTCTCCATATCAGGATATATTCTAGTGCTTGTTTTATCTCTTCAGCCTTTTTTTTCCCCTTGCTTTTTATCATGCTGTGTAATTTTTGTTGACAGACAGCCAGGCACAATAAACAGGATAAAAGAAATTAAAGTACAAAGTCCTTCAATGTGAGGTTTTGTGTTTGTCTGGTGAGAAGCCAGGCTATGTCTAATGTTTGTTAGAGTTGAAGTTGCCAGAAGCTTCAGTTTCCCTAGTATTCGGTTTTTTGTTTTGTTTTGTTTTTTTCTCCTCTGCTGTTGTTACCAGATTTTTCTATAAACTCCTCTGAATCAGAGTCTGTGTCTTCGAGTTTTCTCAACTGCTATCCTGAAGCTCTATAGTGGTGGTAGTATAATATGGGGGTAGGGAGGCATTCTATTATCTTTTGATAACATCTTTGTTGTTGTTATTTTTTATGTCAGAATCCCTGGGCTGTGACTTTCAGAAAAATTTCTTAGACTTTTGTTTTCTCCACTTACATGAAGCTGCAAGGCTAGAGTAGGCTAAAGTTGCCTAATTTCCCTTTCCACGGGTCAAATATGACTTTGGTAAAGTAGTTTAAAATTTTGTCACAGACAATGTATACTGAAGAACAGAATGTTGTGGATGTATTTCAAAATTGCTATTTTTACTCTTCCTCTGTTGGAAGCATGATGGGATTTTCCTGAATCTTCACAGTGTAAACCTGGTAGGTCTCCTGGAAGTAAAACTGAAAAAAGTGTAGGGCTCCAGTAAGACTGGGTCTTGCATTTTTACTCTCAAGCTAGCTCACACTGAGCCTCCAGTAGCTCATCAATCATAGTTAAATGTTCCTATAGTTATTGGCTCCAGAGGATTCTTCTCCTGGATAGCTGTGATTCTCTGTATTTACCTCTACTCTAGTTTTAGGGGGAGAGGTTTGACCTGTGATCTTAATTCTCTGGTGTGTCTAAGAAAAATTGGTTTTTCATTTCCGCACTCTTCACAGGTCAGGAAGGGAACTCAAAGACACCTCATGGTTTTTGCTGAAAATAAGTACATAATTTTTCATCTTTATTTAAACTATTCTGATATATTACTTATTTGCCTAAGGCATAATTTGAGATCAGAATTATTAAGATTTTCATTTAAAACTTTATCCTACCAAGAAAACTGGAAAAGTTGCACTGGATGCAGTTTTATTATCTATGATTGAATGGATCATGGAATATTTCCCAAAATATCAAAATTATAAGACAAGATAACTAATACAGCCAAATGATTTGCCAAAAAGACTGATTTTTTTTTTCATGAACATTGGTAAAATATTTTTATGGGACTCAGAATTTTAAATTTTTTTAAATTGTATTTTATTTTTTCAGTGTTCCAAGATTCATTGTTTATGCACCACACCCAGTGCTCCATGGAATATGGAATGCCCTCTTTTAGTACCCACCACTGGGTTCACCTAATCCCCCACACCCCTCCCCTCCAAAATCCTCTGTTTGTTTCTCAGAGTCCACAGTCTCTCATGGTTTGTCTCTCCCTCTAATTTCCCCCAATTCACTTTTCCTTTCCATCTCCCAATGTCTTCCGTGTTATTCCTTATGCTCCACAAGTAAGTGAAACCATAAGATAAATGACTCTCTCTTCTTGGCTTATTTCACTCAGCATAATCTCCTCCAGTGCCATCCATGTTGATACAAAAGTTGCATATTGAGCCTTTCTGATGGAGGCATAATATCTCATTGTATATATGGACCATATTGTCTTTATTCATTCTTCTGTTGAAGGCATCTTGGCTCTTTCCACTGTTTGGTGATTATGGCCATTGCTGCTATGAACATTGAGGTACAAATGGCCCTTCTTTCTTTTCAGTATGTAGGAACATTTGAAGTTTACCTTAACCATTTTATTTTAAATCTTTCATTGTATAAAAAAATTTTATCTTTTACTCAAATGTTAACCTTGCATTTTATCCTTCAGCTGAAATGGTTTTGTATATCTTAAACATTTTGGGGGTTCAACTTTCAAAAATTTTTAGTATTTTTTTTCTATTTTGAATATGGTACTTTTCCAGTAATTTTTAAAGGGTATTATTTCATATATTTAGGAAAGTACTCACAATGCTATGTTCTCACTTTGTTCCTACAGAATTTTCAGCTATTATCTATCACTTTACTACTGAAGATTTTTTGCACTTGACACCCTCCTCTTCCAAACATCTCTCTCCTACCCTTCTCCTCTCTCTCTCCCTCTGTCTATATCTAATTACCTAGCTTTCATGTTAAGAAAGGATCCATCTAGGGGCACCTGGGTGGCTCATTGGGTTAGGCCGCTGCCTTTGGCTCAGTTCGTGATCTCAGGGTCCTGGGATCGAGTCCCGCATCGGGCTCTCTGCTCAGCGGGGAGCCTGCTTCCCTCTCTCTCTCTCTCTGCCTGCCTCTCTACCTACTTGTGATCTATCTGTGTCAAATAAATAAATAAAATCTTTAAAAAAAAAAAGAAAGGATCCATCTATTTTAATCAGAAAGGAACTTTAGTTTGTTAAATGTTTTAAGATCTTGTAGAAACAAAATAATATTATCCTTTCCTTTTATCAATACAAATATAAAATCAGAAATATAAGTATCCATTTAATTGGATAAAAACAGCATTAACTTTAAAGTGGTGATATATTTCCCATAGATACAAAAATGTTTTGTTCATACTCTTTTATAAATCATTTCCTTTAACTATTCAGAAAAGCTAAGGATCAGAGTACTTACAAACCATGAAGGAAAAAATTTAGTCTGCCTGCTGTCTAATGAGGTTGAGACAAACAATTAACTCTAAAATTGACTGTGGTCAATTATAAGTGGCAGAATGCCTATACTGTATTTTTCTCTCATCCCATGTAATAGAATGATTTTTTTCCCCAATTATTTTATTACTGACGTTGCTTTTAGTCATTTGAAATGAAAACTTTGATGCTAAAGTTTATATTAAGCCAAAGACTTCTGCTGTTCTGTTTCAAAGCTTTTAAGTGTTATATTTTGGGGGATGAGAGTCTAGGAAAGATGTTATCATATAAAACATGGTACCTGTTATCGTTAACTTAGTTTATAAATAAAATCACTTTTCTTTTGTTTGTTTGCTTTCCCATATTTGTTCTAAAAGAAGGTAAAATAACTCTTCAGCATACCTTTGTATATTGAAATGGTTATGATCCTGTGTTTTTTCCCCCTTTGTCAAAAGCTTAAAATCAAAGCAATAAACAACCTTTCAGGTTCTGAACCTAAAATTATGTGAGTTTGGTTTATAGTATATATAGTAAACATAAGAATGACTCAGAACTCAGGACTTGGACCAGTTTGAGTTTCTGTCTACCCATTATCTGTAAGTTATTTCATACAATTATGTGCCCTGGATTGAGATTTGTAAATTGATGAGCCTAAAATATCAAATCTGGTCCTGCTTTATCTTCTGCATTCCAGAATTAGACATTCAGTTGCTTATTTGTCATTTCTGCCTGGATAATTAATGACAATCTTACACTTATTTTGGCCAAAACAAAATGCTCAAACCACTGTCCTATCACCACAACAGTACAATGATCTTCTTTCAGTATTATTCCATCATCCAACTAGTTACTCAGTTTAAAATCTCCAGAGATGTTCTCAATTTCAATCTTTACACACTTGCTACTCAAAGTGTCATACTGGACCACCATTACTTGGAACCTGATGAACACTGTGAGCCCCAAATTAAACCCTTTAGATGAGTTAACAGGATCCCCAGATAATTATATAAATATTAATGTTTGAGAAGCACTGCTACGAATTACCACCTACATTCAATCTATAGTCATTATTTTCACTTCTACATCTAAAATAAATGCAGAAAAGAATATGTTTTTATTATCTCCATTGTCACTACTCTAATTCTTCATCACCTCTGAAATTATCTACCTCCCACTCCACTTTGTTCATTCATGGATCATTCTTGCCACCAAAGCCACAGAATTCCTTTAGAATTAAAGATCAGACCCAGTTGATTCCTTGTCTTGCCACTGCATTTGAAGATTCTTAGCTTGTTATATAGTGTATCTCTGCCTTTCTGCCTTTATCACCTACCAGTCTAGTGTCATTTGCTCAATTATTTTATTCAGCTACTATAGCCTGTTCTGGAGACGTAGCCATATGGTATGCCATGCTCAAGTGTTCTGTTTGTCAGAGTCCAGTAACATGTTAAGAGCTGTTTTTAAAAAGGGATTTATATCCTTCACTGCCAATGGCATGAACCTGTCCCTGTACCCAGGGATCTGTTTGTTTGTAATTCTCCCACTGGAATTTGCCATAAACTTCAAAATGTATCTTTTTTCATCACAAAGATTACAATAACACAGTGTCTAGAAGATCATAAGGCCCCAGCTTCAAGGCTGTTAGCACTGCTGCCTAAACCTACTACAGAGCACTCTATTGCTTCAATTCAGTTTGGCAGCCTTCATGTCTCCCAGGATACGGGCCTGAACAGTGTACCTATAGCATACCATGTTGCTTCTGGAGACAACATGGTATGCTATAGGTACACTGTTCTACCAAGTGCTTCTTTCTCTGGGGTTATGCAAGATACAGCAATTTGTCATTTATTTGGCAGGAATATCTTTGCATATCCATTTTATTGAGTACCAACTTATCAAAATTTCATAGAGTTCATCTTCCAAGATCTAGAGCACATGTGTTATCAAGACCTTTGGCATACTAGCCACTTATTGCTTGTACTGACTAAATGGCATGATGTCATCAATGTAATGGATCAATATAATGTTCTGAGGGATGCCAACATGGTCCAGCTCTTTTGGGATTATGTTATTACAGAAGGCAAAAGAGTAAAATAATCCTGTGAAAAAAAATCTATAAATGAATATTGTTGTCCATTCCACATGAATGTGAACTCTTTCTGATCCACTGTATGCTAATAGGCATAGGGAACAGAAAACACACTCATCATGTCAATGACTGATATGCCATAGACTGAGGCTTTATTAACCTGTCCTGGCAATGATAGAATCTACTGTCATTCTCCAAAATCCAGTTAGTTTCTGCCAGAACCAGATTGATGAATTAAACTGAGAAATGACAGGAACTGCTCCTCCCTGCATCCTTTACATCTTTAATGATATCACTAGCCAAGGATGTGACTTGATTTTTATTCATTCTTTTGGCTGCACAGGGAGGAGATAGAAGAAGGGCAACCTCAGAACTTCCACTTAACCTTCCCCACTGTAATAGTACTTGTAGGTTCCCCTTCCATCAGGACTTCACTGATAGTATGGCTCAGCACACATGAAATGATGACTCCAAAGGGAAATAGCTGTGGTGGTTAGTTACCTATTTTTCTGAAGCAGGTTCTCTTCAAGGATTTCTGAGTAACACACATTCATGGTCATTGGACCTCCCAAATAACTCTTCAAACCCAGTTCCTTCTCTCTCGGTCTGCTTTCACAGGGAAGCAAAATAAGAGAGCATTCCTTCCTTTTTCTTATTTTCTTAGTAAATATATGTAATAATGGTATAATTTGTGAACATAAGGAGAACTTTTGAGAAATAATTGTCCATTAGTATTTTCTTGATGGGAAAGTTAAATAATTTAATTGTTTTATATGAAGATGCATAATTTATTCAAGAAAACTGATGTTATTAAAAGCTTAACTGATTTCTCTTTTTTTATTTTGTTTTTTCAGTGTTCCAAGATTCATTGTTTACGCACCACACCCAGTGCTCCATGCAATGCCTGCCCTCCTTAAAACCCACCACCAGACTCACCTAATCCCCCAGCCCCCCCCCCCCCAAAACCCTGAGTTTGTTTCTCAGAGTCCACAGTCTCTTTTTTTGATGTTACAAATATGCTTCTTTCAATGTGTCTTTTTGTACACTTTTGATTATAATGTTGAATATGTTTCTAGAAGTGGATTTACTAAGTGATAGGATAAATCTTTAAGGTTTTTGATATATATTGTCTTCTGCTCCAGAAAGCTTTATCAAGTTATCCTTTTACATAAATATAATCTTACCATACAATATGGGAGATAAAGGTGACTACAGAGTGCTGGTAAGTCAGAGAGAACAGATAGCTTCCTCCTGCCCAGTTGGTGCCCTTTGCTGTGAAAGACCAACAGTCAGGCATTTCTACATAGGTCATGTTATAAGCATCACATAATAAACATCCCAAGCCCTCCCCTGTTGAAGTAAGCAATATATTTATTTCATTAAATAAATCATTAAATAATTTATTTAATGATTATAAGATAATTCTTATTTTTAAATGTATCTTTAAGAATTGCTTTGGTAACTTATTTTATCTTGGAATGTGTATAATTTTTGGCTATGTTGTAAATATTTTTTGTATATATATATTTTTATAATAGCTGATTTTGTCAGCACCATTAATCCCAGTCTTTACTGGTAATAAGATTTATGTCGCCACCTAACTTTTCTTCTTGGTCAATAATGGCAGATATTTGTCTATTTTATTTGCCATTTTAAAGAACTAAGTTTTACCATTACAGATCCTCCCCCATAAATCTTTCTATTTCATTAATTTTTGTTCCTATATATATATTTTTTACTCCTTCTAATTTTTTCGTATACTTTGCTTTTTAAATTTGTTCTGTAATTTTTAAATTAGATAATATGCTTATGAATTTTTAGAAACTTTTTCTTTTTTAAAACAAGTATTTAAGAAAAATAATTCTACTCCATCCACATCATTGCAAATGGCAAGATTTTGGGGTCTTTTGATGGCTGCATAGTATTCCATTGTGTATATATATATATATATATATATATACACACCACATCTTCTTTATCTTTTCATCTGTTGATGGACACCTAGGCTCTTTCCTTAGGATGGAACTAGAGGGTATTATGCTAAGTGAAATAAGTCAATCAGAGAAAGACAATGATCATATCATCTCTCTGATATGAGGAATTTGAGAGGTAAGGCAGGGGGTGATGGGGGAAAAATGAAACAAGATGGGACCAGGGAGGGAGAAAAACCATAATACTCTTAATCTCAGGATTCTCTGAGGTTTGTTGGGGTTAGGGATGGGAGGGAGAGGGAGAGGGTGTCTAGGTTATAGACATTGGGGAGGGTATGTGCTGTGGTGAGTGCTGTTAATTGTGTAAGACTGATGATTCACAGACCTGTACTCCTGAAACAAATAATACATTATGTGTTAATAAAATTAAATTAAATTAGAAAAAAACTAAAAAGAAAAATAATTCTACTTGTAACTACTATTTTAATATCTATTTATAAGTATTTTAAATTTATGCATGTAATTGTTAATATATCAACTTGACAGCCATAGGGTACCCAGATATTTGATGAAACTATAGAATGGATGTATTATTCTGGATGTAGCTTTAAGATTGTTCCTAGATGAAATTAATATTTAATTTGATAGACTGAGCAAAGGAAATTATTTTCCCCAGTGATGATGAGCCTCATACAACCTGTTGAAGGCCTGAATAGAACAAAAGGCTAAGAAAGAGAGAATTTACTCTCTCTACCTGGTGGTCTTCAAGCTGACACATCAGTCTCATACTTTCAAACTCAGACTGGAATTTACATTGATTCTCCTGGTTTGTAGGCCTTTGAACTGTAGATCATGGGATATTCTAGCCTTCATAATTGCCTGAGACAATTCCTTAGATGAAACAATACATATTCTGTTATTAAACTATATATATATATAGATAGATGATAGATAGATAGATAGATGGTGTGTATGCATGCTAAAATGATTCTAAAGGAACAGAATTTTAAGAATTAGTTTTCTGATTATATATTAACTAATTAGAATTTAAATAAAATTTTGAAAAAAATAAAATAATTACTTTTCTGAATTGGTTCTAGGATCTTGGGAATTAGCTCTCCAGTCTGATTATATTTAAAGAAGCTAATGATTATTTCTAGTGGTAAAAAGAGCACTAATAGCTCATGGCATGATCTAGCATCAGAGATATGAAAAATATCACCATTAGATAATCCTAATCAATCACTTATAAGACATGAGATCTGGGATGATGACTGTATATTTTCAAATATTTTTTGGAAAACTAACAAATTTGATGACATTGCCTGGTTGCTCCCACTGCCTTTCAACAAGTGGCAAAAGAAAAGGATAAGCTCAGGGATTTTCATTCTCACCTCAAGTGCCACCTACATGACTGAGGCTTCTGTGTGACCTGAAGGAGACCCTTAGCTCTTGTAGCTAGAGGGCTGAGACTGCTAAAATTAAATTCAGACTCTTATCCTGTGACTGGCTGAGTTAGAGTATAACATGAACTCCCAAACTTGCAGAATGTCAACTTTTAACAGCACTAATTGGGATTCTGTAAATTGGGATGAGCACAACTGGAGAAATGTTGATGAAAATGGGAGATTGAGACCCTACATTCTTTTTTTCTTTTCTTTCTTTTTTTCTTTTTGTTGTTGTTGTTTAGTGAAACTTGGATGAATCTTCTTTGCTAAATACCTCCCCAGTCTCAGTAGAAGTAGCTTTCCCATCCACAATGGTATCAGACATTAGGTTACTGATTACCTGCATTGCTTGAGGAGACTGTAATGGCTTCTTTTGAGGCAGTTGTCATGTAAACCATGTCCATGCTTCTCAGGCCCTAACCCTAGCACTATTATTTGCTTTTAGATCTGAACTAGACTCAAACCCTAGCAGGCCTCTGAAGGTTAGCTATAAAGAATGACCCATGAGGAGGTGTGCTACACTCTAAAAAAACTACCTACATTTTCTAATACATACAGACAGAATTCTCATACATGGTGAACATGTATGAGAATAGCTACTAAGAGTGTGTTAATGATGGAAGGACCAGAAAGTTGAATCAGGCCAAATTTACTAATATGTACTCACTAAGGAGAGTCTCCATTTATGTTGCAGCTCAGAAAGTTGGGAAGGTATCTAAAAATTTGTTTGGTTGGCTAAAACATATATCAAAAGATTGCCCATGGTGAATAAATTGGAAATACTGGACCTGATTTAGTTTAATGTAGAGGAAGGAATTCAAAGGCTTGAGAAGGGAATGTTGGAATGGATTTGTTGTTTAAGAGTTACTCACCCACACTGCCAGGGTACAGGTGACATATTTCCCTAGTACTGTGAGTAATAAATATGTGAGGAGAGCCTCAGCTCTGAAGAGCCCTCTAATCAATTTTCTCTGAGACATCTCCCATCATTATAGTGGTGAACTGACCTAATGTTAATAATTGGATCCCAAGTTGGGAAGGGATAAGGAGAAGTCTTTGGCTCTGAGAGGCAAAGTGGATGTGGTTTTTGTAATGGACAGCAACAATATGGAAGCAATAATCAAAATACATTGACTAACGCAGGCCCATGGTGTTGGCTAGTTAATCGTATTATTCCCAGAAGTCAAATTGATAGAAAGACTACTAAATTATTACTCAATCTGTACAAGTTTGAAAATTCATTTATTTTTGACCCCACTCAAAACTTGTAGATTTTCAAGTCACTTGGTAAATGTGTTGGAGAAACACAGTTAAACAAGGAACATATTACTTCTAAAATTCAGAAGCCCATGAGACGTGTTTCTTTTTTATTACAGAAGAGGACAGAAGCAACAACTTATCTTTCCTCTTAGAAGGGATGCCTCAACATTTCCCAGACCACTAGAACCCCAGGAATTTCATTAAGACGATGGCCTCTGAATTTTTGTCAGATTTATTTCCCACACTATAGCATTGCAAATGCCTTGCCAATAAGTCTAGAGAAGTTGCTACTTTTGCTCACTAGGTCCAAAAAGAACATGTCACCAATGTAACTGATGACATGTGAAAGAGAAAGGCAATCAAGATTCCTAAAAACAAAATCATGCCATAGAGCTGGAGAGTTAATATGCCTGTGCATCAGGATAGTAAAGGTCTATTTTCGCTGACCTTGCCAGATACTTCTGCAGCTCTTTACTAACAGGTATCATGAAACAATTATTTGTTACATCGATAGCTGCATATAAGGTACCAAGGGAAGTGTTCATTTGCTCAAGCAATGAAACCACTTCTAGTACAGCAGATATAATTGGAGCCCCCACCTAGTTTAGTTTATGATAATCCACTGTCCTTGCTTAAGATACATCTGCCTTCTCCACATGCTAAATAGGTGAGTTGAATGGGGATATGGTAGGAATTACTACCTCCACATCCTTTATATTTTTGATGGTGATACTATACTCAAAAACTCCTCCAGGAATGCCTTATAATATTTGGTTTACTATTTTCCTAGATGGATGTAGTTCTAGTTGCTTCTATTTGGCCATTTGACCATAGTAGCCTTCACTGCACAGGACAGGTAACAATTATAGGGATTGTGCCTGCTGCAGAGAAAATCTTTCCAAATATATATTCCAGAAAAACAAATAGCACAAAATGGGTTCAGGACACACTGGTCTCATAATGAGAAGAACATGACCTAAAACTCCATTGACTACCTGACCTCCATAAGCCTCTAGTCTGATGGGTGTACCATGGTGAAGTTTTGGGTCTCTTGAAATTAGTATAAGTTCAGAGCCAGTGTTGAGTAGTTCCTGAAAAGCCTGATTATTTTATTTTCTCTATGTACTGTAAAAATAAAATATTATAGATTCCTTTGGGGAAGGCTAGGAGAAAGTTTAACAATAAATATTTTTGAAAGTGTAACAGGGTCCTTCTTTAAAGGAATCAGAATTTCTCTTTATTCAGGAGGTTCTAGGTCTATAAACTGGCTAAGTTCTGGGAATTGTCTGGGGGGGCGGTCCATGAATATTTATTTTTATGATTCATATTCAATTTTATTCATGTAACCTAGAACTTTTCTGCTTATATACATCAAGAGAAGGTTCTATTACCAGTACAAGCCACTGTGTGAGTTTCTCTACCACTTGGCTTTATGATCTATGTTATCCAAATGCACTGGAAGTGGCAGTGGCAGACAGAGAGGCTTTTTGGAGCCTTGGGCAGGACCCTAAAGGGAATCACAACCCATGCCCTTCAGATTTGGGAGCAAAGTGTTTCCATCTTCCACATGAACTACTTTCCTTTTGATAAGAAGTCTCTGGCCTGCTACAGAGCCTTAGTAGAAACTAAGCTTTTAATCATGGACCACCAAGTTACCGTGTGGCCCAGGTTGCCCATCCTAAACCAGATATTATCTGACCTATCAACCCATAGAGTTAAGTGAGCACAACAGCACTCTATAATCAAATGGAAGTGGTACATATTCAATCAGGACTGAGGAAGCCCTGAATGTACAAGTAAGTTATATGAAGAAGTGGTCCAGATACCCATGTTCCAACTATATGAGAATTCTTATTAATAGTCTATTTTATTGGCCTCAAATTTATTTCACTGTGGTAAGGCATGTGATGGAAATGTTGCCATTTAAAAAATTTATATTCACTGATATATAATAAACATTTGAGTATATCGCATATGCTTGAGAAGAATATCTAATCACTAATTTTATAATGATAGATAAATATATGTTAATCTGGAATCAAGTTTGTTAACTGCATTTTTCAAATTAATTACATATTTATAAGCTTTTCTTCTATATGATACCTGATGAATTGTAACTTTTATCACTATAATATAATGACTTTTTATACTTGATGTTGTCATGATACTTCTCTCTGATATAATTCAAGCTTTGAAATTTTTATTTTAGTTAGCAATTTCCTGGTATTTTTAAATCCTCTTACTTATTTCCAAGTATTTATGTCTTAGTTTTTTTTTTTCCTATTAGGAGTATTTTGTTATATTTCTGAAATCTATTCTGACTCCTTCTTTTAAATTGTGTATTTACATTTTAAGTGGTGGTGCACACACTGCGACTTCACTTTAAATTTTTAGATTTTGAATTTTTTTAATTTAAATTTTACTTAGTTAACATACAGTGCAATATTAGTTTCTGGAGTAGAATTCAGCGAGTCATCACCTACATACAACACCTGGTGCTCATCATAACAAGTGCACTCCTTAATACCTATCATCCATCTAGCCCATCTCTCACCCACTTCCCTCCAGCAACCCTTAGTTTGTTCTTCATAGTTAAGAGTCTTTATGACTTGTTTACTTCTATTTTTCTTTTCATTTTGGAAATTTTTATCCTACATTTATTTATCTTGCATATTTTTTCCTTTCTTGCCTTTAAAAGTAGCTATACTTGTGCTGAACATAGCATCATGTATAAACATGACAAACATGTCAATTCACTAAGTTGTACACCCCAAATTAATGTCACATTGTATGTCAACTATACGCAAGTAAAAGGGAAAAGATAATTTAAAAAATTAAATAACATGACATAGAAGCAACTTAAGTGTCCATAAATAGAAAAATGTGTAAGGAAGATGTGGTGTGTGTATAGTCATAAAAAGAATGAGATTGTGCCATTTGAGAAAACACGGGTAGATCTAGAGCACATTAGGCCAAATGAAAAACGTCAAACTGAGAAAGACAAATACCATATGATTTCACTCATAAATATAGTTAAAAATATCTAACAATAAACAGAATCAAAACTATAAATACAGAGAACAAACTGATAGTTCCAGAGGGGAGATGGATAGGGGTTGAACAATGGGTGAAGAGGAAAGGGAGTTGCAGGATTCCAGATATGGAATGAATAAAAAGCAGAGCATAAGGAATACAGTTAGTGATAGTGCAATAGTGATGCAATGGGACAGATGGCAGCTATAATTTTGGTGAACATAGCATAATATATAAACTTGTGAAATCACTGTTATACACCTAAAACTAATGTAATAACTTGTGTCAACTATCTCAAATAAAAAGGAAAATAAAGTAAAAATAGGGTTTTTTTAAAATATTGTTTTTGTTTTCTTACTAAATTTTCCCCATTACTCTTGCACAAGCTGTATAATCCATCTTCTTTATCTGGTTCTCCTTAAGATTTTACCAAACATAATTTATTGTATACTATCTACATTTAATGTTTCCCTCCTGAATAAAGTAAGTACTTTAGGAAATGTACATTCTACTAAAATACCCTCCCAACTTAAATCTTTTTCTAGGATTTTAATCCTGTCATTTTTGGTATCATAAATGAAACTTCAAAAAGAAATAAAAACTATATTTTGTTTTATTTTTTATTTTTACCAGTCTCTGTTTACCATTCTATCTTGCATTTCATAATTCCCTACTAAGTCCAAAAATACAATTTGTTTCTCATGATGGATCTCCTTTAGTGATTCTGTATGAATATGAGCTTGCAAGTGGTAAACTCCATTTTTGTGTATTTAAGAGTTTTCTTTATTTGACTTTATTTTTAAAAGATCTATTTTCTGGATCTAAACATTTTTATTAGCAATAATGAGCTCTCAGCATTTTACTCCAAAATAGAAAAACCATATCTTCAGGTTTTAGTTGCTGAGAAATCTGGCATTTGTGTAATTGTCATCCCTGTCTATGTGATCCTACGCAAATCTCTGGCTACGTTTAAAACACCTTCTTTGTGTCTGGTGTTTCTCAGTATTCCTGTAATGCCTTTAGATGGGCACATCTTTGCATTTATCCTGTACATTTTAAATTGTGCTTCAGCTACCTGTGGAATTTTATGTATCTTCAGGAAAAATTTCAATCACTCAGTTTTCAAATATTTTATTTCCATTCATCTCTTCTTCTCTGCTTCTAGAAATTTGGTTAGACATATATGATAAACCTTCCCACTATGGAGTATTATGCCTCCATCAGAAAGGATGAATACCCAACTTTTGTAGCAACATGGACAGGACTAGAAGAGATTATGCTGAGTGAAATAAGTCAAGCAGAGAGAGTCAATTATCATATGGTTTCACTTATTTGTGGAGCATAACAAATAACATGGAGGACAAAGGGAGATGGAGAGGAGAAGGGAGTTGAGGGAAATTGGAAGGGGAGATGAACCATGAGAGACTATGGACTCTGAAAAACAACCTGAAGGTTTTGAAGGGGTGGGGGGTGGGAGGTTGGGGGAACCAGGTTTTGGGTATTAGGGAGGTCACGGCATGTATTGCATGGAGCACTGGGTGTGGTGCAAAAACAATGAATACTGTTACGCTGAAAAGAAATAAAAAATTAAAACAAAACAAAACAAACAAACAAAAAAAACCTTCCCACTGTATCCTTAGTATCTTTGAAGTTCTCTCATGTTTGTTTTTGTGTTTTGTTTTTGTTTTTGTTTTTGTTTTTCTGTTTTGTAATTACCTGGAGCCACTTTAGCACACTTCAAAGGGTTCTAGTTTAATTTGACAGTCACTAGCTCTACCTGGCACTTTGCTGCTGGACAAAAATCTTGTCTGCTAACTGTGGCACTGATACTGATACTGATACTGATACTGGGGATTGTCCTTAAGGTGACCCCACCTTTAACATGTGCATTCTTCTATCGGTTGCAAGTCTCAGCCCACAGTCTCTTCCTCCTCACCTTCTGTTTTTAGGAGGCCCTTCCAAAAGGGCCAAATGAAAACTGCAATACTTCATGTTATGCTTAATATTTCCATTTTTGTTTAATTTTTAACCAGCTTAGTGGAGATATAAAGTATACACCACACTATTCAGTTACTTTCAGTGTTCACTTTTATAAATTTGGACAAATATTGATAGTTTTGTAAATATCACAATAATCAAAATTTAGAACATTTCCATCATCTCCTTTATGCTCCGGCCCCTCTTCCTTGTTCACTAGCTTACGGAAACCAATCAACTGCTTCTTGATACTGTGGTTTTTAGATGTTTCTCTTTTTTGTAAAACTGCATGCCATTCACCTGGAGAATCTAATTTTACCTGGGATTGTACTCCGTCTTGTATTCTAAAGGGGTTATTTTTATTGTCTCTTTTGTTTTCAGTATTGCTAAAGACAATTACCTCTGGATATATCCATTCTACTCCTTTTTAGCTTAGAGCAACAGAATGAATGAGATCCAAAATTTATTTCTTGCCTTGGGTAGTATACAAAGTGATAAGAAAAGAATGTCTGCTCTTTACACCACTTCGTCTGTTTCTGCAGCAGTGTGTGTGTGTGTGTGTGTGTGTGTGTGTGTGTGTGAGTGGATTCTTGTAAATCATTTTTTTTTTTTAGGATTTCTCTTACCTACCTTTAATTTTTGTAGTCTTTACATGTAAATCAGAGGAAAGAGATCTGAAATCTGCATGAAATCTAATTAGAGAGACTTGTAAAATGTCTCTCAGTGATCACTGCTTTCAACAAGATTAGCCTATGAAGATAGAACCCCCGTTCCCTAACTGTTTGCAGTGTGTTTTCCTGCCATGATGTTTGTTTGTCTTTTTTATTCTTAGTAACATTAGTTTTTATGAGGGGAGAACTCAGAAGTCTAGCTTGATGGCTTAGTACTGCCCCAAATTTTAATTCAGTACTTTCAAAACCACTTGTATTGAAATAGAAGGAATTTTATTATCCCCAGGAAGTAATGTGTTTGCTAAAAATGGGATTGAGGTTCTTTAAAATAATTTTGGATCAAAACTATTTAGTTTTATAACTTTTTAGATATTATTAAAACACCTATTCAGTAATCTAAAATAAAAAGAGATACAAAGACACTTTAAATGTTCTGTCTTCATGTTAGTCTCTACTAGTCTATAGGTCTATCTCTATACTTTGCTGTGATTTCTTTCAAACATGTATTCTTTGCAGCCCTAGGGCTTAGTAATGTACATGACCCTTAGTATAAGTTTAATAAAGGATTTTTTGTTGAATGAATGGAATATTCTGATTTAAAAGAAAGTTGCACTTATAATATTTCACATATTTTGAAATTATAGCCATATGCATATAAAATAAATGCAACTTCTGTTAAATAAAGACTAGAATTTAAACTGTATGTTATAGAAATATCAGTTCTTTGGAATTTGTATAACAGCTCTGACAAGGAAACTGCCTGTTTAATTAATACCAAAAAAGCTCATTATGCCAGGGAATAGCACACAGAATCCAAAAGTCAAACAACAAATCACGCTAAACTAGGAAAAAGACAGAAGCATTAGGAAGGACATTATATAACCATGTGAGTAAGATTTTTCTGAGCATCCCACTGAGAATAAATGGATAATTAAAAATAGATCCTCAAAGTTAAGTGATATTCTTAGACGCTTCAGGTATATTTAAATTGATTAAATAAGTCTAGAGCCAGACTCCATGTGAATGAAAATGATGAGTTCCACCTCCACAGCTGACCTATGGAAACCTCCATGTGCCTGTCATCAGATTTTGCTTTTTTTTTTTTTTTTCCTTTTTATTTTTCTGTATGACTTGCTGGATTCAATTCCCAGAGGAACCTTCGAAGGCATGTGTTGAAAAATCACCATCATTTTGGAGCCTCCATCAGCTTAGGTTCCTGAATCTTAACATGAAAGAAACTTCTCCTGATTTCTTTCCCCCAGGATGAGTCAAAAATACATGTGCTTGTTTTGAGCCATTATGCATTGGGTCCTGTTTGTTACCCCAGGCTACCTCAACTAATACTATTTCTGACCCTAGTGGTATCAGCCAAACCTTGGAATTGCAATCTTATTATTAAAAAAAAAAAAATCTGAATTAAACCTACTCCAGTTTGGGCATTAAATCATACAAAAAAGTCATCTTTCTGGTCTCCTTTTATATATAAAAAGTAACAACACATAAATATCTATACATTAAAATATTCCTTAGAACCATTATTCTTTTTTTAAAAAAGATTTTATTTATTTATTTGACAGAGAGAGAGATCACAAGTAGGCAGAGAGGCAGGCAGAGAGAGAGGGGGAAGCAGGCTCCCCGCTGAGCAGAGAGCCCGATGCGGGGCTCGATCCCAGGACCCTGTGATCATGACCTGAGCCGAAGGCAGAGGCTTAACCCACTGAGCCACCCAGGTGTCCCCCATAGAGCCATTATTCTAATACAGATAAATATAATATCTCAAAATGTAGAGAAGGAGCAGTAGAGATAAAGATTTCTGTCCTTTTTTGCCTTGTACTCTAAGAATAAACTAGAAGTTTATGTCATTACTTCTTCCACAAGTGAATTGACATTTATATTGGAGTATGCTGCATAAAATTTTTAAGAAATCTAACACACAGCTGCATTGTTCATGTTTTCTCAACATTTGCTGTACATGTAGTATATTTTTTCCAATATTAAAACTTACCACAGAATTTAAATAAATTAATGAGCTAGTTAAGTTCTCAGGCAAACCATTTTTGCTCCAGCTGAGGAATAATAAGCCATTTCTTTTTAATACTTTTCAAATCCTTATATAATAAAAGTATGTCAAAAAACTCAGAAGGTAGAAAGATGAGAATGTAATAATAGGCATTGTCACTAAACAGTTTTGATACATCAGTGTGACTGTGCTCCCTGTGGGGTAACAACAAGACATTCAGCAGGAAATTGTGTCATTGTTAAGGTCTTATGGATATGGTCATTAGAGGCAGCAGAGGACTCATGTTCTGTGGAGAAGTGCTGTCCAAGGTGTTCTCAGCAGTTTTCATCTCATTTTTTAAAGAAGGACATGCAAAATGACATGTGTACACTTTGACAACTTGCCCACAGGGGCTTCATTAAAAGCATTTACCATGAAAAATCTTGATAACAGTCTTTTGTTGGAAAAGGTAGCTGAAAGCTGTCAAATTCTGGTCTTTCGCAGTGCATAATGAGCTACTGCCATTGTTGTATTATCCTGGCTAACGGTGGGTTTTAAATGGTTCTTTAGGAATACACTCCTACTTTTGTCAAATTTTATATAATTTGGAATTTGGTTCAGAATATTTATTATGTATCTCACCTAAGCTCTGTAAGTTGTTCATTCTTAGCTCATCCCCTGATAAGAAGAAAAGGACAAGACAAAGGAAGACAAAATGCTCTTCCAAAATTACAGCAGACTCTCAGCTGTGCTTCTCATTTAAGTGAGTGATTTGCTCCATATGTCTTAGTTACTATTGCTATACAGTTTGAGTTTAAATTGTTCAATTTTCTTTGTAATTACCAGTTTCTTTATACTTTCACTGTACTTATTCTTCTATATTCATAACTAAAACCCCATAGTTCCAGAAACCAAAAGTTCCCCCCCCCTTTAAAATGGAGATTAAAATATTTTATTGTAATTCTTAGGCTTTGGCAGTTGGTGTACACTTAAAATGGAATGGTATGAGGAGTTTGAAATTATTTACATGCCCTGAGTCCTTTATATGTATAAATAAATATAAAATCTATCTACCTATATATCTCTATCTATCTATGTACCTATCTATCTCTTATATAACTTTCTGAAAGTACAAACAGCTTTAAAAATGTGTATTTCTACATCTTTTATTGTAAAACCCAAGTTGTGGATTTTTAATGCTAAGGTATAACTGGGTAGGAATTATTTTCTTATATTGTAAATATTTTTTCTATTCTTTCATTTTTTTCTTGGTCAATTTCTTTTTTTTTTTAAAGAATTTTTATGTATTTGACAGAGAGATCACAAGTAGGCAGAGAGGCAGGCAGATAGAAATGGGGAAGCAGGCTCCCTGCTGAGCAGAGAACCCAACATGGGGCTCGATCCCAGGACCCTGAGATCATAACCTGAGCTGAAGGCAAAGGCTTAACCCTCTGAGCCACCCAGGCGCCCCTCTTGGTCAGTTTCTTAAAATAGACCTTATTTACTGTCATTGGATTTCCCTGGTGATGGCTATTCAGAGCTCAGTCTTCTCTTGCAGTGCCTTGACTCTGATATTTGGCCCCACAGAAATGGACAGTGCATTAATCCTGCCACCTATTTTCTAGTCCTCATCCCTATCCTATTCTCACTTTCCTCCACTTCCAGATAAGAATCATTGGCTTATCATTATTATCACTCCCTTGAAACATTCTCAGCAACCTACATAATCTATTTCACTCATAAAACTGCCTAGAGAATTCCCAATCTGGGAATCTTCCATCAACCCTGTGCTTGAAGAAAAATACCCAACCTTGTTGACTGGTCTCATAACCAGTAACTTCAGGTGGGCTGCTAATGTGTTCTGCAATCCTCTTAGAATTCCCCAGTCCAATCTCTCTCCTGTTCTCTCCAAGAAGTGTTTTATACCATCTTCTCTTTCTTCAAAATGCTACATCACCAACACTCTCATCCCACTCATATGTTTCTTCCATTTCTTCTTCCAAAAGAAATAATCACAGAACAGAAATTCTGGATATATCAAGCATCCTATTTCTAACTCATCAACCACTGTCCCCATATATTCTGTTCTTACTCCTGTTAATAAGGACGGATTGTTCCACTTGTTCAGTAGATCTCATCTCCTTTTTTTTTCCCTCAAGACATAATTCCAGGAATCATTCCCTCTTTTACTATTTTACTCCTTTGTCTTTGCACATTGCTCATTTCATAATTTTCCATTAAAATATCTTTTTATACAATATATACTAACTTTCCTCCTGTACTACTTTACAGCAAAACTGTTATTTTCATAGTCTTTCTTGAACTCACTAATTTTTACTCTTCTTACCCAACAAAAAAATCTTTGCTTATATCCACTTTGCTAAATCCAATGGGCAATTTTCTATTCAATCAGTTTCATTCAATTTGACAGGCTTTAATACCATCTATTTGTGGATGATTGACAAATACTTCTAGTTGGAATATCTTCAGAGATTTCTAGCTTGAATATTAAGCTAGTTGCTTGAAATCTCCACTCAAATGCAGAAAACGTTACTCTTGATTTCTATCTTATAACTTACTTCTCCCATAGTTTTCTCTATCTTAGTCAATGAAAATTTTATCATAGCAGTTATTCAGGTAAAATAAACTTTGAATTTATTTTATAATCCTGTTTTTCTTTTTATACTTCATATCAAAACCACCATTAAATCTTTACTCTACACTAAAAAATATTAAAAATCTGTCCTTTTCACATGGCTCTCCCAATAACAGCTAGATCGAAATCACCATGTTTTCCCCCGACCTGGATTATTGCTATAACCTCCCAAGAGATCTCCTTGCTTTCACCTTTTCCTCCTATATCTCTTTTCAACATAAAAATCAGACGAAATGATGTAAGCCAAAGTAGTGTTCAAATTCTTAACTTTATCCTATAAAATCTTACAAGATCTGGTCCCTTCTGACTTCATATATTACTTTACTCAACATTGTTCACTGAGCTCTACTCACACAGGTCTCCTTGCTGTTCTTCAACTACATCAAGTTCTCATAGCTCTGCCTTTGCAGTTAACGTTCTCTTTTTCTGGAATCTTCTTGCTCCAGAAAGCTAGAGTTTATACCCTTCCTTCTTTCAGTTTTTTCATGGATATTACACTACTCAGTCCTCTATTACTATGTATTACTATACTCCATAAGAAATATCATTCTTATATATTACTCATACGAGGCATATAAGAAACAGTGCAGAGACTCACAGGAGAAGGGAAGGAAAAACAGAATGGGAAAAAAATCAGAGAGGGAGACAAACCATGAGAGACTCTTAAATATGGGAAAGAAACTGAGGGTTGCTGGAGAAGAGGTGGATGGGGAGATGGGATAACTCGGTGAAGGACATTAAGGAGAACATGTGATGTGATAAACTCTGAGTATTATACACAACTAATGAATTACTGAACTCTACATCTGAAATTAAATATGCTCTATATCTTGGCTAATTTAATTTAAACTTAAAAAAGAGAAATATCCTTCCTTGTTCTGGTTGGTCTCCTACTTGCTTTTCTCATTTCCATATAATTTATTACTATATAATAGTACATATTTTATTTGTATATGTATTGTCTATCTCCCCAAACAGAACATAAATCCCTTGAGAGGAGTGTCTATAGTATGTTTCTACCACTATAACAGTATCTATTACATATTAGACATTCAATCAGTATTTTTGGAATGAGTGAATTAATGGCTTTGTTTCAAATAAATTTTAACAATTGCACCCACAGCTATTACATGGGACATATAGCTCAACCTACATTTCATCCACCATAAGTCACTGAAAAAATGTCAAGTACTTGATTATCAGGTAATTATTATTATAATTATTATATTATTATTATCTTGATTATCAGGTAAACATGATATTAAATTGAGAGTCAGCATTTGTCTTAACTTATATTTTTGACTATTTAAACTTAAGCCTACTCTGCTCCCATTATACAGACTTATACTGTTTTTTTAAGACACAGACTAAGATATTCATTAGTCTAACTGCTGCCCTAACTAGTTTCCAAATAAATAATTTCCTATCAGCTACAATCTCAGTGACATTTTGATAGCTGTGCTTCAAAGTATAATGTCGAGTCTCTTAATTTATGTTAAGAAGTATCAGAAGATAAATATCACATAGGAAAAGCAGATTAAAACATTCTAATCTCTTTATACCTCATGTGTTTTACTTTAATTAGTTTTCTCCTTTTGATTCAGTCTTAAACCAGGACTTTGCCTTCCTTCCACGGAATTATGAATTCTATTTAGTATAATTCTTCTAAGACATGTGCTTTAGTCAAGGTTTTACAAAAAAAAAAAAAAAAAGATTAAAAAAAGAAAGAGAGAACCAATAGGATGAATGCATATATATGTGTTTATAAAGAGACTTAAACCATTGACTTGTGATTATGGGAGCCAGAAAGTCCAAAATCCACAGAGCTGGCTGGAGCAGTTTGGAAACCCAAGCCAGCATTGATTCTTAAGTTTTTATCTAAAATGTGTTGGGCAGTCCAGCAGGCTGGAAACTCAAACAAGATGTCTGTTACAATCTCGACGTAAATTGCCTCTTCTTGTAGATGCTAATCAGATCTACAAAATATCTTCACAAAAATATCTAGACTAGTGTTTGACTAAACAACGGGCACCATAGTCTATGCAAGTTGACGTAGAAAATTTCACCATCACAATATGTCCAGCAAATTATCATTAGAACCCAGAAATTCAAATGAGAGACCACAGGTCTTCAAACTTATAAAATACATACTCTGTTAAAAATATTTTTATTTATATAAAGTAATAATCATTATGATTTTTTAAATTCAGTTTGAAATTATCAGTTATCAATGGAGTGGCAAAGGTGGAACACGGTAACATTTGAAAAAAGAGAGAGATTCTACAGTATGAAATCAATTGGATATCCAGACTAAAGAAGGAAAATAAAAAAAGTTGACCCCCAATTCACATTGTTCCCAATTGTAGACTTAATTCCAAATTATAACTCACATTGTAGATATAAACGTAAAAACAAAATAATAAAATTACTGAAAGATTATTCTGAATAATAGCTTCATGAATTTGAGTTTGGGAAAGCACTTACATAAAGGAAAAGATTAGTAAGTTAAACTATGTTATTATTAAGAATTTCTATTCTTCAAAAGATACATGTGTGAACTGGCAACCACAGACCATGAGTACATAATTGCAATACATTGTAACAAGGAATTCTCATCTATATCTTCCATAAAATTATATGAAAAAGGATAATCCAATAAAGACTCAAACAATAATTTCCCAGTAGAATGTTCACATAACTAAAACATGAAAATGTATTCAAACTCTTTAGTCACTTGAAGATAAAAATGAAAATTTTGAGTGATATACTTTTAAAGACCCTCCAGAATTGCTTTAAAAAATAATAAAAATTACCAATTGTTATTGAAGATATGGAATAAGTGAATTCTGCTACAATACACTGCTGGTATTAGTACAAACACTATGACAAAGAAGTTTGGAATACATGAAAAGACTTAAAATGTTAATTCCCCTGGCAATTTAAATACATATAGTTTTTTATAATTTTATGTTCAATAAAGTTATTCAACATAAGAATAAAAAAGTAGTGTATGGGATGCTACGTGGAATGATAGAGCAGGACTATATTATATCTAAAAAATTAGAAGTATAAAAACATGAATTATATTGTTTTATTGGTGTAAATAAAATTGAAACCCCTTTTCTGGAAGAAAATAGAAGGAATAATTTAGTATTTGGCAAGTAGAAAAGTGGATAGAATTCTATTTTCATTCTGTAAGTTTGTTTGAATATTCTACTATGTCTATGAATTACCTCTATATTAAAACAAAGAAAAAAGGATTATATGCTGGTAAAATTAATAACATTTTTGCAATATGATTCTATAATAATGTAAATGATAAAATAATTCTATAATAACATAAATGAGTTATAAAAGTAGACAATTCAAAGTGAAAGCAGCTTAGTTTCTGGAAGATAAGTGCCATACCAGTATTTCCAACATCTCCCTTAGGTTTCTTAGTGTTTTATACATAAATAAATAATTTCATATTCCACTTATTTAGGTAAATATTTAATAAAAGCTATATTAGTTATTCAGTTTACATCAAATCATATTTTTGTTAGGGAAGCATCTTGAGGTCCAATTAATGTTTAATATAAGCAAACAAAAAGTTATATTATTGAGATCTAATTCTTGTACTTGTCTCTTCCATGTACAGTAACATTGTGTAAGGTCCTTAAAATTGCAGTTTGTCACAGAATGGATAGACAATATTTTCCATTTCGTAAGAGTATTGTTTGCTTTAACTATGGTTCTTTTTAAACAACTCAGGCACTTCATGTTGAGCTTTTCAGAAATTCAGTTGTTATTCATCTTGTTAATAATCCTTAAAAAAAATTCCCCCTTTCTCTTGAGGTCTGATTTTACTCTGTAATTACATTGACTTTTTCTCATTTGTTTGAATGTCCTTGCAACTATGTTTCTGTTATGTTATCTAATCAAAACATATGTTAATGTTCTTAAATAAGATAGATTTGAAAGAAAAGAAGGGAAAGAAAGGGGAAAAGGAAAGGGAAGGAACAAAGGAAGAAGGGAGGAAGGAAGGAAGAAGGAGGGGGAAGCAGGCTCCCCGCTGAGCAGAGAGCCCGATGCGGGGCTCGATCCCAGGACCCTGTGATCATGACCTGAGCCGAAGGCAGAGGCTTAACCCACTGAGCCACCCAGGTGTCCCCCATAGAGCCATTATTCTAATACAGATAAATATAATATCTCAAAATGTAGAGAAGGAGCAGTAGAGATAAAGATTTCTGTCCTTTTTTGCCTTGTACTCTAAGAATAAACTAGAAGTTTATGTCATTACTTCTTCCACAAGTGAATTGACATTTATATTGGAGTATGCTGCATAAAATTTTTAAGAAATCTAACACACAGCTGCATTGTTCATGTTTTCTCAACATTTGCTGTACATGTAGTATATTTTTTCCAATATTAAAACTTACCACAGAATTTAAATAAATTAATGAGCTAGTTAAGTTCTCAGGCAAACCATTTTTGCTCCAGCTGAGGAATAATAAGCCATTTCTTTTTAATACTTTTCAAATCCTTATATAATAAAAGTATGTCAAAAAACTCAGAAGGTAGAAAGATGAGAATGTAATAATAGGCATTGTCACTAAACAGTTTTGATACATCAGTGTGACTGTGCTCCCTGTGGGGTAACAACAAGACATTCAGCAGGAAATTGTGTCATTGTTAAGGTCTTATGGATATGGTCATTAGAGGCAGCAGAGGACTCATGTTCTGTGGAGAAGTGCTGTCCAAGGTGTTCTCAGCAGTTTTCATCTCATTTTTTAAAGAAGGACATGCAAAATGACATGTGTACACTTTGACAACTTGCCCACAGGGGCTTCATTAAAAGCATTTACCATGAAAAATCTTGATAACAGTCTTTTGTTGGAAAAGGTAGCTGAAAGCTGTCAAATTCTGGTCTTTCGCAGTGCATAATGAGCTACTGCCATTGTTGTATTATCCTGGCTAACGGTGGGTTTTAAATGGTTCTTTAGGAATACACTCCTACTTTTGTCAAATTTTATATAATTTGGAATTTGGTTCAGAATATTTATTATGTATCTCACCTAAGCTCTGTAAGTTGTTCATTCTTAGCTCATCCCCTGATAAGAAGAAAAGGACAAGACAAAGGAAGACAAAATGCTCTTCCAAAATTACAGCAGACTCTCAGCTGTGCTTCTCATTTAAGTGAGTGATTTGCTCCATATGTCTTAGTTACTATTGCTATACAGTTTGAGTTTAAATTGTTCAATTTTCTTTGTAATTACCAGTTTCTTTATACTTTCACTGTACTTATTCTTCTATATTCATAACTAAAACCCCATAGTTCCAGAAACCAAAAGTTCCCCCCCCCTTTAAAATGGAGATTAAAATATTTTATTGTAATTCTTAGGCTTTGGCAGTTGGTGTACACTTAAAATGGAATGGTATGAGGAGTTTGAAATTATTTACATGCCCTGAGTCCTTTATATGTATAAATAAATATAAAATCTATCTACCTATATATCTCTATCTATCTATGTACCTATCTATCTCTTATATAACTTTCTGAAAGTACAAACAGCTTTAAAAATGTGTATTTCTACATCTTTTATTGTAAAACCCAAGTTGTGGATTTTTAATGCTAAGGTATAACTGGGTAGGAATTATTTTCTTATATTGTAAATATTTTTTCTATTCTTTCATTTTTTTCTTGGTCAATTTCTTTTTTTTTTTAAAGAATTTTTATGTATTTGACAGAGAGATCACAAGTAGGCAGAGAGGCAGGCAGATAGAAATGGGGAAGCAGGCTCCCTGCTGAGCAGAGAACCCAACATGGGGCTCGATCCCAGGACCCTGAGATCATAACCTGAGCTGAAGGCAAAGGCTTAACCCTCTGAGCCACCCAGGCGCCCCTCTTGGTCAGTTTCTTAAAATAGACCTTATTTACTGTCATTGGATTTCCCTGGTGATGGCTATTCAGAGCTCGGTCTTCTCTTGCAGTGCCTTGACTCTGATATTTGGCCCCACAGAAATGGACAGTGCATTAATCCTGCCACCTATTTTCTAGTCCTCATCCCTATCCTATTCTCACTTTCCTCCACTTCCAGATAAGAATCATTGGCTTATCATTATTATCACTCCCTTGAAACATTCTCAGCAACCTACATAATCTATTTCACTCATAAAACTGCCTAGAGAATTCCCAATCTGGGAATCTTCCATCAACCCTGTGCTTGAAGAAAAATACCCAACCTTGTTGACTGGTCTCATAACCAGTAACTTCAGGTGGGCTGCTAATGTGTTCTGCAATCCTCTTAGAATTCCCCAGTCCAATCTCTCTCCTGTTCTCTCCAAGAAGTGTTTTATACCATCTTCTCTTTCTTCAAAATGCTACATCACCAACACTCTCATCCCACTCATATGTTTCTTCCATTTCTTCTTCCAAAAGAAATAATCACAGAACAGAAATTCTGGATATATCAAGCATCCTATTTCTAACTCATCAACCACTGTCCCCATATATTCTGTTCTTACTCCTGTTAATAAGGACGGATTGTTCCACTTGTTCAGTAGATCTCATCTCCTTTTTTTTTCCCTCAAGACATAATTCCAGGAATCATTCCCTCTTTTACTATTTTACTCCTTTGTCTTTGCACATTGCTCATTTCATAATTTTCCATTAAAATATCTTTTTATACAATATATACTAACTTTCCTCCTGTACTACTTTACAGCAAAACTGTTATTTTCATAGTCTTTCTTGAACTCACTAATTTTTACTCTTCTTACCCAACAAAAAAATCTTTGCTTATATCCACTTTGCTAAATCCAATGGGCAATTTTCTATTCAATCAGTTTCATTCAATTTGACAGGCTTTAATACCATCTATTTGTGGATGATTGACAAATACTTCTAGTTGGAATATCTTCAGAGATTTCTAGCTTGAATATTAAGCTAGTTGCTTGAAATCTCCACTCAAATGCAGAAAACGTTACTCTTGATTTCTATCTTATAACTTACTTCTCCCATAGTTTTCTCTATCTTAGTCAATGAAAATTTTATCATAGCAGTTATTCAGGTAAAATAAACTTTGAATTTATTTTATAATCCTGTTTTTCTTTTTATACTTCATATCAAAACCACCATTAAATCTTTACTCTACACTAAAAAATATTAAAAATCTGTCCTTTTCACATGGCTCTCCCAATAACAGCTAGATCGAAATCACCATGTTTTCCCCCGACCTGGATTATTGCTATAACCTCCCAAGAGATCTCCTTGCTTTCACCTTTTCCTCCTATATCTCTTTTCAACATAAAAATCAGACGAAATGATGTAAGCCAAAGTAGTGTTCAAATTCTTAACTTTATCCTATAAAATCTTACAAGATCTGGTCCCTTCTGACTTCATATATTACTTTACTCAACATTGTTCACTGAGCTCTACTCACACAGGTCTCCTTGCTGTTCTTCAACTACATCAAGTTCTCATAGCTCTGCCTTTGCAGTTAACGTTCTCTTTTTCTGGAATCTTCTTGCTCCAGAAAGCTAGAGTTTATACCCTTCCTTCTTTCAGTTTTTTCATGGATATTACACTACTCAGTCCTCTATTACTATGTATTACTATACTCCATAAGAAATATCATTCTTATATATTACTCATACGAGGCATATAAGAAACAGTGCAGAGACTCACAGGAGAAGGGAAGGAAAAACAGAATGGGAAAAAAATCAGAGAGGGAGACAAACCATGAGAGACTCTTAAATATGGGAAAGAAACTGAGGGTTGCTGGAGAAGAGGTGGATGGGGAGATGGGATAACTCGGTGAAGGACATTAAGGAGAACATGTGATGTGATAAACTCTGAGTATTATACACAACTAATGAATTACTGAACTCTACATCTGAAATTAAATATGCTCTATATCTTGGCTAATTTAATTTAAACTTAAAAAAGAGAAATATCCTTCCTTGTTCTGGTTGGTCTCCTACTTGCTTTTCTCATTTCCATATAATTTATTACTATATAATAGTACATATTTTATTTGTATATGTATTGTCTATCTCCCCAAACAGAACATAAATCCCTTGAGAGGAGTGTCTATAGTATGTTTCTACCACTATAACAGTATCTATTACATATTAGACATTCAATCAGTATTTTTGGAATGAGTGAATTAATGGCTTTGTTTCAAATAAATTTTAACAATTGCACCCACAGCTATTACATGGGACATATAGCTCAACCTACATTTCATCCACCATAAGTCACTGAAAAAATGTCAAGTACTTGATTATCAGGTAATTATTATTATAATTATTATATTATTATTATCTTGATTATCAGGTAAACATGATATTAAATTGAGAGTCAGCATTTGTCTTAACTTATATTTTTGACTATTTAAACTTAAGCCTACTCTGCTCCCATTATACAGACTTATACTGTTTTTTTAAGACACAGACTAAGATATTCATTAGTCTAACTGCTGCCCTAACTAGTTTCCAAATAAATAATTTCCTATCAGCTACAATCTCAGTGACATTTTGATAGCTGTGCTTCAAAGTATAATGTCGAGTCTCTTAATTTATGTTAAGAAGTATCAGAAGATAAATATCACATAGGAAAAGCAGATTAAAACATTCTAATCTCTTTATACCTCATGTGTTTTACTTTAATTAGTTTTCTCCTTTTGATTCAGTCTTAAACCAGGACTTTGCCTTCCTTCCACGGAATTATGAATTCTATTTAGTATAATTCTTCTAAGACATGTGCTTTAGTCAAGGTTTTACAAAAAAAAAAAAAAAAGATTAAAAAAAGAAAGAGAGAACCAATAGGATGAATGCATATATATGTGTTTATAAAGAGACTTAAACCATTGACTTGTGATTATGGGAGCCAGAAAGTCCAAAATCCACAGAGCTGGCTGGAGCAGTTTGGAAACCCAAGCCAGCATTGATTCTTAAGTTTTTATCTAAAATGTGTTGGGCAGTCCAGCAGGCTGGAAACTCAAACAAGATGTCTGTTACAATCTCGACGTAAATTGCCTCTTCTTGTAGATGCTAATCAGATCTACAAAATATCTTCACAAAAATATCTAGACTAGTGTTTGACTAAACAACGGGCACCATAGTCTATGCAAGTTGACGTAGAAAATTTCACCATCACAATATGTCCAGCAAATTATCATTAGAACCCAGAAATTCAAATGAGAGACCACAGGTCTTCAAACTTATAAAATACATACTCTGTTAAAAATATTTTTATTTATATAAAGTAATAATCATTATGATTTTTTAAATTCAGTTTGAAATTATCAGTTATCAATGGAGTGGCAAAGGTGGAACACGGTAACATTTGAAAAAAGAGAGAGATTCTACAGTATGAAATCAATTGGATATCCAGACTAAAGAAGGAAAATAAAAAAAGTTGACCCCCAATTCACATTGTTCCCAATTGTAGACTTAATTCCAAATTATAACTCACATTGTAGATATAAACGTAAAAACAAAATAATAAAATTACTGAAAGATTATTCTGAATAATAGCTTCATGAATTTGAGTTTGGGAAAGCACTTACATAAAGGAAAAGATTAGTAAGTTAAACTATGTTATTATTAAGAATTTCTATTCTTCAAAAGATACATGTGTGAACTGGCAACCACAGACCATGAGTACATAATTGCAATACATTGTAACAAGGAATTCTCATCTATATCTTCCATAAAATTATATGAAAAAGGATAATCCAATAAAGACTCAAACAATAATTTCCCAGTAGAATGTTCACATAACTAAAACATGAAAATGTATTCAAACTCTTTAGTCACTTGAAGATAAAAATGAAAATTTTGAGTGATATACTTTTAAAGACCCTCCAGAATTGCTTTAAAAAATAATAAAAATTACCAATTGTTATTGAAGATATGGAATAAGTGAATTCTGCTACAATACACTGCTGGTATTAGTACAAACACTATGACAAAGAAGTTTGGAATACATGAAAAGACTTAAAATGTTAATTCCCCTGGCAATTTAAATACATATAGTTTTTTATAATTTTATGTTCAATAAAGTTATTCAACATAAGAATAAAAAAGTAGTGTATGGGATGCTACGTGGAATGATAGAGCAGGACTATATTATATCTAAAAAATTAGAAGTATAAAAACATGAATTATATTGTTTTATTGGTGTAAATAAAATTGAAACCCCTTTTCTGGAAGAAAATAGAAGGAATAATTTAGTATTTGGCAAGTAGAAAAGTGGATAGAATTCTATTTTCATTCTGTAAGTTTGTTTGAATATTCTACTATGTCTATGAATTACCTCTATATTAAAACAAAGAAAAAAGGATTATATGCTGGTAAAATTAATAACATTTTTGCAATATGATTCTATAATAATGTAAATGATAAAATAATTCTATAATAACATAAATGAGTTATAAAAGTAGACAATTCAAAGTGAAAGCAGCTTAGTTTCTGGAAGATAAGTGCCATACCAGTATTTCCAACATCTCCCTTAGGTTTCTTAGTGTTTTATACATAAATAAATAATTTCATATTCCACTTATTTAGGTAAATATTTAATAAAAGCTATATTAGTTATTCAGTTTACATCAAATCATATTTTTGTTAGGGAAGCATCTTGAGGTCCAATTAATGTTTAATATAAGCAAACAAAAAGTTATATTATTGAGATCTAATTCTTGTACTTGTCTCTTCCATGTACAGTAACATTGTGTAAGGTCCTTAAAATTGCAGTTTGTCACAGAATGGATAGACAATATTTTCCATTTCGTAAGAGTATTGTTTGCTTTAACTATGGTTCTTTTTAAACAACTCAGGCACTTCATGTTGAGCTTTTCAGAAATTCAGTTGTTATTCATCTTGTTAATAATCCTTAAAAAAAATTCCCCCTTTCTCTTGAGGTCTGATTTTACTCTGTAATTACATTGACTTTTTCTCATTTGTTTGAATGTCCTTGCAACTATGTTTCTGTTATGTTATCTAATCAAAACATATGTTAATGTTCTTAAATAAGATAGATTTGAAAGAAAAGAAGGGAAAGAAAGGGGAAAAGGAAAGGGAAGGAACAAAGGAAGAAGGGAGGAAGGAAGGAAGAAGGAGGAAAGGAAAGGAAAGGAAAGGAAAGGAAAGGAAAGGAAAGGAAAGGAAAGGGAAAGAAAGGGAAGGGAAGGGAAATGAGAAAGAAAGAAAAGGAAAAGAGGAAAAAAAAGAAAGAAAGAAAATTAGGAAAGGACACTTAAAAACAAAATGTGCAAAATATGGACATCACCACATAAACTAAAAACAATGAACTTGGAAGCTTCTCAATTGTTCTGTATTTTTTTTTCAAGTATTGATGTATTTGTATTTTTTTTTTAGGGGCTGAAAGCCTTAGATTTATGTTTTACACACTTTCTCTCCTCTAAACTTCAAGATGCAGCTTAAATCTGTCAGTGATACTAGTATGTAAGAGGTCTGGAAGGCAATGGCGGATGAAGTGCTGTGGAGGGTCTTTGTAGCAGCCTCTGCCTGCCAGTCACCCTCTCTCTTGCCCTGCAGATGGAGTCAGTATTAGATCTCTGGTACATCTTAACAATGGCAAAGAACAACATCTCTCTTATAGCTCTACCAATTAATGTGAAAGCTGGTGGTGTTTTCACATTCCCTCAGCCATTTCAATGCTTTTGTGGGTACCACATTCTCTGTATTAATTCCTTAGTGTTTTTACTGACTGAACCCCAACTGGCAAGGTTTTCTTGATATATGTTCATCCTTCGATATCATTTCCTTTGTTCAGGAGATAGTTGGTTTTGACTATCTTTGAAGTAATTTTAGTTCATTAAATTATCTGACATAATGCATGAAATCTTTATTGTGTCTAAAATCTTATTTCCAAATGTCAGGTTTTTGGGGGGAAAGGAGAGAAACAAACTTTTTCATACCAGATGAAATGATCCTTCCAACACTATATATTTTAATTTCTATCTTCTATCCTGAAAAATATTTGCCTTAAGTCTTTTATGTATAACTATTAAAATCATTGTAGTTGGTTAGTACTTGACTGTTATGCATTTTTCTATCTCTTTAATCTTGATATTTTCTTTTTAGATTACAGGTACATCTTTGGGAAACAACATAGAGTTGGATGTCCAAAATGAGCAGATCTAGGAATTCTAATTAATTTACATTTACTGTAATTAACAATGTACTTTGACTTGTTTTGGCTATCTTAGTGATCCCATATGATCTGATGAACTATAACAAAAAAAAAAAAAAAGTGCTTTCAACTCATTATTCCATAATGGAAAAAAATAGGATTGCTAAAATTTGAAATTTGAAATGATATGTCCTCTGGGTAGGAATGGCAAAGATATCCTACCCCATAGGTAGATTGAGTACTTATTTAGTCCCTGTAGCAACAAGGGACTAAATAAGTAACTTAGAAAGATCTACATTTACATTTGTCCTGCCTTTGGAGAGTTAGGGGATCCCTTGTCTGTTTTACTTTTTATGGCCATAACCTACTTGAGAATGGAGAGAAGTCCTGCTCAGAAATCAAGGCATTTACAACTCCCTTTTCTGGTATAAGTTTAAAAATGCAGAGACCAGCTCATGGAATGAAGAGTAAAAGTAACTGATCATTAGGCCTTATTTGGCAATAGAATTTCCTGAATTATTTGTGTGCCAGTGGGTGGGGAATGAGTTCAATTTACATAGCATAAACCTAGCCAATTGTTTTATTATACATAGTCTTTAAGACTTAGGAGTCTTTTATTTTAACGATAGGTCTCTGTGTTTGTCTCAACCCCTTAACCCATATCTAATGGCTACTGCTTTGAGAAAATTTGAAATAGTAGTGTCAGGAGATGTACCTTAAGCACCTATTTATTCAACAGATTCTTTCTGACCATTAACTTTGCTCCAGGTACTTTTCTAGGTACTAGATATAGAGTAGTAAACAAAAGATAGAAAAACAGTAGAGGGAAATAGACAACAGAAATTAAGCATATAGCATATAGTTTGTCAGACTGTAAAACATGTTACAGAGAATAATAAAGAAGGATGGAACATAAGGAATGTATATGAGAAAAAGTTCTAATCTAAAGTTGACATTCGAGGATGAAGTCAAGGATTACTCCAATATGAATTGATCAAAGAGAAGAAGGAAGGAGCAACAGAGAATGAATAGGAAAAGTCACTAGTAAAGTCATTAAGATAGTGTGTCTGGAATCAAGAAAGTGTTCCAAGTGAGAGAGTGGTATCCATAGTTTCCCATGATACATGGAGATTAATAGAAACATTCAATTTGTTCAGCATTTGTCAGCTATAGGGAAAAGAAAATTGCCCAGTTTTTATACAATAATAGGACAAGGATCTGGGGAATATCAAATATGGGCAATTCTTTCCAGATGTTTTCTATAAGGGGAAAATAGGGCTTATCTGGTGAGAGAAATTGGGTCAATAGGGTTTGTGAAGAAATAATAGAATTTTTATGAGAAAGATAAAGCAGATAAGGACAATCTGAAAATGCAAAATACAAGAAAATTAATGTAGTTCTGTCACCAAGTCGGTGAAAGAGGATATGATCAATGCATAACTTGAAGTTTAGACTACAGACAGGGTAGAGATAAATGTTCACAGCATCCAAAGTGAAAGATGAGTGAATGCAACAGGGATAAGGGGTTGTGGATGTGTGTAGAATTTCTTTTCTGATTTCTCTAATATTCTGAGTAAGATAGGACCCTCATTCATAAGCTGAGAGTGAGGAACAGGGAGGATGTACAGGGAGCTTGAAGGCAGATGAGGAGGTATGGAACAGTCTTCCAGAGGAGTGAGATAATGAAGGAGTTCAGGAAATGCAGGATGATTGCCAGTCAGATTGGAGCAACCACGTGATATTCAGTGTTATAGATATAAAGTAGACCACTCGGCTAAGGGGTTGGTTAATACCCTATGTGTGTATGTTCAGAGTAAGAAGTACACAGTGATAAGATATACCGTAGTTTTGCTTTTTTTTTTTAAGATTTTATTTATTTATTTCACAGAGAGATCACAAGTACACAGAGATGCAGGCAGAGAAGGGGGGGCGGAAACAGGCTCCCTTCTGAGCAGAGAGCCCAAATGTGGGGCTTGATCCCAGGATCCTGAGATCATGACCTGAGCTGAAGGCAGAGGATTAGCCCACTGAACCACCCAGGCGCCCCATATATACCATAGTTTACAGCAGACTCTTTCAAGCCTGCTGGCCAACACAGAGGGTGATCACTAGATATATCTAATCAGTCAGGATTTACAGAGACTTCGAGTCCAGTTCTTATCCCAATGGAAGCATCATCACCATTGTGCATACTTCAACAGAAAACTTGATGAGGGCCATGACACCACGCCTCTCTTCCTAGTTCCATGGTTCTGAGTCCTGTTGCACTCAGTCATTATAAAATGTTACTTAGACCCTAAACTCACATTAAAATTACTTGTTTATTTTTTGTTTGTGTTTCCTTCTTTCAATCATTGTCCCTCTATGAAAACTATGACATCTTTGTATAAATAGATGCATTTTTAAGTTATAATTTCCATAGTTGTTTATTCTTTATCCTATGTTTAAACTGTTTACCACAAGTTCTTTCTATGACTTCGTCAGTCCATGGTTATTTTTAAAATATTCTGAAATATTAAAGACAAAATGTTAGAAAGGCCAAAATAGTGAATAGACATATACTCATCACAGCTTAAGAAATAGTAGATTAATACAGTTTAAGCTGTGTGTTGCTCATGTGCCCTTCCATCTATGCAGCGTTATTATTATGTTATACTTAGTGATTATATAAGCCATGTATTTCTTTCTACTTTAACAACATGCATTAAGCTTTATATGTTATATTTTAACAACAGGTTCAAAGCAACTTAGGAAGTATATCTACTTTATACCATCATATTTAGGCATGTTGTTTAGTAGAATTTCAAACTTTATATGAATGATAACTACACATATCTCACTTAACTTTCTCCTCCCTGATGTGCTATGAAGGTTAATTTCCAAAGTCTTAGAATTCACCTGAACAATTTTGTTTAAGTTCCTATATGCCAGTACCCTGGTAAAGTCACGAAACATACTGATTGATAGTGTTTTCTTTGTAATCATGGGTACATGGCGGTTCAGCGTGGTTTGTATCAGCTTGTCACCATTGTTTATTGATAACAGTAAGATTGATAATGGTAAGCCAGAAGGTTTTACTACTAAGATGTTCACATAGCAAGAATATGCCTGTGTGATCAGGATGATAGAAGAAACCCAACCAAGATTCTATTTTGTACTTCTTGATTCTGAGGTACTTTGTGCACACCTTGATGATTTCTGATCAAAGGCAAATACACAGAAAAATATTCATATGTTTCTTCCTTATTGAAGTCAGGAAAGAGGAGCTACCACCTGGTATCTCAAGACCCCATGGATGAGATTGTTTGGGGTTATGAAGTAAACCCTTAATTTAACATTGTTGTGATATTGTATTCTTTCCTGAAATGAGTTGTAGATTTGTGAGCGTTGTCATTTGGGGCCCTGAAAGTCTTTTACAGCAACACTGTCTACTTACCACTGTGTACCTAGCATCATTATATTTGTGAAACTAATTCATGTTGATAGAGACAACTCTAATTACTTCATATTTCCTGCTGCCTGTGTATTTCCATTGCAGGAAAATACTGTAGCTTAATTTTTCATTATCTTGTTGATAGATATTTAGGTTGTATTTTATCCTGAACACAATGCTGCAAATAGCATTTTAGTACATGTCTCCATATGTATTTGTGTAAGAATTGAGCTGCTAGGTCAGAGGATTTATACCACTTCAATTTCACTAAATTTTGCTTGAATGACAAGCTCTTATATGAATTTGTATATCCAGAAGCAATATATAAGTGTTCCCATTCTACTCATCCTAGGAATTTGTTCTAATTTTTAGGTTTTTGCATGTTGGCCAATCTACAAAAAGTCATAGGGTTAATGCTATGATTATCCTGAAACAATAGTAAGCATCCTTTTATAATTTATTGTCCATAACTACCTCTTCTCTTATGAATTACTTCTTTTTTTTTCGTTTTCTTTTTTATTTAGTTTACCTTTTTCTACTCATTTGTGTAATTTCTTTTATCATTTATAACAATACTATTTTTATAAGTACAAAAAGTATTTCTAGTAAATCTGGGGCTTGTATTTGAGGATTTTTAAACTTATTTCATCTTTATAAAATTTAGGTTTGTTTCTGCTTGCTTTATGTCTTATTCAAAAACTATACAAATACCCTGAGATCTTAAGGATATTATCCTATGTTTTCTTAGAAATTCTAAAATCTTGAGGCACCTAGGTGGCTCAGTCATTAACTGTCTGCCTGCAGCTCAGGTCATGACCCTAGGGTTGAGCCTCACAGCAGTGTCCCTGCTCAGCAGAGAACCTGCTTCTCCCCCTCCCTCTGCCCTCCATGCCCACCACTGATGCTCACTCTTCTCTGTCTCATGCTCTCTCTCTTTTTCTCTCTGAAATAAATAAAATCTTAAAAAGAAAGAAATTCTAAAATCTTAAGAGTTTCACATTATATTTTTAATCTCTCTACAATTAACTCAATATCTGGTGATAAGTTGGAGTCAATTTTTTCCTTGTATTTATAATAAATTTTAACAGAATTTTTTATTGGCACATGTCTTTAATTAGTTAATGCAATTTGGCTTTTGGTGTTGGTTTTTTTGGTATATTATTATATATGCTAAAATATTTTTGCATTCTTGAGTTTAAACTCAACTTAGGCATGACTTCTGGTTATATTTGTATTGAGTTTTTCAATGTTTACTTTTATGATCATAATTGAGATTTTGTGCATCTTTGTGGAGTTTTGGTATCATAGTATACTAGTTTATAAAAGAAATTGATAAATACCACTTCTTTTTTATCCTCTGAAAGAATTTGTATTAGTTTGGGATTTTCTGTTCCTGGAATGTTGATAGGACTAATTAGCACAGATATCTGGCATAGGTGCTTTGGTTGCAAGAAAAGTCTTAAATATCCAATTAATTTTATATTTCTAGAAAGATTTTGTATTTTCTATTTAACATGTGGCCTTTCTTAGGAGGTAGTTTATTTATCTTGGTTTTAGAATAAGCATCAAAACATTTTTCATAGAATTTGTGTCTCTTCAGCTACCCTACCCTTAACAGTATAGCTGAACTTCCGACATATGTTCCAGAATTTCATTTCTCTAGATTCCTGACTATATCCTCACTGTAAAGTACAAGAAATACTTTGGGGAAGAGAACCTGGAGGACAAGAAAATATTTTCCAAGTAAGGTAGGAAAAGAAAAGAGAAACACCAAATATATGCTTTTAATAAGGACATATTTAAATTATAAGGAAATAGGGTACAAGAAAGCCAAACAAACAAGAGGTTGGAAAAACATTATAGCTGTAGTAATGCCCATCATTATCAATTACTGAGGAATAGTGGAAACTTAAGTGTACTCAAGTATGGAACAACCTAAAATCCTGGTAACTATATTAATATCAGTTAAATATATAAGGTCAATACTTAATAAAAAAATCACCAGGCAGATGTAAAAATATTAATTTGTGTACAATTGGTAACAGTTTGAAAACAGATAAAAAGAAAATTACAGAACTGAAATAAACTAATAAACAAAGAAGAAATCTGCCATTGATAGAAAGTATTCTACCCCATTCTAATTATCTCAAAATTATGTTTTATAGCTATAGAATTTAAATTATGGTGTTATTTGTCTCATATTTCAATAATCTGATAGTTATGTTTAGTATCTTGCTTAGATTTTTGGTTCATTTCGGGGCACAAAAATACTTGGTGCTGCATGCTTTTACTATCATGTTAGATGTAATGTCTGGTTGCCCCGCTTTAATTCATATTCAGATTGATCAAGATTTTAGACTTATTTATTTATTTTGAAGCTCCCCATAAGCCTTTTATCTGTTTCATCATCATTGATGATTGTTGTCTCAATGTATTTCATTAAATGCGGCAAAATGGTAATTTTTAAAGTTCTATCATTCTTCCATATTTAATTGAAATTGTTCTATATCAATCTCTATACTCTTCAATATGCTTTTTGGTTGCTTTTGCTGCATATGTTTGACATGGTTTTGTTTTTTATTTAGGATTTTTTATATTGATAAAACATAAACCAAAGTGCCTCAAGCAAAAAGAACACATATCGACTCCTGAAAACTTTAAAAAAGGAATACTTCTTGATCAGTTTATTCAGTGCTCACATGGTATTGCCCAGATAGACCTGAATTAAGAGCCATAGCTCTGAATTTTTGGGCTCAGTTCTATCCTGATGTTTCACTTATGAGCTCTCTACATAGAGGGTTTTGCATTTCTACCACATCCCCTTCACTGCTAGAATTTGCTGTATCAAAAGTTCAAAAGGAAGTCTGAAAATTAAACCTTATTGACTTTGATTGGCCTTGTTCAGGTCAAGGACTTATGCTAAAACACTAGGACCACTGGTATATTTTTTAGTCTACTTTAAGTCACTGCTTGCTTATTTCCAGGACTTACTTTTTTTTTTTTTTTTTTGTCAGAGAAAATAGATATATGAGTCTAGTAGTTATACTGTATTATTCATATTTACTAGGGTCCTTCATTTCTCTTTCCTTGAATGAAAGAAGAACTGAGAAGAACTTTGGCAGAAAGGTAGCATTCAAAATTCCACCATTGGAGAGAACATAGCTGTCTTGCAATTTAAAAATTCTTACATTGATGTTTCTTTCTAGCTCTCAGATGGTCCTCAAACATGAAAGCTTGTTATTCCAAGTCACCCTTAGCATTTTTCAAGACAGTATCACTTCTTTAAGAGAAATCTAATTCCACTCACAAATGGAAGTGTATTTTATTGACTTTCTGTGATTTAATTAAAAATGTAATTGTAGTATTTTTCATAACATTCAATTTGGTATCACACTCATTTTCTATTTTGTTAAAGATGGCAATTATTTCTATTTTATGTTCTTTTAGTTGATTTAATGGGTTTCAGGGTAAGGAGAACTGTAAGTTTATTTAGTATAATTTTTGAGAAGTTTACATCACAGAGCTCATAGATGATATGAATTAAGTTAAAGACCCATTCACAAGCACATTTTTAAAAAATAACCCTGATGCTTATCATGATTGGCTTAAGTTTCTCTCAATTGAAGAAATAATCAGTTATATTTAGTTAAAATTTATTTAGGTAATTGATTTAGATACTCGACATAATGCACTGATTATTTTTAAGGATTTTAAAGATATTTATACTCTACCTTTTTAAAAAATGAAATACTTTAAAAATTAATTCAACTTGAAAAAAAATTGATAAATCTTGAGCAAAGAAAAAATACAGAAATTATTGGTCCTTTTTGCAAATATATATATTTGCAAATATATTTTCAAAATTATCTCAATCTTCTAGAATTTATAATAAAGCAGTACTTTGCAAATTTCTTTATTTCTCTCAGACTTCACAGGTTTTTACCTCATAAATAACTGAACTTTTTAGACAACATTTCTTTAATGTTTTAAAAATTCATGTTCTCTTTCAATAGATATAAATATCTCAGATAGATATTCATTCTATACACACACACACACACACACACACACACATATATATGTAAGCTCCATGTCCAACATAGAGCCCAATACAGAGTTTGAACTCATGATCCTGAGATCAAGACCTGAGTTTAGATCAAGAGTCAGATGCTTAGCCAAATGAACCACCCAGGTGCCCCTATTTTGCATATTCTTAATACCAGGAAAAACACTATCTTTTTTTAATATTTTCTGTCTAGATATATAGGAATTTTTTTTAGTTTAGATAGAAAGTATAGTAAAATATGAAAAATGCATAATCTAGAGACTTTTTATTCAAACATGCTCTTCTACCCCAGCTAAAAATTGCTATTTTAGACAGACATTCCCTTTTTTTGTTTGAATATAGTTTGGGTTCTTATGAATTGACTAGAAACTTTACACATACATTTTCAACATATTATTTTTATGTTCCACTAAAACAGTGATCTTTACTTTGAAAAATCTAGTAATGCTTTACACTATTACTAACACCGATACTTTAAATATACTTTTAAGTTCCTTATATTTGGAGGATTTGTGAACAAAAAACATCAAGAGCTAACTTTTTTATGAAGTCATAACTTAGGTCCAAAACTTTTAACTCTAAGTCGCCACTGTATGATTTTGCAGGGATGGGGGTCTAGCGGTGGTGGTAAAAATATTAACACATGAATAAGCATTTTTAAATAGTTGATAATATTTTTGTTAGTGGCAATAGTTAATAAAGCAATACTAGAACAACTTTCTCATATGGAGGTGAAAATTTTATAGCAGGTATTTGATGCCCTTCCTCACAGATGCCAATTGCAGTGACTGAAGTCTTTTTAATATTACACAATAGTGATAAAAATTAAAAAAAAAGAGAGAGTGAACTAAAAATGTTGAGAGTTTAAACCAAGCAAGACTGAAAATAATGATTTAATTATATGCTATAAACTGAGAACTGAAATGATGATGATAATATTAATCCAAATAAAAAAGATCCAGATTACTGAGCAGAATAATCTTTTTTTTAAGGTTTTATTTATTTATTTGACAGAGAGAGGTCACAAGTAGGCAGAGAGAGAGAGAGGGAAGCAGGCTCCTTGCTGAGCAGAGAGCAGGATGCGGGACTCGATCCCAGGATCTTGAGATCATGACCTGAGCCGAAAGCAGAGGCTTAACCCACTGAGCCACCCAGGTGCCCCCAGAATAATCATTTTTTTAAAATATTTTTGTTTATTTATTTGACAGAGAGAGAGAATGAGAGTGTAAGCAGGGAGGGAGAGAGGGAAGGGGAAGCAGGCTCCAAACTGAACAGGAAGCCCCATGTGAGGCTCCATTCCAGGACCCTGGGATCATGACCTGAGCCAAAATCAGCCACTTAACTGACTGAGCCACCAAGGTGTCCCAGAGCAGAATAATTATTAAGGAGAAACCTTTCTAACAGAACCAGAAATATTCTGAAATTAATTAAAACCAAACATATATATGTATATTTAATATGTTAAATGGTATGTAGATAGATAAATACATTTAATAAATACTGCAGGGAATAGTTTATAATGGTGTCAAGTGTGGGAAGCGTTTTACAAATCACTGTGTTTTTTACAAATTTACAAATCACCTTTTTCTTGAAATGGTTATTAGGCTCTTTAAAGAGAAGGCAGACTTCAAAGTTTTTCCACAGAGAAGTTCAAAACAGAGTTTCAATACTCCAGGAACAGTGACAGTATAGCATAACTCGTCCAATGATACATACAAAACCTCAAGTTGAATTAAGAAAGAAAAATAACATTTTCAATGCAGTAACACTATCACAATAACCCTTCAGGTTCTTTTTTCATCTTTGGGGTAAAGCGCTTATTTACTGACCCTCCCTGGAGAACCAGGAGCTCTCTCACTTCCTGCGTGTACCCTCACTACATGTTGCGTATATCTAGGGGTTAAGTAATTTTCTGCAATGCTCACTGATTATGGTTTGTGTTGACTTACAAATCATTTCTAAGCAACAAACCAGGTTATCTTCAAGTACCACAAAGACTGTGTTATATTTCTAGAATTTAAAATTCTTCCCCTGAGTGCCGGGGTGACTCAGTTGGTTAAGTGTTCAACTCTTGATTTCAGCTCGGGTCTTGATCTCAGAATCGAGAGATTGAGTCCCAAGTCAGGCTCTGCGCTCAGCAGAGTCTGCTTGAGATTCTTTCTGCCTTTCCTTCTCCCTCTGCCCCTCTCTCCACTGGCATGCACATGATTTCTCTCTCTTATTCTCTCTCTGAAATAAATAAATAAAATCTTGAAAAAATTCTCCACCCTTTAAAGATTTTTTTTCATTTTAATATTCTTTCAGTTTTAGTATGAGTTAAATTTAGTATATAAGCACCAGAGAATTTATCCAGAAAGAAAAATAGACACAAAATAGGAACATTTATTCACTCAACAAAAAAATAATGGCAAAACATTATATACTGAACATTGTCCCATGGCACTATATCAGACAGAAGCAATTACTTCCCTCAAGGCAATTGCAACATATTGTGAATACAAGTGTTTTAATTAGGGTTCTCCAGAAAAACAGAACCAATAGGATAGATACATGTCAACATATCTTTATCTATCCATCTATTTCTTTCTTGAGAGATTTTAAGGAATTAGATCACTCATTTGTGCAGGCTGGTGAATTCAAAATCTATATGGCAGGCAGATTGGGAATTCTGGTGAAAGTTGATTTTATAGATGTGAGACTGAATTTCTGACTAGCAGACATATATATGACAATAATGATGAAAAACTCTGAGTAGTAGAAATGAACTTTCATGCAACTATTATTTTCTATAGTTGTTGCTTCTGTTGCTGCTGATGTTGGATCCATATGGGTAGACAACATCTGTGGGTAGTGCATAAGGTAATTCTTGAAGAAAACAACAAAGCTACTTTCATATCTGGAAGAATGACAAATCTTAAATAGAGTGTGGGCTAGGAATGAAGCTTTAGGCTAGGATGAAAAGAGAAATGTCACCTCTCTTCTCCTTATTTGGAAATGATTATGAAAATCTCTGATGGATAAAAACTTGCCCTAGTCACATGGTGGCATTTAAGGTCCAGGTGGATACACATATTCACAAAAGGACACAAGGGGTGGGTCTTGAGACTGGGAAGCATGTAAGCTTCCTCGTATTTGGTATTAATATTTGGTATTAAAACTACCTTCAGTTATCCCAGTTTGATCATATTTCTTCCATGAGATACTAAGGAAATGCCTTTGATCCCACTTTTTCCTGTCATACAGAGTTGCCTAGGATAAAGGGAAATAATGAGATAACATAATGTTTAATTGCCCACACTCTGGAATCAGACTACCTGGTTTCAAATTATCACAACACCACTTTCCAGCTTTGTGAATTTTGCCTGAGTTTTCATCTGCAAAATTAAGATAATTGTTGTACCTTGAAGTATTAATGGCTTTTATGCTTAAGCTGACCAACCCAATTTATCCAAACTGGCTATTGTGCATTGCTATAGAGATGAGTATTCATAAGTCAATTCAAAAGAGAAACACTTTGTATTACTTATGAACATTGGAAGATTGAGCATGATGACAGCCATCTTGTAGATATGAGAAGAGACTCAAAGCTATGAAAACAAAGCTGAACAATCCATCATGGATATAAAGCTGCATCCAGAGCCATTCTATACTAAATGTTTTATAAAATAACCAGTTTTCTTTAAGCAAATTTGGGCTAGGTTTTATTCATTTTCAATTCCTGAAATTCATTAATTTTATTAAAAATAAGTATTCAGTCAGGTCTAATGAGTTAGAAGCAAAGAGCAATGCTAACCAAAGATTTCAAATATCCTGATAGTAAATCTAGTAATTAGTCAATGTAACTATGTTGCATTTTTAAAAAAGGAGACATACAATTTATTTTCTAATTTAGTTTTATTTTTTTCAGTGTTCCAAGATTCATTGTTTATGCATCACACCCACTGCTCCAAGCAATATGTGCCCTCCTTAATACCCACCACCAGGATCACCCATCCCCCACACCCCAACACAACCCTCTGTTTCTCAGAGATCACAGTCTTTCATGCTTCATCTCCCCTTCCGACTTATCCCAATTCACTTTTCCTTTCCTTCTAATGTCCTCCATGTTACTCCTTATGCTCCAGAAGTAATTGAAACCATATGATAATTGACTTTCTCTGTTTGACTAATTTCACAGCATAATCTCCTCCAGTCCCATCCATGTTGATAGAAAAGTTGGGTATTCATCCTTTCTGACGGAGGCATAATACTCCATTGTATGTGTGGACTGTACCTTCCTTAGCCATTCATCCTTTGAAGGGCATCTTAGTTCTATCCACAGTTTGGTGACTGTGGCCATTACTACTATGAACATTGGGGTACAGATGGCCCTTCTTTTCACTACATCAGTATCTTTGGGGTAAATACCCAATAGTGCAAATGCAGGGTCAAAGGGTAGCTCTCTTTTTAAATTTTTGAGGAATTTCCATGCTGTTTTTCAAAGTGACTGCACCCACTTGTATTCCCATCAACAGTATAAGTGGGTTCCCCTTTCTCCACATCTTCTCCAACACTTGTTGTTTACTGTCTTGTTGATTTTGGGCGTTCTGACAGGTGTAAGGTGGTATCAAAATGTGGCTTTGATTTGAATCTCCCTGATGACTAATGATGATGAACATTTTTTCATGTGTCTGTTAGCCATTTGAATGTCTTCTTAGGAGAGGTGTTCATGTCTTCTGCACATCTTGATTATCTGTTTTGTGTGTGTTGAGTTTGAGGAGGAGTTCTTTATAGATCCTGGATATCAGCCCTTTCTCCATAGTGTCATTTGTGAATATCTTCTCCCACTCCATGGGTTGTCTCTTTGCTTTGTTGACTGTTTCCTTTGCTGTGCAGAAGCTTTTGATCTTGATGAAGTCCCAAAAGTTTATTTTCACTTTTATTATTATTATTATTATTTTGCTTTGGAGACATGTCTTGAAAGAAGTTGCTGTGGCTGATGTTGAAGAAGTTACTGCCTATGTTCCCCCTCTAGGATTTTGATAGATTCCTGCCTCATGCTGAGGTATTTCATCCATTTCAAGTTTATCTTTTGTATGGTGTAAGAGAATGGTTGAGTTTCATTCTTCTATACATAGCTGTCCAATTTTCCCATCACCATTTATTGAAAAGACTGTCTTTTTCCCACTGGCTATTTTTCCTGCTTTGTTGAATATTAGTTGACCTTAGATTTGAGGGTCCATATCTGGACTCTCTACTCTGTTCCACTGGTCTATGTGTCTGTTTTTGTGCCAATACCATGCTGCCTTGGTGATGTACAGCTTTGTAGTAGAGCTTGAAATCAGGTAACCTGATGCCCCCAGCTTTTTCTTTTTCAACATTTCCTTAGTGACTCAGGGTCTTTTCTGGTTCCATACAAATTTTAGAATTGTTTGTTCCAACACTTTGGAAAATCCTGTGGAATTTTGATTGGGATGGCATTGAAAGTATAGATTGCTCTAGGCATTATAGACATTTTAACAATGTTTATTCTTCTGATCCATGAGCATGGAATGCTTTTCCATCTTTTTGTGTCTTCTTCAATTTCTTTCATGAGTGTTCCATAGTTCATCGAGTACAGATCCTTTACTTCTTTGGATAGTTTTATTTCAAGATATCTATGGTTCTTGGTGCTATAGTAAATGGAATTGGTTCGCTCATTTCCCTTTCTATATTTTCATTGCATAAGATAGCAACTGATTTCCGTGCATTGATTTTGTATCCTGTCACATTACTGAATTGCTGTATGAGTTCTAGTAGTTTGGGGGTGGAGTCTTTTGGGTTTTCCATATAAAGTATCATGTCATCTGCAAAGAGAGAGAGTTTGATTTCTTCTTGGCCAATTTGAATACCTTTTATTTCTTTTCATTGTATTATTGCTGTTGCTAGGACTTCTAGTACTATGTTGAACAACAGTGGTGAGAGTGGGCATCCTTGTCTTGTTCCTGATCTCAAAGGGAAGGCTGTTAGTTTTTCCCCATTGAGAATGATATTTGCTCTGGGTTTTTTGTAGATGCATTTTATGAAGCTGAGGAATGTTCCCTGTATCCCTATACTTTGAAGCATTTTAATCAGGAATGAATGCTGTATCTTGTCAAATGATTTTCTGCATCAATTGAGAGGACCACGTGGTTCTTCTCTTTTCTCTTATTTATTTGTTCTATCACATTGATTGATTTGTGAATGTTGAACCACCCTTAGATCCCAAGGATAAATCCCACCTGGTCATGGTGGATAATCTTTTTAATGTACTGTTGGATCCTATTAGCTAGGATCTTGTTGAGAATCTTAGCATCCATATTTATCAGGGATATTGGTCTATAATTCTCCTTTTTGATGGGGTCTTTGCCTGGGGATCAAGGTAATGCTGGAAGTTTTCCTTATTTTTCTATTTTTTGAAACAGCTTCTGGAGAATGGGTATTATTTCTTCTTTGAATGTTTCCCCAGGGAAATCATCAGGTCCTGGGCTCTTTTGTTTTGGGAGGTTTTTGATCACTGTTTCAAACTTATTAGATATTGGTCTATTCAGGTTGTTAATTTCTTCCTGTAGAATTAAGATTTAGATGTGCATTTCCACTCTTTTTCAGGTGATGACATAAACAGAAAATCATAGTATTTCAGTTAAAACTGCAATAAAGGAGACTTCTCACCATTAGAGCTGAAGCATCAGCTGCACAATTCCTGTGTGGGCTGCCCTAGTGGAGGAAGGGATTGCCATCCTGTTCACACCTGTAAACCTCTCTTACCACAACTTCCCTGAGAGGCACAGAGTGTCAGAAGTTCTAGTATAGAAAATTATTACATAGAAGGAGTAAGGCATGAAATGAGAAGAAAAACTTGTAAAATATTTCTGTCCTATGTATGCAGAGAAAAGAAACATCAAAATAACTTTTGACCTTTATAATCTAAAATCTTTAGATAAAAATAAAATACTATAACTGAAATTCATAATTTCCAAAGGGTTAAAGCACTCTTTAATAGAAGGGAAAGGAAATAAATAAGGGCTGATTCCTTCAAAGATGAGGGGAGAAAAAAAAAGGGAAAAAATAGAGGAGAGAAAAGACAGAAATTGTAAACTAAGATAGCAGAAACCCTTTGAATACATCAAGGTAAATCAGGTCAGTTAAGTTTAACACTAAAAGGTTGAGATTTTCAGAATGACCATAAAAATCTGCTTATATGTACTGTAACTACAGAATTTTCTAAAACAAAAGAAAATTATTAAAAATAAAGATCTGAGAAAAATATTATAACAGATAGTGACCAAAAATAGCTATTATATCAAGATTATATCATATAAAAAGACTTTATATAGAAAGGAGAATATCACATTAGAATGAGAAAAGACCCTCACAAAAATATGAATATAAATACAATTAACATTTATGTACCTAACAATATAGGCTCAAATTTTCTAAAGAAATAGGTACCAGAATTACATGGATAATTAAAATATTAAAAAATTAAAATTTAAAAAAATTTAAAAATTAAAAAAATAATAAAATAATAAAATAATTAAAATAAGAACAACACAGTAAATGTGATTAATGCAACTTTCAAAAGAAATCATAGTTTGAGTAGGCAAGAAATAAGTAAGTAAACAGAAAATCAGAAAAATGTGAATCATCTGATACAATAGGAGACATTAATAGAGAGAACGTTTTTTGTATTTTTATTTTTTCATCATGACAATTATACTCTTGAATCCCCATCCCCCATTCCACCCATCCCTCAAGCCACTTTCCTTCTGTTAACCATCAGTTTGTTCTCTATTGTTAAGAGTCTGTTTCTTGGCTTGTCTTTCTATCATTCTCTCTTTTTTTTTTCCTTTGTTCATTTGTTTTGTTTCTTAAATTCCCTGTATGAGTGAGATCATAGGGTATTTGTCTTTCTCTGGATGATTTATTTTGCTTAATTTATAGTCTCTAACTCCAACCATGTCATTGCAAATGGCAAGATTTCACCCTTTTTATGACAGAATATTATTCCATTTTGTATATATTCCACATCTCCTTTATCCATTCATCTATCAATGGACACTTGGGCTGCTTGCATAGTTTGGCTATTGTTAATAATGTTTCAGTAAACATGGGTGTGCATGTTTTCCTTTGATTTAGTGTCTTTGCATTTTTTGGTATATACTCAGTAGTACGATTACTGGTCATAGGGTAGTTTTGTTTTTAAAAGAACATTTAACTCCATAGAAAATATGCATGCCTTTAAAACAAACATTGAACATTTGCCAACATTGTCATCTTATAGTCCAGAAAGCATGGCTTAAGAAATTCTGGACACTCAGTGTTATGTCTCTAATAACAATGTAATAAAATTAGAAATAATTAAAATCAGATTATTAAAATTCAATCATACCACATTTAAGAATTGAAATTATTGTCATAAATTATCCATAAGTTAAAATGGTAATTAAGATATTTTTCGAACTAGGCCACAAGGAAATCATTTTATCTCAAAACTATGAGAATAAGATAAACTGTTACTTATGAATAATTTGTAGATTTTAATACATATAGAGAAAACAAAAAGTTAAAAATAAGTGAAGTAACACTCAACCCAGGAAACTAGGGTAAGGTAAGTGCATGAATTTGATAAGTTAGAGAAACAAAAAGAAACTGCTTCCAAAATAGAACAAAATCAAAATATAGTTATTTAAAAATTATAAAATACAAAAAAAGTAGGATAAACTAATAAAGCAAAAAAAATGGAATCAATGAAAACCAGTAAAGACACCAAGAAAATCCAATAGTAATTATAAAATAGGGATGTTAAATTTAATATATATACCTGGGATTTAAAAGTCATAGAACGTATCTTCTGCCCACTTCTTAAATGGAATATTAAATTTTTAGATGCCGAGTTTGATACATTCTTTTTTTTTCCTTTTCAGTGTTCCAGAATTCATTGTTTATGCACCACACCCAGTGCTCCATGCAATACGTGCCCTCCATAATACCCACCACCAGGCTCACCCAACTCCCCATCTCCCTCCCCTCCAAAACCCTCAGTTTGTTTCTCAGAGATCACAGTCTCTCATGGTTCATCTTCCTCTGCAATTTCCCCCAACTCCCTTCTCCTCTCCATCTCCCAATGTCTTCCGTGTAATTCCTTATGCTCCACAAGTAAGCAAAACCATATGATAATTGGCTCTTTCTGCTTGGACATATTTCACTTAGCATAATCTCTTTCAGGCCCATCCATGTTGATACAAAAGTTGGGTATTCATCCTTTCTAATGGAGGCATAATACTCCATTGTATATATGGACCATACCTTCTTTTTTTTTTTTTAAAGATTTTATTTATTTATTTGACAGAGATTACAAGTAGGCAGAGAGGCAGGCAGAGAGAGAGAGGAGGAAGTAGGCTCCCTGCCGAGCAGAGAGCCTGATGTGTGACTTGATCCCAGATCCCTGAGATCATGACCTGAGCTGAAGGCAGAGGCTTAACCCACTGAGCCACCCAGGCACTTGACCATATCTTCTTTATAGACATTTTTTCCAAGGAAGACATATAGAAGAATAACAGACAAAAAAAAAAAAAAAAAAAAAAAAAAATGTTCTCAGCAACATTCAAAATCATGTAAATACAAATCAATGCCAGGATGAGATACCACCACAACTATCAGAATGGCTAAAATTAACAAAACAGAAAACGATAGATGTTGATGATGATGTGGAACTAGAGGAAGCCTCTGACACTCTTAGTGCTTATGCAAACTTGTGCAGCCACTCTGGAAAACAGTATGGAGGTATGACCAAAATTAAAACTCGACCTACCCAATGACACAGCAATGGCAGTGCTAGGTATTTACCTGAAGGACACAAAAATACTGATTCATAGTGGCACATCCATCTCAATGTTTATAGTAGCGTTATTAACAGTAGTGAAATTATAGAAAGAGACAAAAAGTCCATCAAATGATAAATTTATAAGGAAGATGTGGTATATATAATGGAATATTATGCACTCACCCGAAAGAATGAAATCTTGCCATTTCCCATGAAGTTGACAGAACAAGAGTTTGTTATGGTAATGAAATTCTGTCAGTCAGAGAAAGGCAAATACCATGTGATGTCACCCATATGTGGAGTTTAAAAAACAAAACAGATAAACAGAGATATTAAACAACAGCACCACCAACAAAAGGGAAGCAAGCCATAAGGAACTCCTACATTAGAAGACACACTGAGGGTTGATGGAGGATGTTGGAGGGGGGATGTGCTAAGTGTGTAATGGATGTTAAGGATGATATGTGCTGCAATGAGCTCTACGTGTTATGTGTAAGTGATGAATCATTAAATTCTACACCTGAAATCAATTTCACCATATATGTTAACTAACTAAAATTTAAATAAATATTTGGAATAAAAATTAAAAAATTTAAGAAGTCATAGAACAATTTTATGAAATAATTCAGGAATCAAAATTTGAAAATACAAATGAAAGGGATACATTTCTAGATAAACATAAATAACTGCATTAATTAAAAAAATGTAAGCTTCTAAAAATAGACCAAGGAACAGAAGAAGTTGTATAAGTAGGGAAATTTCATGTACACACATATATACACAGCCAAATTTTACTAATTCTTCAAAGAACAAATAATCCTTAACCTTTATCTTGCACAAATTTGTGCAGAGAAAAAGGGATAGCTACCAGATTTATTTGTATGGTTTATATCATCTTTATACCAAAATTAATGAGAGATTGTATAAGAAAAAAATACATAGATTAGTTCCACTATATTAATATAGAGACAAGTCATCATTATAATTTAGCAAATTAAATGCAACACCTTATCCAAGATAAATCATGACATTTCAGGTTCAAAATAACTTTATCCATAGAATGATCATTGAAATTTTCCATAGAATGTTAGAATGGCTTATCAAGATATCTAGTAATGCAATTTGCAACATTAACAGATTTAAGGAGAAAAATAAATACAATTGTCTCAGAGGCAGAAAAAGCATTTTCTACAGTCAGATTCAGTGAGTGTCCAAGCTAGGTGAGAGTTTAAACCCCAGCTTACTTGATTGTACTTCTACCATACCTTGGTAGCTAAGATAAAAAATTTCAAAATCCTATTTTTATGATGCCTTGTACTGTTCCATATTTGTATCCCACACTAATCAATGTGAATCTCCAAGTCACTATACTTTGTTCTTTTAATCATCTACTTTGACCTTTCTTTCCATTTCTACCATAGAGTACGTAACTCTCTGCCTTATTCTGACCTCTACTGTAATTGACCTTCCAGGCTTCTAAGTCCCCTGTATGTAACAGATCAGTATATAATTGTCCATGTTCTAAAACTATTCCAGGAATGCTTCTACAAAGTAATACAACATCAAACCACAAAATATTTTCATATTTTCCTCACTTATAATAGTAATTCCATCAAAGTGAGTTCTACAACTGAGTAGAAATTGAGCATTGTATAAATTAACCACAATTTATAGTCAAATCTTCCTTATTTCAGAACACATTAAGAAGCTATACATTTTCTACATAGACTTTATCTGAATTAAAAGTTATTTATAGATACTTATGACTTTCTTGGAGAGTGTATAGTATAGACTCTATTGGGATTTTATACTTAAGAAATAATCACCTATTTCATCATAAAATTTAAAAACCTTCTTTTGAAAAACAAATTAGCCAACAAATTACAACAAAAAAATAATGCTCCCATTTCTCTCACTGCATTTCCCACTGTGGAAATATACCAGAATCAAGAAACACAATATTTTATGTAGTTGAATTTGCAGAAAGAAGGTGCAACAGTGCCTAAAGCCATAATTTGTAATAGCATACTAAAAAATATTCATCAACCACAGATGGAGCTCAAATTATCTGCAGAACTAAACTGGAAATACCTGTAACTTAGAGGTAGTTCAGACGGTAATAAAGGCAGTTGGCAGATTCTTCACCAAATGTTCCTTCTGGAGTCCTGTCAACTCTCTTCAAAGATAACATCATCCTACTGCCAGATTTGGTATGCTGATGGAGAAAACCTCCTGCTATAGTTTTCTCTACTGATAGGAGTTTAAAAGGGACCATGCATTTTCCAGAACAATATAATTCTGCCTGTAATACCATTAATGTTCCAATACAGACTTTCTTTTCTTTTCCCTCTATGAGGTCAAGATGAGCAAATGTGGAAAAATATGTTTTATTAATTTTTATGTTGGTTTGCTTTGGGGAATTTTTTTTTAAGTATGTTAAGACCCATTTACAGTTTAGACTAGCAAAGTAATATAAACCCTATGTTATTTTTAAAGATGTACAATTATTATGTTGCCATTTGAAAAATTAATAAAAAAATCATGAGAAGTAGTCTACTAAACAAAACTCTAGTCAGAAAGACTGTCAAAAAAGGTAGGGAGGTGGTAATATTTTTCCTACTGCTTTATAATTATAAGAGTATAGGTTGGGGTGCCTGGGTGACTCAGTCAGTTAAGTGGCCCACTCTGAATTTCAGCTAAGGTCATGATTTTAGTGTTGTGGGATACATCTCCCTGTTGATCACTACATCAAAATCATCACCTGCAGACTTTAGTATCTCTTACACAAAGGAAAATCTATGTCCTTCATTAAAATCCTATTCTTACAGAAACTTAAATTTCCTTGCTCCTCTATCACTTCTTGGCACCTTTCTAGCAAATAGCAATCATGATTAAATCCAACTCAGTGTGTGTTGAATATGGCTAAAGAAATACCTATACACATGAAGATTAGTCTCACTTTAAATTCATAGCTACTAATGTCAAGAGAACATTTAGTGCTCTTCTAGAATCCTACTCTGTAACCTAGCACATTCACTCTTCTATTTACCTAGACTATTGCACACCTTCTCCTAATTCCATACCCTTCCAGATCTCCTCTTCCTTTTTTTTTTCTTTTTTTCCAAAGTATTTCTAGGAATATATAGATCTCCTTTTCCATTCTCATTCTATGGATAACCATGTTTCCTATTTATGGAGAAAACAGAAATTATGAGTCAGAAGCAATGCAGTAAAGAACACCTTATTGGTGAATAAGTCATTCTGTAACACATGAAGAATGTTTTGGGTAGAAGCATTGCAACCAGGAAATGTAAAGCCATATACAGGTTAGGTAGAAACTGCATCTTCTAAGATAAAAGTATTCAATGTAGGCAAACTTCCACAGGTAGACAGATGAATCCCTTGGAGAACGATGCCATATTGGAGGCTCAGTGTGACCACTGAGTTTGCACACAGCAAGTGCCAGCTTGCTGCTGGCAAGTCAGACACTCAGCTGTAGGTATTGTTTAGTGAGCCGATGCATAGCTTAGCTCCTGCTGCCACAGCCACTTTGTTCATGAGCCAATTTTGTGAGGACAGAATGGTTGGGAAAAAGGTTGAATGGTGTCTATGCAATAGAACAGTGTTTATCCACTTAATTCCCAAGATCCTCTTCTGCTGAGATTGCTCCTTGGTTAACATTTATGTTGTATACATACATCTGCACATTCTCTGTGAATTTGGAGAAGTCTATCCATGCTTTCTCAAAAAAAAAAAAAAAAATCCTTGTCTCAAATTTCCCAATTGTATGCATTCCAAGTTACCCACCATCCAGCCAGACAATATGTCACTGCTCATCAATCAATATATATCTGTGTGTTTATAAACCTCTCCTTCCACCCAGGAAATATGACCAATCTAATGCACAGCTAAAAAATCTGCCCACTGGGAAGAATTTATTTTACTTTTGTTCTTCAGAAGCATCCCTGTTTGGGGCTGCATACTGCAGCCCTCCACTTTAGATGGTGCCAAGTATATCTTCAAAACCATATGTACGCTATGCCTCCCTTTTATTTCTTTCTATGTTGACTGGACATAAGGAACTTCTAATGAAGGTACAGGTGTGGATTGAGAGAGAGGAGACAATATAGCAGCAAAAATGACTATGGGAATTTGAGTCACTTATTCTTGCAATGTATTTATATTGCTAGAAATTATGAATTCCATAATTCTAAAAGGTATAGCTTTGTATTATTAAACAGAATAATCATTTTAAAAATTTCTTTTTAGATTACTTTATTCATGCAGCTCTTCACAATGGATACACCCTTTCCTTATATGGGCACATTTAAGTGTTCAATAAATTTTTTGTTTCAGATCCACCTCTGAAAGAAAGTTACCCCTAAAATATATCATTACTATACAAAAAGGAAGAAAATTAGGACTTGTTTGACTACAGTTTTTGTCCTGTCTTTTAGCCAACAAAGCAACAAAATAGCCAGTATCCTACATAATTTTGATCAAAACATATAACATTTGTATATTAACATAAATGCAAATGTAGAGCTGTATAGATATATCTGAACATTTCCCATTTATTATAATAATTTCAAAAAGATTAAGAAGATAAACTAACAACAGCTATAAAATTAACCTTCCTTTATTCTATTTGCCCTTGTTATTACAATTCTACATTCTCAGTGTGTGGTTATAACTACACTTGCAGATTACTTGAAGGATGTTTCACCATATCATAAATCAGTAACTGGGGCAAATAAAGGCTGTTCCAATATGATTATTTATTTAAATGGCACATGCCATAAATTTTCCTATTCTGGTATAGTCTAAGCATGAGTACTTGCAAGTGTTTGACTTAATGGTGAAGAAATTCTGACTTTTTATAGTAATTAATGTAACTGTTTTCCTTTTAGTATGAAGCTGCTAATTATTCTTGCAAATAAGAGTGTCATAGCTATTTTTCAATTGTCTTCATCCTTCTTTTCCCTTGCTATCTGCATGCTATCCTACAGACAGCCTAACTTCTTGCATACTCTTCCTGCTCCTCTGAACACTGGTCTCACCATCTGCTCAGTCCATTCAGTTGACACACCCACTCTCTACCTCAGCTGCAAGATACTTCATGCTTTATGTATGTTAGTTCCAATGATATAAAATCACAAATTATGTCTTTGTTATTTTTAAAAGGCAGAGACAGAAGAAAATATACCATTTCTTTCTATCAATCTTGTTTCAAGGTCATTGTCAATTCTCGGTAATTCCTTCATGAACAGACTACAATATTAACTTATTTAATATTTAAGGTGCCACTTAGAAGTACTAATATGGTGTTGCCAGGACTTTAATGGAGCTTATGTTTCAGTTCTGAGAAACAAAAATAAACCAGTGAGTAAGAGACCAGTATTACTTCAAAATAGAATAATTACTATGGAATAATAATTTTTAAAAAGTGTGTAATAATAATTTTTTAAAACTTCAGAATAACTGAAGTTATGATAAAAAGAGGAAAACATAAAACTTGCTATTTCTCTACAGATTACACCAAAGCCAAGGCAAAGAATGGAGAAGGGCCAGTTATTCTGAGGTCTGGATGGTGCATGTTCCTGAAGGAGAAGAAAAGTTTAGAGTATGAAAATAAATAAATAAGTAAATAAGTAAATAAATAAATAAATGTCATGCTGGTGGAGACAGTTATGAAAGGAAAGATATACAATAAAGAATCTAGGTAGTTGTCTGAGGGCAGATGCTATATAAAGACTTTAGATATTTCTCCTAAGTGTTGTGGGAAGCTTTTGAAAATTTTTAAGCATGGTGGTGACAAAACCTAGTTTAAGCAGAAGATGAGAGATACATTGAAAGGCTATTAGTTGAAGAATTCTAGGAAAGATATCTGGGGTTTGTACTATCATGGTAGTAATGAAGATGAGAAAAATAAATGAAATTAAATTTTATTTTTGGAGTAAAAATTATATGTCTCCATCATGAATTGGGAAAATGTTATGAATGTCTGTGAGAAATAAAGAAATGGTTGTTAAATTACAGATAATTGCATTATAAGACCCCATTCTTTTTCTCCATCTCATATACTGAATATTTCCATGTGCTTTCTCTCAATATCTATGCAAAATAGCCTCTTCTCAACACCATTAAAGCATATGTCCATAAATATATTTATCCTTTTGATTATTATGCATTATTTGCACATTAGGTTATTTTCTTTTACATTATATAACAATTCCTGTGATCCAAGTTCAGTTTGAGACAATGAACAAAGTAGTAAAAATAAATCCAACTTCAATAAATATAAAGTAATTATTTTAGTGAAATATTATTATGGCATTTTACAGAACATCTTTACATTCAAAATCTCATGCTCTTCAATAAGTCTTATAGCAACCAGTGGATGACAAATCTAGAAAGTAATGATTAAGTATTTGATAGACAAAATCAAGATAATTGATGGATCAATAATACTACCTTTAAATTTGAAAACTAATTTGATAGAAAATAAATAAATAATAAAATAATAAAATAGAAAATAAATAATAAAAATAATAAAATAGAAATAATAAAATAAGTTTAAAAATAAAAAATAATAAAATAGAAAATAAAATGTCTATACAAATAATTTTTAATTTTTTTTTCAAATTTCAATTAGTTAACATACAGTATGTTAGTTTCAGGTGTTCAAGATAGTGAATCAACACTTCATATGACATTTGTTTCTTATCACAGCAGGTGGAATCCTGAACACCCATCACCTATTTCACCCATTCCCAAACCACTTCCCTCATTCATCCCCCCACTTACCTCCCCTTTGGTAACCATCAGTTTGTTCTCTATAGTTAAGAGTCTGTTTCTAGGTTTACCTCCCTCTTTTTTTACCCCCTTTGTTCATTTGTTTTCTTTCTTACACTACATACATGAGTTAAATCATGGATTCGTCTTTCTCTGACTGACTTATTTCACTTAGCATAGTCTCTAGCTCCATACCTGTCATTGCAAATGGTAAGATTTTATTCTTTTCCATGGCTGAGTAGTATTCCATTTTGTATATATACCACCTCTTCTTTAGCCATTAGCAGTTGGTGGACACTTAGGCTCTTTCCACAATTTGGCTATTGTTGATAATTCTGCTATAAACCTCAGGACGTATGTATCCCTTTGAATTAGTATTTTTTTTTTTATTCGTTGGGTAAATACCTAGTAGTGCAGTTGCTGAATCATAGGGAATTCCTATTTTTAAACTCTTGAGGAACCTCCTTATAGGTTTCCACAGTGGCTCCAACAGTTTGCATTCCCACCAACAATGCAAGAGAGTTCCCCTTTCTCTACATCTTCACTGATACCTATTGTTTCTTGTGTGTCAATTTTAGCCATTCTGACAGGTGTGATGTGACATCTTACTGTAGTTTTGATTTGTATTTCTCTGATGATACAAATAATTTTAATACAACTAGTTGTTAGGATTTGAGGAACACATAATTAGAAATAATGGGATATAAAAGAAAACATAGTAGTTCAAGGGAAGATTTAAGCAATGGAGTAATAAATATCTAGCATTAAAGATATATTTGCACTAAAAAATGATAGACTTTATGAGTTCTTGCATTTGGGCTGAAAATGAACATGATAGATTAGCATATGTAAAAATTCATACCTAATACAAAGAAAAAGGAAAAAATAAATAAAAGGACACAATGTATAATGTTAAGTATGATAAAGCCTAAGAATCAAAACATGAGGAGTAAAAGACATAATCTGGAGCAGTCATTAATTTAGAAATTGTAATAGTAATTTAACAAATGTGTTTGCTTTTGTTCTCTTGTTTTCTCTGCACACTTGTATTCTCAAATCTATTGAGTTATATTATTGTAGTCTTCTGCATTCATATCATCTGTTTCAGTGTTTCACAAACTTCTTTACTCACATTGTTCCCAATAATGTGCAGTGTCTAAACACTTTGTTACCTTATTTAGTTATTTAACATCTTTTGTGAAACATATAAGATGACATTTTCCTTACCTTGCATCTAGCCTTAGTTAACAAAGATACAAATTCATATATATATATGTATATATATATATATACGAATTCAGCATCCTTAGGTCATAACTTTGTCCACTTTCTTCATGAATAAAAAATCAAATTCCCTTGACAACTTTGTTAAAAGATGACTACAGTTCCTGTATAAGAAAATTTGGAATATCTTAATGAAAAGGAAGAAAAATACTTATGTTGTAACTAGACAGAAAAATGGTAATGTAGCTCTCTTTTTCATTAACGCATTGTGATCACAGCAAAATATGAATACCCAAAACAGTTCCCATGGCTTTGGAAGCATAGTGCTTATACCCAGATCAGCATAAAATATACCATATATTCATCCTTTCACCTGTAATTGCATATAATGGATTAAGGAAAAAATGGTCTGAACAATTGGCAACAATGTTCCTTTTAAAAGAGGTTAGAAAAGTAGTAAAGAAAATCCCACAAACAAGAGTTTTAAGAAGAGGTTTTTTTTTTTTTTTTTTAAGATTTTATGTACTTAGAGAGAAGACAAGCAAGGGGAGGAGCAGACAGAGGGAGAGGGAGAAGCAGGCTCTCCACTGAGCAGAGAGCAGGACTTGGGTCCCAGAACCCAGAGATCATGACCTGAGCTGAAGGCAGACACTTAACTGACTGAGCCACCCAGACACCCCATAATAAGCCTTTCTAGTATACACAGTGGAAGTCAAGATCTTTTAGTCACAGGATCAAAAACTAAAAACAACAAAAACAAAAACATGATGCTGAAAAATTAACACGAATTTCTCACTTCTTAGTCTTGTGACTTTAGATAAGTTATTTATCTGTATCTGATTTATCATTCATAAAATATGGATAAATCTTATACCTAACTCATTGAATTATGTGAAAAATAAATGAGAAGATAAAGCAGAATATTAAAATAGCACCTGACACAAAATAAGTGCTCAATAAATGTTAGCTATCATTAGTGAATAAAAAGACCTACGCTTCCTCCCTCACTAAACTCCAAGGACTTCCAGAACAAATATGCCTGGTTAATTAGTATATTTTTGGAAGAGGTAAGTCATCCTTATAGGAAGAAATAAGATGCCCCCGCAAGAAATCCTAAAGATATCTGTATTTTGGTTTTCTAAACCCAACAGTCCTGCCAGATCATCAAATCAAATCCAATTCAAAGTTGATAAAGCACATTAACACACATCACACACTGTAATCTCATATATATATATATATATATAGAGAGAGAGAGAGAGAGAGAGAGAGAGAGAGGAGGGGCAAAGGGAAAAAGATAATCTTAAGCAGCCTCCATACTCAGCACAGAGCCCTAAGCAGGCTCTATTTTAGGACCCGGATATCATGACCTAAGCCAAAATCAGGAGTTGGAGGCTTAACAAACTGAGCCACCTAGGTTCCCCCCAGATATCTTTTTAATGCATAATTCTGAAATATGTTAAGATAGCTAAGAAATCTGGAGCACTTGAGGGAAATAAAATCTAATAATAAGACAAAAAAAACAAAAAAAAGTAATAAGAAAATAGTAACTTTAAAATATATATATAAAGGCAGGGAAAGAAATCTTCAAAGATGGTGTAATTAATATAACATTTAACACCTGATATCAGGGGACATCAATCTTTTTCTCCTACAGCCCTCCACATATTAGAGGAGACCCACCCACATGGCTGAAGGTAATCTGCTTTACTCCAAGTCTGCTGATTTAAATGATTTAAATTAAATTTAATATTACCTAAAAAATTCCTTTACAAGAAACATCAGCTGGTCTTGATGAAATATTTAGAAACACATGGCCTAGCCAAATTGACACATACACCACTACAACGACTTTGGTAAAAATAAAATTTTAATTTAAGAAAATAATAAATTATATATGTTGTGAAAAATGCATTGTTCTAAGCACATCTTCTGAGAGCTCTAATCAAGTTGGTTTACATACTTTATAGTCATTCATCCTGAATTTATCATCCCACCTTTGCACTTAATTAGTATTGCCACTTGATGGAACCTTCAATCCATACCTTTGATTAAAACAGACTGAATAAATCCAAAAATTTGAATCCGACTTTCCTCAATGTTAAATATCAGTGTAACTGTCCTGTGTACTTCTATATGGGTAATAAGAATAAATAAAACTCAGTACCTATTATCTCACTCCCTAAAAATACAGTGATTAAAAATGGTGATTCAATTTATTTGCCAGTTTTAATTTGGTACTTTGTCTCTCTTATTGAGTTGTACAAGTTCTTTACATATTCTGGTTATTTATCAGGATATATAATTTACAAATATTTTCTCTCATTCTGTGCATTATCTTTTCAATCTAAACATTTCTCCAAATAAAATGTATGAATTGCCAGTAAGCACATAAAAAATATGCTCAACATTATTATTACAGCCTGGTGGTGGATATTAAGGAGGGCACATATTGCATGGAGTATTGGATGTGGTGCATAAACAATGAATCTTGGAACACTGAAAATTTAAATTAAATTAAACAAAACAAAACAAAAAGCTACAATGAGATACAATTCACATCACTAGGTTTCAAAAAACATCATTATAATCATCAGAAAACAAATGCTAGCAAAGATAAGGAACAATTAGAATCCTCAAAAATTACTGGGGGGAATGTAAAATGATACAGACACTATGAAAAACAAGTCAGCATGTCCTCAAATAGATAAACATGGAATTACTATATGATTCAGCAATTATATTTCTAAGTATATACTAAAAATTGAAAGCAGGTACTCAAACAGATACTGATGTGTGACTCTTCATAGAAGTATTAGTCATAATAGCCAAAATGTGGAAACAATCCAGAGGTCCATCATCTGATAAATGGATAACGAAATGTGGTATACTAATGTGATAAAATATTAATAAGCCATAATAAGGAATTGATTGCTCATGTATGCTAAATGTGGATGAACACTGAAAGCCTTAAGCTAAGTAAGTCAAATATAAAAGGTCACTTATTATATGATTCCATTTCTATAAAACATAGAGAACAGACAAACCTATATAAACAGAAAGCAGATTGTACAAGGGCCAGAGAATGTAGAGTGACCGCTTAATGAGTATTGGGCTTCTTTTGAGGGCAGATGAATATATCTTGGAACTAGACATCTAGGTGATGGTTGTACATCCACATTTTGAATGTACTAAATGCCACTAAACTATACACTTAAGATGGCTAATCGTTGATATCATACCATAAAAATTTTACCTCAATTAAAAAAAATGATAATTCAAACATCTAAAAGAAGTGTGAAGCTGTATAAAAACTAAAGACTATAATAGAAATAGAGGCAAACATTTATGATCACAATGAATATATAACAATTATTACAAATAAAAAATTAGGAACAATATCATGATGGAGATGTATCTGAGCTGAGATTATGAAAGATAAATAGAATATTAATGACACAAAAAGCCATGTGGCTTTCAAACTATGTGTTCCATGTGAGCAAAGGCATGGGAATGTGACAGTATATAACATATTCCAAGCATTATGCAGAGTTTGGGATGATGAGAGGTTAGAGTAAACAGGAAAACATGTTTAGAAATGAGGGCTTTCAAGTAAGCAAGAGTCAGGTGGAAAAACCAGGCAAATGTCTGATATGGTATTTCACCTTAGTTTTGTAGATATCAATGGACTATTGAGCCATTTTGAAAATAAATGAAATATAAGTCAATCTGTAGAGTTGGATTGCTTTATTGGTCAATTGGAAAGAAGAAATATGACATGCATTTAGACTATGTTTAATAGTTCAGGCAAAAGATTATAAAACACTAACTAGAAAATAGAAAGGAAAAGAAAAATGTAAATAAAATGTTTTGCATGGGTAGTCATGGTTAAATTTTGTTTTTGAATAAATATATTCTGACTAGGATAAAGAAAATATTTAAATTGAATGTATTTTGGAGATGTCTAGATTTATTTTCCAAATGGAAGGTAGTGTCTCTTATGGAAAACAGATATACGGGAAGCAGAGAAGAGTGGATAAGATATTTAATTTTGCTTACTTAAGAGCATATGGTTGGGGCACCTGAGTGGCTCAGTGGGTTAAAGCCTCTGCCTTCGGCTCAGGTCATGATCCCAGGGTCCTGGGATTGAGCCCCGAATCGCGCTTTCTGCTCGGTGGGGAGCCTGCTTCCTCCTCTCTCTCTGCCTGCCTCTCTGCCTACTTGTGATCTCTGAGTATCAAATAAATAAATAAAATCTTTAAAAAAAATTAAAAAAAAAAAAGAGCATATGGTATGTTAAGGGTGTGTTCCCATGTCAGCAGCTATCACCATTCAGGGAAGAAAAGTGAAGTATTTTTGGATATTCATTCAGAATTTGAATATTCATTCAGAATCTCCAAGATTGCCTTCAGAGTTCTAACCTCAAAGTCGGTTATTTTTGACATTTGTTAAAATCACTCTTCTCTCTATATATGACAAACTAGCTTTCTGTACAGTCCCCAGGAAATAGCCATTGTGGGCTTTCTTTTTCAGCTCCACCATCTTACTGTTGATGTTTTTTTCCCATATATTCATTGAAGGAGCTCCATTTGATTGTGAGAATACTATTGTAACCCCTATACTGTGTTTTGAGGTTACCAATCCACTAGATGCAGATGCCATAGAAGGACTAAGTTAAAGCTAGCAATGGGGAAAATAGTCTTCTCTTCACAGTGCTAGGCTTTGTCACCTCAGAAATAAATGACTATAAATGTTCTCATCAAAAGTTACTTTGACTTTTCTCTCATGTCCTTCTTTCACTAGATGTTCCAATGGTGTCCCCAAATTAGAAGGTGCATAATTCTTTGAAATTTCTACGACACCTATCACTCTTCACTCTTAACCATGAATATCAGTTATCTCACTCATAGATTAAAAAGGAAAGATTATGAAGTCCTTCTAAGGATTTCATAATCTCATTTGACAATTGTATTTGCCTACAGTGCATGTTTCTAGAATTTTTGAGTCTCTCAGATAAGCTTGCTATATCTTTCTGAAACTTAATTTGTTACTAGATGTTTTGATTACAAAACTTGGAATGAATCATAAGCTATGGTTTAATGAAAATTAAGAAAATTTTGTATCCATATAAAATACATTGCAAGTGATTCTGCAGATTATTTTCATGCATACCTGGAATGAGGTGATGACATTGGGAAGGTCTAAAGGATACTAAGTCATTCTTTTTTGTCAACAGGTATATTTTGAGGAACATTGTACTTAATCCCAAATCAAAAATTATATCTTTAATTGAATCTTTATAGAGAAAACTGGGCATATAAACCTTTATATTAAAGTAAGGAAACCCAAACATATACTATTCACCTAGTAATTATAAAAATATTTTTCATTCAAAATCAAATTTTTCCTCAATATAATACATCAATTTAATTTGTGCCTTCACTCTATACCTAAAAATTTACTGAACTTATTCAAATGATTTCTGAAATGGAAAAGACACTTTTTCAAATTTTATAACTCAACATTAGCATATAATTATTCTAAACAAATTGTTTAACTTTATACAGATAATGTAACGCCCTCTCCACTGTGATATCATTTATTTCATGGTCTTATTTTAAACTGATAGAAATAACTTAGTTTAGGATTTTCAGATTTGTACACTAAGTAAGGAACACTTTATCAGCCCAGATAAAAATTCTATTAGGGAACATCCTACAATCAATGGACTGACAAACTGCCAGCGTGGAGGCTGAAGTTAGCAAGCAGACATGGTTTATAAGATAAATTAATAGACCCTAAAACTGTTAAGAGAGGGAAAAAAAAAGCTGCATTGTAGTTAACTAGCAAATAAAGTACTCCACAATCTCTCTCTCTAGGCCATGAAAAATATAATACAGTTTTCTGTCAAAAAGAGCATAGCCCATGCTTCATAGCTGCTTACACTTGCCCTATAGCACCAATTATAATTCCTAAGTTCCTCCTCCTCTCACCTTAAAATAGAATAAAACAACGGCACAGTAAGAAATAAATTTCATGAATAAAAAGACATGCATAGATGATGGAAAAGAGAAACCTAATATCTTTTTGGGTCCTCCTTCATCCAGAGATCTTTATTTTTTTTTTCATCCAGAGATCTTTAATATAACATATTCACTTTATTCATTTTATTTCAGGATACCAAAATCAGTAAGCCACAGATATTTAAATAGTGTCAGGCATATGCAGAATATCATTTGAGTCACTTTGAGATTTCTTTTTTTTTAAGATTTTGTTTAAATGATTGATGGAAACTGGGCTTACTCCCCACCAACTGGTAAAATTATCTTGGAAATTGTATAATAAATTCTTGGGAAATAAAAGGAAAATTTCTCAAAAATTGTCATGATGTGTCGTATGATGGGTGGGAGAAGGTTCATGAATAAGTTTGTATCTACAGTGATAGAATTGGTATCTCATAGTTTTGACATCATGGAGTTTGTTCAGTTCTTGTCCACATTACCATGTCTCTGCACTGACAGTATCATAAGAACAATTTATTCTGTTATTAAATTTATAAACAGACACATGAACCAAAAGCCTGAGGCTATTTAATTTCAACATAATGTAATAAATTAGAATGAATTTCAATGTGGGATTTTCTTGCATGAAACATATTTTAATGTGAATTTTAGCATATATGTTGAAAATAATTCTAGATTGATTGTTAAAAATTTAATTTCTATTCCACCTTATAAACTTCATCACTTCTGGAAAATTTGTCAGGGTATCTCTTTTTTTCTCTTACCTTTCAATATTTTATTTGAAACTAAAACCAGGACAGTGTTTGGGACTCTATTGGGGCTTAATAAAAATTTGTTGATTGAATGAAATATATATTACTTCACAATGTTAGTACATTAATTCACAATGTTAATCATTTTAATTACTTTGCTGAACCTCAATTTTCACAAGTGTTTCCCATATAACATTTTATTTGAAGATATTAATTATATTCATGTCTACATAATACTAATTATGCTAACAACTTGTTTAATTCAGGTTTGCATTCCTTCATTTCTAATTGAAATCTTTGAACTAAAGAGCCTCCAGTAATTTCTTAAATTATGTCTAATATTTTATATTGAAGGGAAAATAAGAAAAGAAGCTCTGATTCTATGGTATATTCTTGTGGCTATATGTCCTCCAAAATCCATCTTTTTCCATTGACGACACCCAAAATCTCTCTATGAAAAACAAAAAAACAACTGTCTGGAAGCCTTAAAGAATAAATAAAAGCAGATTTGATGGTGGAGGGGTGTCAGAACTCATAAAGGGATAATGTTCCTATTGCCTTAGTTGTTATTGTATTTTCTATCATGGTTTTACCCGAAGGGTGGAACTTAGCTGTAAAGAACTGCAGCAGTGTACAGAGAATAAAACAACACTAGAGATTCCATCTTTCAGTCCAGAGAAACTAGAGAAGGATCCCCTGCAGTCATAGAGTGTAGGATAAACCCAGAAAGAGAATTGGAGATTTCCTAATTCTATGTACAAACCCACATATTTATTAGCCTAACATATAAACTATACAGCATGGGAGAGACCCGAAGAGTATAATGAAGAATTTGAAAGCTGGACTGGCATTTGAACTACCTATATAAGTCTCAGACTAACCTCTTAATAATGCATAAGTATGCAGATCAAAACAATAACAAAAACTTAAAGCAGTAAAGGGAAGCAAACATGAAATTAAGAAAAAAATAAAATGAAAAACAATAGGAATTTCCACCATTGGGGGGGCAGGGGGGAACAACTATAAAAAAGGTCAAATGGGAAATCTGGAAATGAGTAATTCAATTTGTTGAGGGAAAAACTCATTGAATGGTCTCAGTATTAGAATGTACATGATAAGAGAATCAGTTAACATGAGACTGATCAGCAGAAAATCTTTAATTTGAAAAACAAAGAAAAAAAAAGATAACAAAAGACCAGGTTTTAATACACCCATGAGAAACTACCACAAAGTTTAGTGTATATGTAATTAGATTCCCAAAATTAAATGAAAAGGAGGTTGGGGAAAAGTCATATGTGAGTGCATGTGTATAGGCATACCTAGGAGATACTGCTTGTTCAGTTCCAGACCACTGCAATAAAGTAAATATAGCAATAAAATGAGTCAAATGAATTTTTTGGTTTCCTAGTGTAAGAGTTCTGTTTACAGTATCCTGCGGTCTATTAAGTGTGCAATGGCATTATACTTTACTGTTAAAAAAATGTTAACCAGGGACGCCTGGGTGGCTCAGTTGGTTAAGCAGCTGCCTTCGGCTCAGGTCATGATCCCAGCGTCCTGGGATCGAGTCCCACATCGGGCTCCTTGCTCGTCAGGGAGCCTGCTTCTCCCTCTGCCTGCCATTCTGTCTGCCTGTGCTCGCTCTCTCTCCCTCTCTCTCTCTGACAAATAAATAAATAAAATCTAAAAAAAAAAAATGTCAACCACTCCTTGAGCTCTCAGTGAGTCATAATCACTGATCTTAGATCACCACAACAAACATAAGAATAATGAAAAAGCTTGAAAGAGACACAAAATGAGCAAATGCTGTTGGAAAAATGGTGTTGATAGACTTCCTCAATGTGGGGTTGCCACAATCTTCCATTTGTAAAAGCTGAAATATACGCAAAATGCAATAAAAAGAAGCAGAAATATATACATATATATGCCTATACACATATATTTATTTTGTACATATATATGCACACACACAGCAAACACACACATATACATAAATATGTATGTGAAATAATGGTTAAGAACTTTATAAATATGGTAAACCCAAAGAAAATCAGACCTAGATACATTATAATCAAACTGCTAAATACCAGAGGGGAAAAAACCTTGAAAGCAACTAGAAAAGCATAATAAGTTGGTTTCTCATGATTATGAATTTTTCATCAGTAATCACTGTGGCTAGAAGACCTTTAATGGGCTTAGAGAACTGTCAATCTAGAACTCCACATTCTGTGAAGACGTCCTTTAGATATAAAGTAGAAGTAAAGAAATTCTCCTATAAAGGGAAATTGCTTCTGGAAAACCTACTCTATCTGCAATACTAATATTAATCCATCAAGATAAAGGTAAATGATACCAGAGGGAATCCTGCATCTACAAGAATAAAGAAAGAACAGAAATACTAAAGAGCTACATAAAGATAAAAGACATTTTACTATTTATGTTCTTTGAAATATGTGTGAATGTTTAAAGCAAAGTTATAAAAACTTCTTGTGGAGTTTTCAATGCATGTAGACTTATAATAACTGTACCATGAAGGTCAGTGGTGGGACAAAAGGACCTATATGTCTTCAAAGACTCTGTATTTTATCCCTTAATAGACTGTAAAGATTTACATGTGCATATGACAGCCTCAAAAGCAACCAAAAATATTATTGCCATATATATTATATAATATTATAATATTATATTATATTATATATATTATATTATATATAATATAACACATATTATATTATTAATTATTATATTATATATAATATTATATATTATATATTGGCTATATGTCCTCCAAAATACATCTTTTGAAAGATGGATGTGAAAGATGGATTATATAATATATAATATATAATATAATTATATTATATATAATGTATTATTATATAATATATTATAAATAATATATATGACAATAATATTTTTGGTTGCTTTTGAGGCTGTCATATGCATATGTAAATCTTTACAGTCTATTAAGAGATAAAATACAGAGTCTTTGAAGACATATATATATATTATATATAACATTTATATAATATATACATATAAAATATAGGAAGTAGGAATAGCAAAATACTCAAAAACAAACAAACAAACAAATAACCATAAATAAGATAGAAAAAGAGCACAGAGGCACAGAGGTACACAAAATAGGGAAAAAGAAATGAAACAAATAATAACATGGTAGGTCTAAATCTTAACCTAACAATATTTACTTTGATGTTAATATTTTAAAAATTCCAATTTAATTACAAAAATAAAACTGATAAAAACAGAAGACCCTACAATATATTGTCTGAAAATAAGCACTGTTAAGTATAAAGAAAGAAAAAGATAAGTTGAGAGTATATGGGTTAAATATAATACAGTAAATCCTGTATAATAGTGACTTTGCAAAAAAAATTTGTTAAAATTATAGTGATTATAATTAACTTTATAAAACTTTATAAAACTCTCTCTTTTTTCAGATTATAAATTTGCCAAGTGGGGAAATGTGGCAAACTAAAATGGACAGTGAAAATCTCATATAGCCACAGTAGATATAGAAGGAGTAAGAAACAGAGATCTACAATGTACCCATTACTTGCTAATTGAAGAAGCAATTTTACATTTGGAGAGAGAAACATAAAACATAAAAATTTATATCTCAAAATAATCTGGTTAAATTCTCTAAATCAAAGTATGAAGATTAATAAGATAGTGAAAAATTCAGAATCAATTTAATTATGAATCCTAAAATAATCTTCACAGTGCAGAGGATAGCACTGACCCAACCAAAATTACTGAAAAGCATTTAAAATTATAGAATGTACTAATATGATTATTTCAAATATGGTATTTCATATTAGAAAGAGAAATTGAGTATACAAATCTAAACCTTGTGTATAAGTCAGAATTCACGAAATCAGATCTCTTGGGGCTTTCTTAAAATGTGAAGAAATATCAGCAAAACTATTTTGAAACACATAAGAGATATTTATTTGTTTTCTAGGAGCCATATAATTCAGACAGAGAAAGACAAATGCTATATGATCTCACTTATATATGGAATTTTTTAAAATCATTGAAAAAAGATCAGACTTAAGTGGTTATCAAAGGCAGGGGGTAGAAGGTGGGATGAGGGAGAATCAGAGGAAAGTGGGCAAAAGACATAAGCTTCTAAATACAAGAGAAACAAGTAATAGGGATGTAATGGAAAATATGACTCTAGCTAACACTACTATATGATACATGTGAAAGTTAAGACAGTATATGGAAAACACAAAAGACTTCACCCCCAAACTACTAGAACTCATATGGCAATTAAGTAATGTGGCAGGATACAAAATCAATGTACAGAAATCAGTTGCTTTCTTATACACTAACAATGAAAATATAGAAAGGGAAATTAGAGAATCAATTCCATTTACTATACCACCAAGAACCATAGGATACTTGAGAATAAACTTAACCAAAGAGGTAAAGGGTCTGTACTCGAGGAAATATTGAATGCTCATGAGAGAAATTGAAGAAGACACAAAAAGATGGAAAAGCATTCCATGCTTATGAATCAGAAGAATAAACATTGTTAAAATGTCTATACTGCCTAGAGTAATCTATACTTTCAATGCTATCCCAATCAAAATTCTACTGGCACTTTTCAAAGAGCTAAAACAAACAATTCTAAAATTTGTATGGAACCAGAAGAGACTCCAAATTGCTAAGGAAATGTTGAAAAGAAAAACAAAACTGGGGACATCATGTTGCCTGATTTCAAGCTTTACTACAGAGCTGTGATTACCAAGACAGCATGGTACCGGCACAAAAACAGACACATAGACCAGTGGAACAGAGTAAAGAGCCCAGATATGGACCCATGACTCTATGGTCAACTAATCTTCAACAAAGCAGGAAAAAATATACAGTAGGAAAAGACAGTCTCTTCAATAAATGGTGCTGGGAAAACTGGACAGCTATGTATAGAAGAATGAAACTCGGCCATTCTCTTACAACATACACAAAGATAAACTCAAAATGGATAAAAGACCTCAACATGAGGCAGGAATCTATCAAACTCCTAGAGGAGAGCATAGGCAGTAACCTCTTCACCATTGGCCACAGCAACCTCTTTCAAGACATGTCTCCAAAGACAAAGAAAACAAAAGGGAAAATTAACTTTTGGGACTTAATCAAGATTAAAAGCTTCTGCACAGCAAAGGAAACAGTCAACCAAACAAAAAGGCAACCCATGGAATGGGAGAAGATATTCGCAAATGACACTACAGACAAAGGGCTGCTATCCAAGATCTATAAAGAACTCCTCAAAATCAACACACACAAAACAAATAATCACGTCAAAAAATGATCAGAAGATATGTGCAGATACTTCTCCAAAAAAAGACATACAAATGGTTAACAGACAAATGGAAAAATGTTCATCATCATTAGCCATGAGGGAGATTCAAATCAATACCACATTGAGATACCACCTTCCACCAGTCAGAATGGCCAAAATCAACAAGACAGTAAGCAACATGTGTTGCAGAGGATGTGGAGAAGGGGGAACCCTCTTACACTGTTGGTGGGAATGCAAGTTGGTGCAGCCACTTTGGAAAACAGTGTGCAGATTCCTTAAGAAATTAAAAATAGAGCTTCCCTATGACCGTGCAATTGCACTACTGGGTATTTACCCCAAAGATACTGATGTAGTGAAAAGAAGGGCCATTTGTACCCCAGTGTTCATAGCAGCAATGGCCACAGTCACCAAACTGTGGAGAGAACCAAGATGCCCTTCAACAGACGAATGGATAAAGAAGGTACAGTGCATATATATAATGGAGTATTATGCCTCCATCAGAAAGGATGAATACCCAACTTTTGTATCAACATGGACAGGACTGGAGAAGATGATGCTGATTGAAATAGGTCAGGCAGAGAGAGTCAAGTATCATACGGTTTCACTTACTTGTGAAGCATAAGGAATAACACGAAGGACATTGGGAGATGGAGAGGAGAAGTGAGTTGGGGAAAATTGGAGGGGAAGATGAACCATGAGAGACTGTGGAGTCTGAGAAACAAACTGAGGGTTTTGGAAGGGAAGGAGCTGGGGGTATGGGTGAGCCTGGTGGTGGGTATTGTGGAGGGCACGTATTGCATGGAGCACTGGGTGTGGTGCATAAACAAATGAATTTTGGATCACTGAAATATAATTAAATTAAATTAAATTTTAAAAAGAGAGAGAGAATAAATCCTAAGAGTTCTCAATACAGGGAAAATTTTTTTCTTTACTCTTTTCTTCCCTCCTTTTTTAAATAATATCTATATGACATTGAAAGACAAATATCATATGATTTCACTTATGTGTGGAATTTAAGAAACAAAACAGACAAATGTATGAAAAGCAAGAAAGAGAAAGAGAGCGGCAAACCAGGAAACAGACTCCTAACTACACAGAACAAATTGATGGTTACCAGAGGGGAGCGTGGGGGGAGGATGGGTGAAATAGGTAAAGGGGATTAAGGAGTGCACTTGTGATGAGCAGTGAATGTTGTATGTAAGTGAGGAATCACCTAATTCTCCTGAAACTTATATTACACTGTATATTAACTAACTGGAAATTTAAATAAAAATTTGAAAAATAATATCTATATGACAAGATGGATGTTAGCTGAACCTATTGCTGTAATCATTTCACAATATATGTAGACCAAACCATCATGCTGTTTGCCTTAAACTTATGCAGTGATGTGTATCAGTTATTTTTTAATAAAACTGGAAAAAAGTTTTAAAATAAAGAAATTAATATATAAATAAACATATAAAATAGAAAGTATGGTTAAATAAGCCATAGAGGCTACCTTAAAAGTTAGCTTCCAGATTAAATTTGATATCACCTTGAAATTTGACATTTAAACAATTGATGAAAATTTATTGAAGCCGTGAGCTAAAGTTATGGACAAAGATATTTCATGTTGAAAAAAGGTAGCCAAGCTTGAAAATGTGCCCTTATGGAATGACAGAGTCAAATATGTATTATAAATTTATCAAAAGTATTACTAGAACAAATGAATTGAGAAAATGATGATGGTAAGCTGGCAATTTTCTTTAAAGTTGGTTTATAAAGTTGGAAGCAGGGTTGAGAGTAACTTGGCCATTTCTGTGGTCTTTTCCCTTAAAACTATAAAAATAATAGCTCTAAAATTGTTTTGTTTACATAATATTGGCTGATAAAGCATTCAAGAGGAATATTTCAAAAAGAGATGTGTTTTTATGCTTATTCTGTAATAATGAATGGCTGGGGAAAAAATGTATAGACGTGCTAAATTTGCCCAGCATATATGTGGGAGGGCATAAGTTCCATTTTAGCAAAAATAAGTTTCATGTAGACAGTTAAATGTATTAGTTGAGTAGTCTTGTCTTAAAATCAAATTTAGAGAATGAGGAATTAGAGTTTAAAAACATTGAAACAAATGTAAACTAGAGAGAAGGTGCACAAAGGCAAGAGCACCAAGGAATTACAAAAATTAAAATCCAAGTGAAGGGAACAGGAAGCTCCATGACTGTGAAGCTGGAAGAAAAACAGGAGGCTGTGGCCCCACAGAAGCAAAATAGAAGATTGATAAAGAGAGATGTGGTGGCTTAAAGCCAGTTCCAATGTGTTGTTGTTGTTGTTTTTATATTCAAAGAAAGTACAAATATAAATAACTAATTGATAAAACATAGAAAAAATAAATCAGCAATGACCAAAGGTGTTGGATTGACCAGAAAACAAAACAAACAAACAATAAATAAATAAATAAATCTGATAAAATTCTCTGATAATTTGTATGGCTAGGTCTCAAATAATTCATATTATTAAATCTGATTTCCACAGAGCACTATGTAGAGAGAAGTGACTGTACAAATTTTCCAAATATCTCAGTAACAAATCCTTATTTCAAAAGTATATAATACTTAAGGTTAAAGAGAGAATCACCAGAAGAAATAAGACTAACAGCAAAATAAGAAAAAAATTACACAACAAAGGAAAACTTGAGAGGAAAATGAATGCATGTTAACTCTAAAATATAACAATCATTAAGATAGCCATTTAAAAAGTAAATGTGCTTGAGACAATGTAGAGAAAGGAAGAGGAACTTAACTCCTGCAAAGCCACTGGTCTAAGGCAAGGATGAAAAGTTTCCATATGCTTAGACACAAATATCTCCTTCTGAGAAATAGAAAAAAGGTGAGATGACAGCCTTCAGGGAGTAATGATTGTCTGGGCAAAATTAGAAGTAACAATTTAAAGCCTGCTTGCACAAGTATTTCTATTTTCCAGGATCCCTAAAGGAACGCTGACCATGACGAAAGGTATTCTGTGATTGTCTATGCCCACTAAGAAAATGACTGTGGGACTGAAAGACTGAAAGACTCCTAGTCCCCAACCTCTGGAAAAGTGCCCTTATAAGCCGTACAGGCTATCCCTTCCAGGAGTGACACTCTTCTTTCTTGTGGTCTCCCTTGTATACAAGATGTCGCTAATAAACTCTGTTTTCTTTGGAGTTCAGTGTTCATTTCTATGGCATTGAGACTCAAGAAGCTGGTTGCAGGGGTCCAGTAACATGGTGAACCATCTTCCCAATGAACTACCATTTAACTGGAGGAAATAAGAAAAAGCATTCATTTAAAGTTTATGGAATGTTAAAGTCTCTGGAAAAGAGCATGTACCAAACTGAGTAATATTTATTCAAGAAAATCTACTAAATCTCAATGAAAAGTGGTATTTTGTGGAATTTGATTGACAATCTTAGATTGGTGCGTGTTTCCTTTGCATTAGGGTCTGGTTTAGGAAAGAAGGAATGCATTCCAGTTGGCTTTTCAGTACATTTGGCAGTCTTTGTGTCTCTCTCCTCTCCTACATAACTGGGGATTTTCCAGGCTGGTCAAGGTAACATGGCTTTTGTGTTTCAATGAGAAGAATTTCTGGTGCATGGCTTTGGGATGAGTCTTTCATAGAAATTTCTCTGTTCCAACTTTGGTTATTTTCTCAACTGGATTTGACAGGTTGACCATTATTTGGGTTCCTGTTGTATCTCTAGATCATCAATTCTGGGTCAACTAAGTGGATCAAGTGTAGGAAAACTGGGCTTTGGTGCTGGTTTACCAGAAGTGAATTTTGCCCATGTGGGAAATTTGAGTAACCAAATAAGATTCATCTCCTCATCGATGAAATGAGTAGTTAAGATGAACTGATCTATGTTCAAACTGCTGCATTTAAAATTCAAAGAATTTATCACTTGACAAGCTCAATGGAAGTTTGGACCTAGATTTCCATGGTAACTTTATTGTGTGCAAAATTAATTTATTAAAGATACTGTTAAATGTAAAACTGAGCTTTAATGGCAGTATTTTCAAGCAGATTTAATTTGAGCATTCTAGGTTATATACATAACTAATCTTTCCTCTGAAATTTTCTACTCTGTTCAATGATTCAATGTATTTTAACTCTAACTTCATTTGCTAACTGGTAACAAATCATCCTAATTAGCATGTAAGTCAAGATGGTTGTATACTTTTTCTTATTTTTGTTTATTACTTTGCTTTGAAACACTGACATCTTTTATATGCTTTCTTATTTTCACTCATTACATACTTCTAACATGAGCAAAAATGTTATAAAAACTTATTTTTCATGCTAATGAGCAACTCTGATGAGTGCATCAGTATAAGAAATGTTGCCAATTTGGCATCTAATACAGTGATTCTAAATTTTCTTTTACTGAGCAATGTCAAAAATTTTGTTGCTTTTTTTTAAGAGTCCCCATTGAATCCATTTTGCTGCAGTTGTTACTTTTTTGGAATCTTTGTTTTGATATGAATGTTTAAAAGCTAGGCAGTCATTTTTTATAGATTATTCAATTTAAATGAAATCCATGAATACTTACTCTTCTTAATATCAAACTGGCATAATCATCACAGATGAAGAAGATATTCATGCAAGTATTAAAATGATTTCTCATTTTTGCAAGCTGAATATGAAATAAAAATATTTTATTTTTTACCCTTTTTTACTAACATTCCTCATGAAAGAAATGCAAATACACAAGCAACATATGAAACAGAAATTTCCCTTGCCACCACACAGTTTTAACAGTACACACACACACACACATATTCCTTATAATTGTAGACTTAAGTAAAATCAATCAAATTCTGCTTAGAGAAAAATGTATCTGAAGAGAACATCAATCCATACCCATTTAGGAATTTTCTCCCTTTTAAAAGTCTAGAGATCAATCATTAACATCAACCTCAAAAATTCACAAAAGGTTTATCAAATTAAAAACTGAAAACTTGGTGTATTCACAGAAAAGAATATGTTGGATTTGGTTTGTACCTTCAATGCACATTTCAACTACATTTTTGTCTTTATAAATAAATATGAAATGTATTGTCTTTTCAGTAAGAAAAATAAACATTAGTAGATGTGAATTTTTGTGTTTAAGGAGTTGTATAACCTTGCATCACATTGTGAACCATTTAAGTGAAATGATAAAAATATATCGAAATATTTTGTCATAGCTTTTCAATCTTCATAATGAATTCCAAACACATACTCTTTCAGTAGTTTTGATTCTATCTATCTACTCAAGTTCTTCATTCTGTTAAGTGATATAATTAACTGAACACCAATAGTGTAGCTACAATCTAAGGAGAAAAGCTGTTTGGAAAAAAGCAACTAACTTGGGGTACCTGGGGGGCTCAGTAGGTTAAGCCTCTGCCTTCAGCTTAGGTCATAATATCAGGATCCTGGGATCAAACCCCTCACTGGGCTCTCTGTTCGGCAGGTAGCCTGCTTCCCCGCTTTCTCTCTCTGCGTGCCTCTCTGCCTTCTTGTGATCTCTCTCTGTCAAATAAATAAATAAAATCTTAAAAAAAAAAAAAAAAAGCAACTAACTCAAAAGGTCATGAGGTAGGGAAAATCAGTTCATAGCTATTTGATGAGGTGAACCCTAAAGTAAGGTACTCTAAGACTCTTCCACAAACATCTCAATCAGCAGGTTAACATTTAATTTCTTGACCAATGTCGTGAAACCTCAGCATGTCGGCTGTGGTATCTATGCTTTCTGCAATGAGACTCAGCTAGTTTATTATCAAGCTATTGCTATAATAGAATCAGCCATTCTTTTAAAATATCAACATGTTCCTTTTTCTTGGAAAAGCCCATGTCTATGAAGGTAATCTAAAAATCCTGAAATTTTTTGACCATTATTTCAGACAAATATCTAAAAAAAAAAAAATTGGTTAGGTTTTTAAGTGTTTTTGTTCTTCTTGTTGTTGTTGTTTTGCAACAGAGGCAAATTTTAGAATCTCTAATGACTTTATGCCTAAAACATCTCTTTTAGGCAAAGTCATAAATAATACGCTTTAGAATGCTGTCTGAGCTTCCTCCATAGTAGATCTCTCATTCATTTATGTTCTTTATACTTCATACTTTAAAATTGTCAAAAATTGACACAGGATCGATGAGATTACCGGTCGTAATTCCCTCAAGGCTATTGGGATTTTAATAAGTGATGAGAATATACCTTTTTTCCTAATTAAATTCTAAAACAAATCAAAGATAATCAGGAGTTAGGCAGATGGGGAGTAATATGCTAGTGATTTTTTTTTCTTGATAGTGTTATATTAGAACATTGTTTAGGTACACAGCAAAAATGGCCTTATTAACACTAAACAAGGGTTACAGAATTTCCCACCCAATCCGTCACAAGCAGTTCCAGCCAGTTGAAAGTCTTTCTTCAAAGAGTAAGGACACTTTTACCTGCTAAATTTAGTGTAAGTTCAAGAGCAACAAAGAGCACGTGGTCTCTGCAGCCAAATATCCCACAAGGGAGGATCTGAACCATATTTGCTGTGAAACTTGTATTGTCTTTCCAGTGAGGTAAGATAGTACCTAAAAGACCAGAGAAAGTCCAAAAGTCTTTAATAGATTACTCTCTACTTGGAAGTAATTGTGAAAAGTGAAAAATATTTTTTCTTCTCAAAATGGCTCAGCTTTTTGTGTTTTAATCTACTGTGCTCAGACATTAATACAATGATCAAAGAGGATGATTCGTTCTACTGGGGCAGAAAGGAAAAACCCCCCAAACAAGGATTGCTCCTTTTTAAATGTCCTTAGAATATAAATGAGCCAGTAATGGGTTATAAGAGTGTGCTAATTAAGTAAGTTACAAGGTCATTCTTTATCTAATCTGAAATTTTATTTCTTCTTTTACTTCCCAGTCTAATTTTTTCCTAGCCATATTTTTCAATATTGCTTATTAGAAACCTTTCAATGAGATCAAATGACTTGACAAAATACTCCAATATAATGCATCAAAAAAAAAAAACTTATCCCACATTTGAATTAACTACCTCCTATTATCAAATTTTCAAGGGGAAATTAAAGCCACAAATTAAATTCTCCTGAGAATTAAAGCCTGAATGAACTTAAGACCAAAGACAAATTCTTTTTCTATATTGATTTGAAATTTTTTTAAAGTCTAAAATGTAATCTACCTAATCTATGAATAAATTATTTGACTTTTAGAAAGATTATCAATGCTTTTTTTTTGAGATTTTATTTATTTTATGGAGAGAGATCACAAGTAGACAGAGAGGCAGGCAGAGAGAGAGGGGGAAGCAGGTTCCCTGCTGAGCAGAGAGCCTGATGTGGGGGCTGGATCCCAGGACCCTGGGATCATGACCTGAGCTGAAGGCAGAGGCTTAACCCACTGAGCCACCCCGGCATCCCATATCAATGCTTAAATAAACTTTTTTTTTTTTTCTTTTTGTGCAGCTACTGCCTAAACTACTTCTAATTGATATGAATGTGGATCATTTAAGAGTTTCAGGAATGGTGTTAGTCCCATGGTAAGGCTCTAATATACTCTTTATTTAAGAATATGTACTGATAAAAGGACACAAGATTCCTATAACACTGACATTGAATTTGGAAGACAAGCCAATCTCCAGAGCCTAGAACAGTTGTGTTATCAAGATTGTTATCCCATATTTTATTACCAAGATCCAATGTTTAGTGATTTTAGCTTTGTTAGCATGCCATCAGTTGAAGCTGCTTAAGCAGAATCCATCTTTACAGGGTGTGTGTGTGTGTTTGTGTGTGTGTGTAGAAGTGAAAGCTAGCATTCAGAGAGCACATTAGAGCTATTTCTGCCTTCTTTTAAAATTCAGTAACTCAATTCAAGTTCCAGTCACTGGGCCTTAATAGAAGTATATTTCAGTTGCTTTTCTGTATATTCAAAAATTTTAACTTGCATTTTCCACCTGAGCCCTGTTTTTCTGGAACTCGAGTCTTGTGTAATATCACTGCTTGTTTTACATTAAGAATTATTCTCAGGGGTTTCTTGAACTGAATGCTTCTAGTGATGTTTTTGAAGCTTATTCCCCAGAGTTGTAAGGAGAACCCAAATCCCCCCAAATGGCCCTCAAGACAGTTTAATTAGGGTCTGTAAGCTCCCAAGCCATGGTCATAAATTATATAGTCAATTCAAAACCCTATTAATTACTTAATTAACTCATGTCATAAGGGGTGAAACTTGAGCCCATGAATAAGACACAGAAATTCAACATTATCTTATACAGTATTCACTCATCCCTGAAAACAGTACACAGTATGTCAAGGCCATCTGAATAATTTGAATCTAGAAGCTCACCAATGCTCTGTAGCTCAGGCAGAAGTTGAATGCCAAGGTGTTTGATATCCCATCCTGCAGATATGGTTAATACTAGAGGAAAGCAGTAGTTTGTTTGTTTGTTTTTGTTTTTGTTTTCTTTTGCCAGTGTGTATGAAAAACTTTCTACTCCAAACTCACTTTGTGTAGGGTCACCTGAGTGGTTCAGTCATTAAGTGGCTGCCTTCAACTCAGGTCATGATACCAGGGTCCTGGGATTGAACCCCACATTGGGATCCCTGCTCCACTAGAAAGCCTGCTTCTCCCTCTCCCACTCCCCTTGCTTGTGTTCCCTCTCTTGCTGTCTCTCTCTGTCAAATAAATAAAATCTTTTAAAAAAATAAAACATAAAACAAACTCACTTTGTGGTTCAGGCTACGCTTATTCAAGTTCAATCCATAATAATAGTTTGCATCTTAAGGACCCAAGTCTTTCCATTTAACTTAATCCTAATGAGGACTAGTCTTTAAAAAATGAACACTGGCCCACATAAAGGAGTCATAAAATATACAGAGGCTGCCAAAATCAAAATCCCATGTGGTCTAATTGCTTATAAGTCTAATATTTAGGCAGTTAAAAGCCAACCTGAGACAGTTACATGGCCCAATACAGGCCACCATCACCTTTCTAGGCAAAACAACTACCGCTCCTCTAACTATAATAACGAAACCCTATTGCCTTGCTTAGTTCAGTGCCACCAACACTTAGTCCCCTCCCTGACAGCACCAGTGCCTCAATCATGCCAAATCATTTTGATCCATGCAGTTCTCCTTTAAGTCTCAAAGTTCCTTATCAATCCACAAGTTACTAACACTTCACCTCTGATTTGAACTTATCTTCCCCAAACTGCAGGCCTCTCCTGCTGAAAGCCTTTCTCTATAAAACCTAAAGCACTGAAGAACATAGCAAAAGTGAGATCAAAATAGTGCATTTAATACTGCCTGAGTATGAGGCAATTATGGACTTCGAATAGTGCACTGTAGAATTAGACAGACAACCCACTCAGACACGGCCCGTGCTGAGAACCTCCAGGCATCTACCAATTAGACAGAGCCTTGACTTCTAAGCCTCTTTTGGTTGGGAGCAAATCAGAGGACCTGCTCTCTGCAGGCAGGAAGCTTCACAGAATGGTGTAGCTGGGATACCCGGGTCTCTATACCAAACTCAAAATAACACAACAATCGTGTTACTTCCCTGGGGAAGAGTGAGTGATAACTGAAGAGCAGAGAATAGATGTTTTTCTACATGGAAGAAAATATCTGTAATTGAGAAAAGTGGCTCCTCTAATAGAACTCATGGAAATATGTCATAGGTCAGATTTTCAAATTGGGACTACAATTCCCCATGATAGGAGAGTTCATTTTACATAACCTAGTCTTCATAGCGCTGCTGCAACTCAAAGAGAACCCAACTCAGTTAAACAATAAAGCTCCACTTTACTCTAATGTTCATGTATTTTTTCTTACAACATTGTTTTGTTGGGAGCTAGTGATCCAAGGATGAGTAATGAATGCTCTTTGATCACTAGCTCATGACAAAGATGAAGAAGAAACACATGCAGTCAAAATAAAATGTGCTAAGACATGTAAGAAGCATGTGTAAGAGTCCATGGGAGCACCAAGACAGGAATGCAAGGTCAGAAACAAGTGGTCATTACTTTACATTAAGAATGACTTAATAAGGGGTCCCTGGGTGGCTCAGTGGGTTAAAGCCTCTGCCTTTGGCTCAGGTCATGATTCCAGGGTCCTGGGATTGAGCCCCACATCTGGGTCTCTGCTCAGCAGGGAGGCTGCTTCCTCTATCTACCTGCCTCTCTCTGCCTACTTGTGATCTCTATCTGTCAAATAAATAAATAAATCTTTTAAAAAAATGACTTAATAACTTTTAGAAATAATATAATAATACAAGAGAATGTTAAATCATAAAAAGATTCCTCATAACTTTACAACGAATGTTTTCTATTTAACACATAAATTCAGTTGATGTTATAAAGTGTAGCCTATTGTTATGATCTTTATATTTAAGCCACGTCTTCTAACTAAGGTGGCAAAAAATTAAAGAAGTATAAGATGGGGCTCTGGGGTGGCTTAGTTGGTTAAGTGTCTAACTTTTTAGCTCATGTCATGAACTCAGAGTCCTGGGATCAAGCCCCACATAGGGGTGCTTGCTTAGCTGGGAGTCTGCTTCTCCCTCTCCCTCTGCTTCTTCTTCTGCTCATGCTCTCTCTTATTCTCTCTCTCTCAAGTAAATAAATATTTTTTTTAAAAAAATAAGATGTTAGAATCCTAAATAACAAAAATAATAAAATAATATTTGGAAACTTAGTACTATACACAAGACCAGAAATATAATAATTTGATATAGACATTTCTGTTGTATATTTTATATATTTATAATTTTAAACTTTTATAATTTTAATAGTCTCTTGTTAATCTTATAAGACTAGGGAAAATAACCTTACCAATATGTTAAATAAAATTTACATCAGATAACCATCTTTTGCAGCATAGTAAAATCAATGCTCATGTTTTATAACATGGAAACACCCGTGAAATCTTTACATATAAGATACATTCTTAGAAATGGAAATTTTTTCTTCTTGGGGAAAATCAGATGTCATTTCAAGGAAATTTTCAAAAAATAAAAATGCTATTTGTGAATCTAAGTTCCACCTTTCTTGAATGAATCTGATAGGACCTTTCTCTTTACATCAATGTTCACTTGTTTTTTATAGTTAGGCTACCTTAGAAACATTGGAAAAATCAACATGGACATCTATCATTTAATAAATTCTTACTGAACAGTATTTAAAGAAAAAAGGGAAGGAAACATTGCAAAGAAAAGGATAAAAAAATGTAAATGACAACTTCCTTGCTCTCAAGCTGCTTTGACCACATAATATAATTGGAAGAAGAGCTATACTTAATTGGCAGAAGAAATAGCCCAAGGGTTGCAAAATCACATGTCTTTATGATGGAGGTAGGTTACATAAAAGCAGCAGGGTGTCACACACCAGGAATAGTATAAAATGTAATAAGCTGAGAGTATGTATCCATCCTAAATTATTAACTTTTATCTTTTAATGTTGCATTAGCTGAACAAACACATCTGCAGACCTCTTCCAGTGTGTATCTCTGGAGACTACAGCTCTCTTCACTAATGATTAGACATGGCAACACATATTCCACAGACAAATACAGTAGATTTGCCTGGCTTCTGTTTGCATGAGAGATTTAAAAGACTCTGATAAAGAGCCAATCATAAGGAAATTTATGGTCTAATGAAAATGCCCAAGCTGTAATCAAAACCAGACAGATCCAGAGACTGATGTACTGATGGGTCTCACTTAGATCTGACCCTTCTCCATCCTCAAACATTGCCTACGTGCCTCATCCCATGCTCAAATCAACTAACTAATGGAGCTTAATTTGTGTATCACTCTAAATCCTGATTGCAAGAAACTGGGAAATATACACATGGTAACTGGTCATTGAACCTACTGTAATCAGACCTACTCTATCTAGAACAAAACATTTAATATTTTACTTAACAATCACATAGATATGAAAGAAAAATACTTGTGCATGATTATAATACTTAGTATGTGGTTTCTTTTCTAGACTCCCTTCAGAACAAGGAGAAGATTTAAGAGAAATTATTCCAATGTGTTTTGCATTAGTGGAAAATCAGTGTTTTATCACCTCCATTACACTCAGAATAAAATACATAAATAAAACATATAATCATGACCTATAATATATTGTAAGACATTTTAGCCATGGTAAAATTATAAATTATATCACTAATTACAATTTCTATGTTGATAGAGCTAATGCTATAGACTCTACACCATATTTTTAATATATTTGGACAGAATATGTTCTGCTCTTTGATTCTTGTTTTGCAACAGTCTCTTGGAACAGACTGTAGAACTTATATCCAAATTCTGTAAAAATAAACATTGTTTCTGAGAATTTAGTGGCTAACCTCAAATAAAATTAAATATAATCACAGTTTCAAGTAGATCTAAAAGGGTATAGTTTGATTCCTTCTTTTTGTTTTTGTTTGTTTTGGGTTTTTTTTGTTATGTTCAGCTAGCCAACATACAGTATAGTTTGTTTCTTAACTTACTGGTAATTCCTTCCTAAGTGCATTAGTTTCCTATTACTGATATAACAAATTACCAAAACCTAAGGTCTCAAAACAAAATATATTTTTTCTCTTACAGTTCTAGAGGTCAGAAGTCTAAAATCAAGGTGTCACCAGAGTTGTACGTCTTCTGGAGGCTCAAAGGGAGAATCTGTTCCTTTCCTTTTTTCAGCTTCCTGCAGCTGCCTGCATTACTTCATCCATGGCCCTGTCCTCCACCTTCAGAGCAGAACCCTGTGGCTCCATCCTGAAGTCTTTCTCTCATTCTGATCCTCTCGCCTCCTTCCTGTAAATACTTTTGAGACTATCTTATGTCTACCCCGATAATTCAAAGTTATCTCTCCATCTCCAGATCCCTAATTGAATCATATCTGAACACTCCCTTTTACCATATAAGGTAACTTTTTTCCAGGTTCTGAGGATTAGGACATGGACATCTTTGGAGGACCATTATTCAGTCTACCACACTAAAGCCATAGACAGCTACCTTCTTCACTGCTTTATTTTAGGAACTTGCAAAGTGTATGGGAAAGTATCAGTGCTCACTAAGTATTTGCTGAGTGGATGAAGTAAGCCATATCCTTGAGGCATGATGGTTAACATCATCACATGTAATGGGAGCCAAGAAGAAGAAGGAATTTGGCTGATAAGAATCCTTCATTGTAAGGGGCACCTGAGTGGCTCAGTCAGTTAAGTGTCCAACTTTTGGTTTCAGCTCAGGTCATGATCTCATGGGTCAGGGGATCAAACCTCATGTCTTTAGGCTCCCTGCTCAGCAGGGAGTCTACTGGAAATATTCTCTCCCTCTGCTCCTCCCCTCATGCATTCTCTCTCAAATAAATAAATCTTAAGAAAAAAAAAAAAAGAATCTTTCATTATGAGACTGTGACATGAAGGAGAGTTGGTAGGAGCCCACCCCACAGTATCCTAACCAAGCTGGTACTTACGTCCTCACAGTAGGATTGTAGGACACATTTGATGCAGCTAGCCTCGGGACTATGAAAAATAATAATAAATATTCTCAAAGAGTATAGCTGAAACTAGTACCATATAAGACCAAGGAGATTTTTCCTTTCCTTTCTTTGTTGGAATGTCTTCGTTACTTTGCGATTATAGAGGCCTGTAATTATAAGAACACTGGAAAATAGAATCTCTCTGCTCAACTCCTCAAAAAAAATATTCTCCCTAACCATTTTTTTTCTTTACTTTTGAACACTAACCTAAATGATGTTTATTTAAAATCATAAATAATAGAGGAATGCTGAAATAAAAACAGTAAAGCCTTGAATTTTCCTTTTGTTGCCATCATTCTATCCAGAGGAAAAAACTTAATTATTCAGTTAATATTCTATAAAATATTTTCTATATACATGAGCAGAAGATTTCATGTTTTTTATAACAACAGCAGCAAAAAGTTAATACAATGAATTCCAATGCATTATTTATTTATTTATTTATTTATTATTATTATTTTTTTAATTTATGGGGAGGGAAGGGCAAAGGGAGAGAGACGATCTTAAGCAGGCTCCTGCCCATTGTGGAGTCTGCCACAGGGCTCCATCTCACAACAAAATCAAGAGTCAGTGCTTAACCAACTGAGCCACCAATGGATTCTATTTTCAACACTGGATTTTATAATAATCAATTGATCCTTAATATATTCCCCCTCCAGTACACTTAGAACATCTTCAATCTACTTCACAGACATCTAAAATTGCATGATATGAATAGAGTGTGATATACCCTATATAATGATTTTGCTTGTCTCTGTCTTCAGTAACATTGAATAAGAAACATTAAAATAAGATATTTTACAATGCATTTTAATTTGTGCTTTTTAATTTACCAATAAGTTTGATATCTATGTGTGAGTATTCACTTTCAGAATGAAATAAAGAAGTATAGATATTAAAATAAATAAAAATAGATATTAATATAGATATTGTTAATACTTGATAAGCATGGGACCCTGTAGGAAATATAATTTTATGGAAAAGAGTTTCGCAGTCCTGTGGAGATGAAAATTGATAGTGGATATGTTGATCAAACTCTTTCTGTACTTTGTTACCTGTGAAGGAGAAATCAGGAAGATGGCTGTCAGTCAGGTCCTGGGTTGTAGGGTTACAATAAGCCATCTAGATGATGCTTTTGTTTTTTGCTTTCTCCTCTCAAAGAAAGGGAAGGAGGTTTAGGAGTTCCCAAAGCCAACAGAAGATTTTTGGAGTAAAAAAATACTATAATATTATGTTCTTCTTTGCACTAAGAAGAAGAGAGGGTCTAGAATTCCCTAAGGCTGTGCCTTGGGTGTGAGAACCATATTAGGTTTACATAACGCTCTCTCTTCCAAATGAGAGGAGAAAGACTTAATTAGTTCTCAAAGTTAATTAAGGCTTTGGGCAGAGCAACCTCTATGCTTCTCAAACAATACAAATGTGTCATGCCTACTAACATAAAGAGGCCTACTCTGGTTCCATTAATTTCTTGCTCCCCTTCTGTTTTGACTTCAACTGCCTTATGGATTAAGGATGGGGCTGAAGTCAACTTGTCCCAAGGAGAATGGTACCACTATATACTTTCTGAATATACTAGGAAATGTCAAAGAGGCTAGAGATTTGAACCACAGATTTGAAGAGATTTGAAGTTATAGGTCTGTTAGATACATACACCTACGTACTTAGTCCTATGAGGGTAAATGGTGCTAGATTTAAGGATGGCCCAAAATACTGAAAAATGTAAGACAGAACCATGGTAGTATGTGAGAGAGCAAAAAGAAAGATCTCTTGAGCTTTGAGTACAGCCCATACTGTGGGAAGTATCCAGGGGAAGAAGTGAATCATGGAGCTAGAAACCAAAAAGGAGGAAAAAAAAAAAATGTTACCTTACCAGTCACCCCTGTCACCTAACCTCTGCTGAAATATCACCTCAGAATTTTTAGACTCCTAGACTCCAAGCTGGGAGGTAACAGGCAGCTATGATTTTAATCTTTGAATGCTTATTAAACAACTAGGGAGAATGTACTGAGCAAATGTGTATTGAAGAAAACAAAGGAGGTTAAAAGGATTCTGAGTTGCTCTGCTTTTTCTGTATATATATGCCTAGAAATTGCTATATGTCATATGCTTGTAATTTCCCAACTCAACAATACCTAAGCGGATCATCACAATTGGGAAAATCTGCAGGCAGAAAGCACATATCCTATTGGGATGAAAGCCCTGCTGTTTGCCACCAGTGGGTGTTAGGATATAGCACAGATACCTCTAACCTTTGAAGTCCCTTAATCAGAGGAAAAACTGCTGTCTTTTTTCTTTTTTTACCACCAAAAAATGAGTGGTATATAAAGGGACACAGCATACAGAGGAAAACAGCCTTCAGCTTAAAGTACATATTTGGAATATTGGCCATGGCTACTAGCTAATCCTCTTTTGAAACACTTGGCCCTGAGACTTTGCTGGAATTAAAAGGTTGACGCATACAGGCTTGTAACTTTCTGGCATGAATATCCATTTTTGGGGTGTACTCTATGGCTGACAAGGTAAAAACAAAAACAAAACAAAAAAGTAAAGAAAAGTGCTTTGCTTGCCAAATGGAGCTGAAATATTAAAGAATATAGCTCTCCCATCCCAGCAAATTGTCTTGCCTTTACATGAGAAAGTAGTCATGATCCTTTTGGGAGAAAACTTTATATCCCACTTCAGTGGCAGAAGCAAAACCAGAGCCATTGGCTATTTGGGGACCTTTAATTCAGAGGTTCCCCTGGAGTCATGGGTCTGTTTCAGAAATGTTTAGTTAAGCTGAAACTGTGCAATATATGTCGTAGCAGTTCCAGTCCTCAGAACTAGCAATGATTTGTACATAGGAGTAGTTAACAGAAACATTCAAATATTTAAGGAAATATCTCAAATGCATACTCCATGGGTAGGTTTACCTTTGTGGGAGTTATTTCATTAGAAAGGGTGATATTAAATTTTTCCGTAGGTTTAGCTAAAGTGATAAATGACAGTACCTCTGCCCTTGAAGGCATTCAGGTCAGCCTCCACTCTGCTTTGTAATGGATGAAAGAATTGCTCTAGATTTGTTCCCTGTAGGCCAAGGTGAAGTCTGTGCCAATTATTAAAGTATCCTGCTGTATTTGGATTAATATCTTGAGCCAAGGGACACATCAGGCCACCTGACCTTCTAAGGTAGATTCTAAAAGTTAATGGAATTCGTTTGGCTGGCTGCGTCTGACACCCCTGGTGGGCATGGCTGAGAGCAACACTTCCAGGTGGTCATACTACTACTCTGAGTTCTGCTGCCAATAGCCTTGATAAGTGCTGTGTAAGACCAACCAAACACATTGGTCCTATAGGTTGTTGGTAGGAGCAATCAGAGTCATCAATGTAGTGGCATAAAAGTGGAAAATCGATATAAGTCATACCATGAGAAACAAAAGGCAAAACTTAAAGGACAATATTCTTATGTTTCTTAATGGTCAGGGCTTTCTGTGTAAAAATTCTTAACAACTTGGTTTAAAAGGGTGTTTGAATGGTAAGCATGCCTTGCAAGTTGGAGACCTGTTGAGATTTACAGGTTTTATCTTTCCCAGAGCCATTTATCTGTTTGTTTTGAAAAGAATTGGAAATCTCTAGGAAACTTCCCTATTCTTCCAGGGAGGGTACCCTTACAATAGCAAGATAAGGAGTTTTCTCCCTTTCTCAAGAGGAGAGGAGCTGCCTTGAAGCTATTCTTGTATCAGCTCTGAAATATGTAATTTCTGGAATGGAGCCCCTCTGGACACGTTGGGTCCATCTACTCTCATAATGTCACTCCAAGGGAGAGAATAGGGTATGAAGAACAGGCGTAGATATTGCTGTAAGCAATAATAAACCTGATTTATGGTCCCAAAACCGCATGCTTGCTTTCAAGATAAATAAATATGGATGTTAAAACCCTCGATTCAGTTATTCTTCCTTTTCGCTAAGTTATCTATTGATGAGAGGATCTGGGAAACACCATCTTAAAATTTCTGAGGTCTTAGAGCATACCCTAGATTTGATTTTTTTTTTTTTTTGCCTTGAGGCCTTGTTACTCTGAGAAATAGCTGCTAGCTTAAGAAGTTGGAAATGAGAAACAGTTTTGTTTTTCAATCCAGTTATTGAAAATTTTCTTGACAATGATAGTTAATTCCTTATCTCGTTTTTCTTGTGCAGTACCTTATCACTCACAACTAAGAAAACCCAATTATCAGTTCAACATTCTGCCTAATACTCTTCTTAGTCAGATCCACAGGTTTATTGTGTAGATTTTCTATCTTCCAAGTTACCAAAGCAACATTCCTATAATTGTTCCATCAATACATAACATAAGTAACCCATCCTTGAGTCTGCAATAATAATTTACTCATTGTATTTCTCATCTTTTTTCCACAATGCAGTCCTAAAACTAATGCCATAATTTTTGTAATTGAGGTTGAATATTTTCTTCACAGGCTTATGAGAAACTTTCATTTCCTCGTCTTTTGAAAGGTTTGTTCTTACCTTTCACTTATTTTTCTATTAAGGTCTTCATCATTGTTTTTCTTATTGAGTTACAGTTGCTACATTTCCCTTTATATACAATTGCCTTATAAATGTTCAGAAAATAGCTTTATTTTAAAAAGAAAAAGTATTACCCTCAGGTTCAGTAAGAACGTCAACCTAATAATGTTGGTCATTTCCTTAATTATAAAGTTAATATTTAAGTAATATTATTAACATCTAGAATCCTTATTATTTAAGATATAAATAGATGGATCAAAAAGTTACATCTTTAAAATTTAAAATTAAAAATATATCTAGCTGTGGGGCGCCTGGGTGGCTCAGCGGGTTAAGCAGCTGCCTTCGGCTCAGGTCATGATCTCAGGGTCCTGGGATGGAGCCCCGCATCGGGTTCTCTGCTCAGCAGAGAACCTGCTTCCTCCTCTCTCTCTGCCTGCCTCTCTGCCTGCTTGTGATCTCTCTCTTTCAAATAAATAAATAAAAAGTCTTTAAAATATATATATATATATCTAGCTGTACTTATAACAGAATTTAAAAAGTGAGCTTGTCATATTGGGAAGAATTTTTTTTGTGTATAAAAACTTTGAGTCATAAAATTTCTAGAATTGGAGATTAAAAAATGACTGTCCTACTTATTTTTTGAATTAGTAAATTCATTTAGCTATTATTTACATTTAACAATTCAGAGTTTTTCATGCTTATTGTAGAACATCAACAAATATTAATTAAATTCCTTTGAAGCCCCAAGGAGTATTTTGTGGCAGGATTAGTGAGATAATTGATATACAAAATTCTGCACATATTTAATATGTATATTTGATGAGTTTGGACATATACCCCCAATATCATCAAAGATAATTAACATATCCATGCCTACCAAAAGCTTCCCTGTGTCTCTTTGGTTTTGGTTTTGGTTTTTGTTTTGTCTTGTGCGTGTATGTGTGAATGCATGTATGTGTGATAAGAACACGTAACACGAGGGGCGCCTGGGTGATTCAGGTGATTAAGCGTCTGCCTTCAGCTCAGGTCATGATCCCAGGACCTCCAGTCCTGCATCAGACTCCCTGCTCAGTGGGAAGTCTGCTTCTTCTTCTCCCTCTGCTCCTCCCCCCATTCCTCCAGCCCTGCTCATGCTCTCTCTCTCTGTCACTCACTCTTTCTCTCAAATAAATAAATAAAATCTAAAAAAAAAAAAAAAAAGAAAAAAGAAAAAAACACATAACATGAGATCTACTCTCAGGAAATGTTGAAGTACACAATAGACTATTGCTAAATACAAGACACTGTATTGTAGAGCAGATCTCTAGAAGATATTTATCCAGTAAAACTGAAACTTTATACCCATTGAACACCTCCCCTTGGTACTGCTTTGGCAACCACCATGGTATTTGCTTCTGTGGAACTCTGAGAAATATGGATGTACATTATATGGTACTAGTCCCAAGATATAAACTATCTAGCTTAAAACAAAACTAATATACATGTAGCAAGTTTACAAATAGATGAAAGTGAAACATCATTATGACAGATTATGTGAACTCAGTCAATTAAAGGCACGAGTCATTCTAAAAGAAAGATAAAGTTAGGTTTCAAATGTTGCAAAGCAAACAAGCTTGGAAATACCTCTATGCAATAAAAAACATATTGACTGTCCCAAAGGAATCTTTATTAGACTTACTGGTAATCAAAACATACTCTCATCTCTAAAGTGATAGAAGAAAATATATTAGTTTACTGATATTTTCCTGAAAGTTTCAATATAGCAATTAGCAGTATGTAGCTTTTAGAATGCATGCCATTATTATCTACAATGTTGCACATGTAGACAAAAGTATGAGATATATATGTCTTCTTATTCTTATTTGCAAACTGTACTCATTAAGATGAAGATCACTTATCATAAAAATAAAATAATCTCTTCCAGTCCCATCCATGTTGCTACAAAAGTTGACCGGAAGAGATTATGCTGAGTGAAATAAGTCAAGCAGAGAGAGTCAATTATCATAGGGTTTCACTTATTTGTGGAGCATAACAAATAGCATGGAGGACATGGGGAGTTAGGAGAAAGCATTTGGGGGAAATTGGAAGGGGAGGTGAACAATGAGAGACTATGGACTCTGAAAAACAATCTAAAGGGTTTGAAGAGGTGGGGGGGGTGGGAGGTTGGGGGAACCAGGTGGTGGGTATTAGAGAGGGCACAGACTGCATGGAGCACTGGGTGTGGTACAAAAACAATGAATACTGTTATGCTGAACATAAAAAAAAAATGATTAAAAAATTAAAAAATAATAAAATAAGCTTTCAGTACTCACATCTGATTATTTGTTCTTCATTTCTTATAGTTCATATATGAAATTTGTGAAACACAAATAATAAACTTCTAATTCAATAAATACAGAAAAAAGGAAAAATTGAGAACCACTTGTAATTTAAAATCTTAGGAAAATAAGAAAGAGGCAATTTTCTTATTTATTTATTTATTTGACAGAAAGCGAGATAGCAAGAGCAGGAACACAAGCAGGGGTAGTGGGAGAGGGAGAATCAGGCCTCCTGTGGAACAGGGAGGCCGATGTGGGGCTCAATCCCAGGACCCCAGGATCACGACCTGAGCCGAAGGCAGGTGCTTAACAACTGAGCCAACCAGGCACTCTGAGAAAGAGGTAATTCTCTTTTATTAGTTATCTCTTGCTGCCTTACAAATTTTTCCCAAAATTCCAGCACAAAACAACAAATATTCAGTATCTCACATAGTTCCTAAGGGTCAGGAATGTGAAAGAAGCTCTGTTGGTGATTTTGGATTAGGGTCTCCAATGCAATTGTAGTCAGACTGTTTGCCAGTACTACAGTCATCTCAAGGCTTACCTGGGTTGAAGAATCCTCTTCTGAGATCACTCACAAGGATTTTGGCAACTATTAGTTCCTTGCTGGCTGTTGGCTGGAGGCCTCAGGTTCTCAGGCTCTTTCACAACATGGCAACCGTCCTTTGGAGTAAGTAATTCAATAGACAGCAAATGTGACCTTTTATGACCTACTCTCCAGGTCTCTTCTGCCTTATTCTATTAATTAGAAATGAGACAATAAGCCTATCCCATACTCAAAGAAAGAGAAGTATTCAAAAGCATAAATATGTGTGGATTTGGGGGAGTAAATTTGGCAGTAGGTAAACATAAAAAATATGTTTACCGTTTATACTACATGTAGTACATACTATACTATATGTAGTATAAATAAGATCTACAAAATTTTAGAGCAAAATCATATTAAATAATAGATTGACAGAGTTTTCTCTCTGCAATGGTTAATTTTATATGATAACTTGACCAGACTAAAGGATGCCCAGATAGGTGGTAAAATAGTATTTCTTGGTGTGTCTGTGAGGGTGCCTCCAAAAGAGATTAGAATTTTAATAGTAAACTGAGTAAAGATTATCACCCTCATCAATAGTGATGGACATCATCCAATCCATTGGGGGTCTGAATATAACAAAAACATGGAATTAGGGTCAAAGTGCTTTCTCCGCCCAAGCTGAAACTTCCATCTTCCCTTGCCCTTGGATATCAGAACTCTTATTCTTGGGCTTTTGGACTCAGACCGGATTTACACCATTGACCTTCTGACTGGTAGAGCTTTTTACTGAGACTGAATTATACCACTGACTTTCTTGGTTCTCTAGTTGGCACATGACATAACCTGAGACTTCTCAGATTCTGTAATCATATGAGCCAATTCTATAATAAAACTCCATATATAGATATAGATGGAGATATATATCTATATTATCATCTATGTCTATGTCTATATCTATATCGATATCTATATATCTATATCTATATATCTATATCTATATCTATTGACATCTATATCTGTCTATATCCCACCTCTGGTTCTCTGGAAAACACTGACTAATACACCCCCTGACATTAGGAGTGGGACAATAATGCCCACAATCATCACTTCTACCCAATACTGTACTGGAAGTTCTAAACAGTGCAATGAAGAAAAATAAACAAATAAAAAGGTGTAAGGATCAGAAAGAATAAAATAAAACTCTCATTATATGTAGATAAAAACAAGTAGGTCATTTAAAATAACATCAGATAGGTAGAAATCTAGAAATTAAACTTTTAGAAAATGTTTATGATCTTAAATATAAAATTTATTATAGACATAAATTGAAGAAAACATAAATAAATGAAGGAATATTCTATGTCTGTAAATTGTAAAACTTAATAGCATAAAAGTATCAATTCTTTCAAATTGATTTAACTAGTCAAAGTAATTCTAGACAAAATATCAGAAGAATGCTTTTAAAAAATTGATAAGATGGCTGTGCTTGGGTGACTCAGTCAGTTGAGTGGCCAATTATTGATTTTGGCTCAGGTCATGATCTCAGGATCCTGGGACTGAACCCCACATCGGATTCTGCACTTAGCATGTTGTCTGCTTTAGATGCTCTTCCCCCTCTACCTCTCCCCCAACTTACACTTCCTCTCTGTTTCTCTAAAGAAAAAAAAAAAAAAAAACTTAAAAAAAAGTTGACAAGATAAATTCATTATTTAATACAAGGAAATACAGGTAATTTCAAAGAAAAAGAACATGACTGGAAGACCAATAAAATTATACCAAGACTTATTTAGTGAATATAAATTAAACAGTGTGGTATTTGCACAAGGTCCCAGATAACTCAGATACAGTCTTTTTATTTGATTGATTGCAAAGGTGATACTGAAGTACAATATAGTTGTTCTGGGTCAATTGGATATTTATTTGAAAACAAACTAAAAAACAAGAATCTTAACCTCTATCTCACATCAAAAGACATGTACAATCCATTCATACCAGAACTATTTTTAATAATGATCAAAAATAAAATACATGTTCATGATCTTAGAGCAAATAAGTACATTGTGAAATATATATAAAGCAGAATGTTATACAGAGCACTAAATATTAACAAAATACAACTGTATTTGTATTCACAAACACATACTCAAGGAAGCCAGAAAACAAAAATTAAAGTTAATTTCACTTGTATAAGGTTCAAAATACACAAAATTAATCTATAGTGCCAGAAATAGGATTATGGAGAATAGAAAGGAGCTCAAGGTGGACTTCTGGATATCAAATAATGTTTGTTTTGTTTTATTAAAAAGAAATCCTGGATGCTTTTACAAATCATGTTCATTTTACAGTTTTGATTTATGCATGTTTACATATGAATATTATTCTTCGATAAAATTGACAAAATAGATTTCTTTTTTTAAAGTCTAGAGAAGAAAAAATATTAACTTAAAGAGAATAATTTTATTTCAAAGTTTTTACCTTTTGAAGCAATCTAAATTTTCAGTTTAAATTTTATATAAAAATTCTTGCTTATTATAATTCTAAAAAATTTAAAATATTCATAGGACTTCATTGCTTATGTCATCAAGCAAAATCAATAAATATGAGAAAATGTGAAGTAAATGTGTCATTATGTAATTTTGAATGAGCAAGGAAGCAATCCTGAAATAATAAAAAGGGATGATTGCCTGTTGCATTCTTAGTGTTCTTCCATACCTTTTTTTAATGTCATAAAAATCTTCAAGCATTTTATAAATTGATTGCTGTAATATATGACATATTTAGTTTTGGGATTAGACTATTAGAAATTGAGAATAGATAGTAAAAGAACATGTTTAAGTAAAGCCAATACAACAAAATTTATATAAAAGCAACTGTCAAGTATACTTGCACATACTGGAAGGAAGTATAGTATTTGGAAATAATGGTAATTATGGGGAAAAAAAGTATAGTACTTGGAAATCATTAGGTTTAGCAAAAGATAGTGGGAGAATATTTGGTGGGACATAGTAAAAAAGACACACAAGGATCCAGGCATATTCAATGTTTGGATCTACTGAATATTTCTACTTTTTTTTAAAGATTTTATTTATTGAGAGATAGCAAGCACAAGTGAGAGACAGAGAGAGCAGAAACAGAGGGGCAGAGGGAAAGGGAGAAGAAAGCTCCCTGACAGAGGGCTCAATCCTAGGACCCCAGGGTCATGACCAGACACTTAACAGAATGATCCACCCAGGCACCCCCTGAATATTTCTACTTCTTAAGAGGAAACATGGGAGTTACAATTAAGAAAGCATTTATAGGGCGCCTGGGTGGCTCAGTGGGTTAAGCCGCTGCCTTCGGCTCAGGTCATGATCTCAGGGTCCTGGGATCGAGTCCCGCGTCGGGCTCTCTGCTCAGCGGGGAGCCTGCTTCCCTCTCTCTCTCTGCCTGCCTCTCTGTCTACTCGTGATCGCTCTCTGTCAAATAAATAAAATAAAAAAATATTAAAAAAAAAAAAAAAGAAAGCATTTATAAATGAGTGTAGCATAGAGAATATAATGAAAACTAGTAGTAACAGATACAATAGCAAAATTCACCCAAAACTAAATCTAGTGAGCAGATCAAAGTCCACTTATTTTTTTTTAAACCAAAAATATCTTGAGATTAGATTAGATTAGATTAGATTAGATTGGTGAAATATCTTGACAAATGGCTTATCCTAGATATGGTAGTTATGTGACTATAATAGTGGAGATTGGAGGAATAGGGGTACAGTTTGTGGTGGTACACGGAGATTCAGCTGGGTCATGACATTGACATGGGTTAGCCCCTTCATCAGATGCATTACTCTACTGAGAACACAGTTTTCTCTTTTGCCCACATGGGATGTGCCACTTGCAGAAATTGCTTAGTTTACATTGTAATCTTTCTAAACAATGCTATTTTATTTCTTTTTTGTAAATTTTTTATTAACATATAATGTATTATTTGCTTCATGGGTACAGGTCTGTGAATCATCAGTCTTACACAATTCACAGCACTCACCATAGCATATACCCTCCCCAATGTCCATAACCCATCCACCCTATCCCTCCCCCCTCTAGCATTTTCTATCAAATTGTCTTAATAATAATTTATGAACCTTACTGACCGTGTTTTTATGAAGTTATATTTGCCATGCAATATAAATAATTTTTGATGATACTCAATTATTTGTTGATATTAACAAACAAGCAAAAAAAGCTGAACATCATATAAGAGAAGCTATATATTAAGGGCCTTTTATATTCATGGATACAGTATTAAGAACCAGTTTATTCAAACAAAAAGTAGAATCAGACCTGTAAATACAGATAAAAAGCTGATGGTTGTCAGAAGGGAAGAAGGTAGGTGGATAGGCAAAGTCGATGGAGGAAAGTGGGAGATACAATTTTCCAGTTATGGAATGAATGAAATAAACTGCATAGCATAAGAAATACAGTCAACAGTATTGTAAAAGTATTGCATGGTAACAGATACAGCTAAACTGGTGGTGAGCATACACTTGTAGAGTCACTATGTTGCACTCCTGACACTAACATAACATTGTGTGTCAACTCTATTCAAATAAAAAATTATTCAAATAAATAAATAAATAAATATTCTGTATGCAGAATATCCTTATCTACAGGTAACACATACCAAGACCTCCCAGTGGATGACTAAAACCATGGGTAATACTAAACCCCTTATGTACTATATTTTTTCCTATACATACATACCTTTATTAAAGTTTAATTTATAAATGAGGCACAGTAAGAGATCAGCAATAACTAATACTAACATAGAACAATGATAACAATATGTGTTAATAACAGTTATATGGGAGTAAAAAAAAGAATTAGTTTATATTTTAAATTTATAATTTTCTTCTTTACTTTGAGAACCATGTCTTTGCCAAAATTTCATGGTTTATATATATGAGAATAATTTCAATTAAAATTCTAGTTTTTGTTCACTTATATTGGCCAAAGAAGCAGAGTAATATTGTTAAAAATTGCTGTAAATCTGATTATTTTCTTCAATGAGCTTGACTTTAAATGTACTAGCAAAGTAAGATGCATTCCTTATCCTAGAGCCCAAGGCAAAATTCAGCTCACCTGACTGATCTTAAGATTAAATCAGTATATCTACTTACAAGCAACACTGCCAGAACATTGATCTGATAATAAATAATGTAGCTTGTACTTGAAGGCCATGGAAGTTTCCTTTGAAACATCTCACAAGTACAATTTTCACAGTTCCCTAGGGAACATAATGGGCAAATTGCTCAAGTAAAGAAATAGTTAAAATGGAGGTAAAATTGAACAGGTATTTCATACATTTTATCAATGTATTCTTTAATTCAAGACTGAAAAATACTTTTATGTGATCTGTGTAATCAGTATTTTTTTCTAAATTATAAATATCAGAAAAGTGAAAGCTACTCCAAAAAGTATGAACACATTATGTATTTGGAAGTTAAAAACAAAGAAAATAATAACAGAGCCCTCTTACTAAACACCTAGAGTGTATGAGTCAGGGGGAAATGCTTCATATACAATAATTCTTTTAATTCTCAAGTGGCAGACAGAATTCTGAGATAACCATCAGTGACTCCTGCCCTTGTATAATACCCTCCTTTTGAGTGGAAATGAGACCTTTCACATAGTTAGATTACATTACATGGTAAAATGGATTTTCTAGATGCAATTAAGATTCCTAATCACTTGACTTTAAATTGGTCCAAAGGGAGGCTATTCTGAGTGAGCATAACCCATTTAAGCAAGTCCTTACAGAGACAAACAGCAACACACTCTTTATTGTTGGACTAGATGAAAACAAACAGCCAAGTTGTAAACTGCCTTAAGGAGGGGAACATGCAGGTAGGGGATTAGGGTAACTTCTAGGAGTTGAGAGTGAACCCCAGCTGACAGCCAATAAGAAGAGGGACATCTCAGTCCTACAACCATAAGGAACTAGATTCTGCCAACAACCTGAATGAAAAGAGGAACCAGAGATCCAGATAAGAATCTCAAACCCATAGAATACCTTGATTTCAGTTGTGTGAAAAACAACCAGAGAAGCCATTTTACCCTGATCGGACTTCAGACCCACAGAAACTGTGAGATAACAAACTTGTGTTGCTTTAAGATATTAAATTTGGGGTAATGTGTTACACAGCATTAGAAAACTAATGCATCTCACAATTGCCTTACAATGCAGGTATTATAATCTCCATATAGGACGATAAGAAAACTGAGGCTCAAAGAGATTACGTGAAAGATCTGGGATTAGTAGTGAACTCTATTTTAAATACATATACATATCTATATTCTTACAGTCTTACATACATTCTTACATACACAATCACATTATTGCCTAATTAGCTCACAAAATTTTATTTTATTCAAATGTGAATCATGATGTCACCATAATTCTATAATCTATGAGAAGAGAACAAAAAGACCCCCTATCTTTCAAGAGATAAGATTAACCTTAGCAAAATAAGAAATATGGCAACCATTGATCTTTCCTTGGCTCCCTAGTTTGTTGTTGTTGTTGTTGTTTGTTTGTTTGTTTGTTTTTAGTGCTATAACTTTCCATTGTCTGAATGTTCCATAGTTTATTTTTTTCCATTTTATTTTATTTTATTTTATTTCTTTTCAGTGTTCCAAAATTAATTGTTCATGTACCACACCCATTGCTCCATGCAATACATGCCCTCCATAATACCCACCACCAGGCTTACCCAACCCACCACCCACCTCCCCTCCAAAACCCTCAGTTTGTTTCTCAGACTCCACAGTCTCTCATGGTTTGTCTTCCCCCATCTCACTTCTCCTCTCCATCTCCATCTCCCAATGAACTCCATGTTATTCCTTATGCTCCACAAGTAAGTGAAACCATATGATACTTGACTCTCTCCGCTTGACTTATTTCACAGAATAATCTCTTCCAGTCCCATCCACGTTGATATAAAATTTGGGTATTCATCCTTTCTGATGGAGGCATAATACTCCATTATATATATGCACTGTACCTTCTTTATCCATTCGTCTGTTGAAGGGCATCTTGGTTCTCTCCACAGTTTGGTGACTGTGGCCATTGCTGCTATGAACACTGGGGTACAAATGGCCCTTCTTTTCACTACATCAGTATCTTTGGGGTAAATACCCAGTAGTGCAATTGCACGGTCATAGGGAAGCTCTATTTTTAATTTCTTGAGGAATCTGTGCACTGTTTTCCAAAGTTGCTGCACCAACTAACATTCCCACCAACAGTGGAAGAAGGTTCCCTTTCTCCACATCCTCTCCAACACTTGTTTACTGTCTTGTTAATTTTGGCCATTCTGACTGGTGGAAGGTGATATCTCAATGTGATTTTGATTTGAATCTCCCTGATGGCTAATGATGAACATTTTTTCATGTGCCTGTCAGCCATTTGCTTGTCTTCTTCATTCACATACTGAAGAACATATTAGTGACTTCCAAGTTTTGGCAGTTACATAAAAATCTACTATAAACATCCATGTGCAGGTTTTTCTGTTGAAATTAAGTTTAAACTTCTTTGGGTAAATAAATATCAGGTAGCACATTTGCTGGATTTTAGTAACAGTATGCCTAGTTTTGTAAGAAACCACTAAACTGCCTTGCAAAGTGGCTGTACCATTTTGCAATCCCACCAGAAATATATGAGACTTCCTATTGCTCTACATCGTCTTCACTTTTGCTGTTGTCAGTGTTCCAGATTTTGGCCATTCTAATAGATGTAGTGGCATCTCATTGTTGTTTCAATTTACATTTCCCTGATAACATATGATACATTACCTGCCGTACTTTTCATATGCTTAACCGCCATCTGTATATCTTCTTTGATGAAGTATATGTTGAGGTCTTTGGCCAATTTTTAAATTGGGTTGTTTGTTTTCTTATTGTTGATTTTTAGGTGTGATTTGTATGTCTTTTATCAGATATACATGTCTTTCAAAACTATGTTTTCCCAATCTGTGGCATATCTTCTTAGTCTCTTGACACTGTTTTTTGCAGAGTAGAAATTTTCATTTAAGGAAGTCCAGATTATCACTGAGTTTTTTCTTGAGTCATGTTTTTGGTGCTGTATCCAAAAGGCATCACCGCACCCAAAGTCACATATACTTTCTTCTTTGTTATCTTCTAGGAGTTTTATAGTTTTTCATTTTACATTTAAGCCAGTTATCCATTTTGAGTTATTTTTTTTTCTGAAATGTGTAAAGTCTATGTTTAGATTTTTTTTTTTAATTGGCATGAAGCTATTTCTTCCAGCACCATTTGCTGAAGAAACTACCTTTGCTCCATTGCATTGACTTTGTTCCTTTGTCAAAAGTCATCTGACTATTTTTATGGGAACCTATTTCTGTTACATTGATATATTTGTCTATTATTCCACTAATACCACATTGTCTTGATTACTGTGGCTTTCTAGTAAGTCTTGAAGTCAGGTAGCATCAGTCCTCCAACTTTGTTCTTCTGCAATACATTGGCTACTCTGGTTCTTTTACTTCTCCATATAACTTAGAATCAGTTTGTCAATATCCATAAAATAACTTGCTGGGAGTTTGATTGAGATTGCATTGAATCTAGATCAAGTTGGAAAGAACTGACATCTTGACAATATTGAGGAAGAGTTACTTTTTATATAGAGTGTAAAAGAAAAAAATTCAATTATAATGTAATATTTGAGGAGAAACATGAAAAACTTAAAGACAAAGGGGTAGAAAATAGCATTTCTGGTAAAGTGTAAAAGTAAAGGAGGTGGAAAAATTCTTGTCATGCCCATGGAACTTCAAAGAATTCAGTGTGGTTGCAATCCAGTGGACAATGGTGAGGGAAATAGATACTGAGGTCATAGAAGTAATAATGGTCCATACATTGTAGGACTTGAAGGACATTGACTTTTACCTTGAGTGAAATGAGATGTCACTAGAGAGATCTGAGCACAGGTGGGGCATTATTTGCTTAAAATTTTAAAGGTTCATTCTTGCTTCTGTACTAGGAATGGATTTCAGGAAATAGAAGGAAATTGGAATTGAATTGTTTGGTTATAGGAAATGTCAAGTACAGATAAACCAAGTAGTGTAATAAACCTCATGTACAGGGGCACCTGGGTGGCTCAGTGGGTTAAAGCCTCTGCCTTCAGCTCAGGACATGATCCCAGGGTCCTGGGATTGAGCCCCACATTGGGCTCTCTGCTCAGCAGGAAGCCTGCTTCCCTCTCTCTCTCTGCCTGCCTCTCTTTTTACTTGTGATCTCTGTCTGTCAAATAAATAAATAAAATCTTAAAAAAAAAAAAAACACTTCATGTACACATCTCCTAGCTTCAATAATACAATATTACTGAATTCCAAACTCCCCTACTTATTACTATTTCTATAGTTTGTGTTTTGTTTTGTTTTGTTTTGTTTTTGAGGTAAAGAAAATGGGCATTGAACTTCATACATCTAAACTGTTTAAACTTGACAAATTAATAGAATTATTTAACCTAAAGCCCTAGATAGCTACAGAGCATTTCTATCAACTGAGAATTTTCTCTTGTGCCCCAAAATTGCTGGCCATTGTGCTTCATCCCTCCCAGCACATACAACCCTTTTTTTAAATTATTTTCACAATGAATCAGTTTTTCCAGTTCAATAATGTAATTAAAATTGAGTCATATAACTTGTGTCTACCTCCTTTCACACAGCATGATATCTATGAGATTCATCTACATTGCTGCATGTTGCAGTATTTTATTCTATTCTGTGCATATACCACAATTCGTGTATCTATTCCTTGTTGATGGATTTTTTAATTAATTATTCTATTAACATATAATGTATTATTTGCCATAGGGGTACAGGTCTGTGAATCATCAGGCTTACACACTTCACACCACCCACCATATCACATAGCCTCTCCAATTTCCATAACCCAACAACCCTCTCCATACCCTCCTTCCCCTCAGCAACCCTCAGTTTGTTTTGTGAGATTAAGAGTCTCTTATGGTTTGTCTTCCTCCCAATCCCATCTTATTTCATTTTTTTCCTTCTGTAAAACCCAAACCCCCCACTTTGCCTCTCAAATTCTTCATATCAGAGAGACCATATGATAATTTTCTTTCTCTGATTGATTTATTTCGCTCAGCATAATACCCTCTAGCTCCATCCATGTTGTTGCAAATGGCAAGATTTCATTTCTTTTGATGGTTGCATAGTATTCCACACCACTTTTTCTTTATCCATTCATCTGTTGACGGACATCTAGGTTCTTTCCATAGTTTGGCTATTGTGGACACGCTCCTATAAATATTTGGGTGCACCTGTCTCTTTGGATCACTACACTACCCAGTAGTGCAATTGCTGAGTTGTAGGGTAGCTCTATTTTCAACTTTTTGAGGAACCTCCATACTGTTTTCCAGAGTGGCTGCAACAGCTTGCATTCCCACCAACAGTGCAGGAGGGTTCCTCTTTCTCCACATGCTTGTCAGCATCTGTCATTTCCTGACTTGTTAATTTTAGCCATTCTGACTGATGAGGTGATATCTCATTGTGATTTTGATTTGTATTTCCTTGATGCTGAGTGATATGGAGCACTTTATCATGTGTCTGTTGGCCATCTGGATGTCTTCTTTGCAGAAATGTCTGTTCATGTCCTCTGCCCATTTCTCGATTGCATTATTTGTTCTTTGGGTGTTGAGTATGATAAATTCTTTTAGATTTTGGATACTAACCCTTTATCTGAAACATCATTTGCAAATATATTTCCCATTCTGTCGGTTGTCTTTTGGTTTTGTTAACTGTTTCCTTT
>NW_019154087.1:51590448-51738557 GCF_002288905.1 Enhydra lutris kenyoni | reverse complement strand
TTTCCATTGGATATTCTTTCCTGCTTTGTCGAAGATGAGTTGACCATAGAGTTGAGGGTCTATTTCTGGGCTCTCTATTTTGTTCCATTGATCTATGTGTCTGCTTTTGTGCCAGTACCATACTGTCTTGATGATGACAGCTTTGTAATAGAACTTGAAGCCTGGAATTGTGATACCACCAATGTTAGCTTTCTTTTTCAACATTCCTCTGGCTATCTGAGGTCCTTTCTGGTTCCACATAAATTTTAGGATTATTTGTTCCATTTCTTTGAAAACTTTGATGATATTTTGATAGGGATTGCATTAAACATGTAGATTGCTTTGGGTATCATAGACATTCTCACAATATTTTTTCTTCCAATCCCTGAGCATGGAATATTTTTCCATTTCTTGGTGTCTTCCTCAATTTCTTTCATGAGTACTTTATGGTTTTCTGAGTACAGGTTCCTTGCCTCTTTGGTTAGGTTTATTCCTAGGTATTTATGGATTTGGGTGCAATTGTAAATGGGATCAATGCCTTAATTTCTATTTCTTCTCTCTTGCTATTGGTGTATAGAAATGCAACTGATTTCTGTGCATTGATTTTATATCCTGACACTTTACTGAATTCCTGTACAAGTTCTAGCAGATTTGGAGAGGAGTCTTCTGGGTTTTCCATATAAAGTATCATATCATCTGCAAAGAGTGAAGTTTTGACTTCTTCTTTGCCAATTTGGATGCCTTTAATTTCTTTTTGTTGTCTGATTGCTGAGGCTAGGACTTCTAGTACTATGTTGAATAGCAGTGGTGATAATGGACATCTCTGCTGTGTTCCTGACCTTAGCAGAAAATCTCTGTTTTTCTCCTTTGAGAATGATATTTGCGGTGGGTTTTTCATAGATGGCTTTGATAATATTGAGGTATGTTCCCTCTATCCCTACACTTTGAAGAGTTTTGATCAGGAAGGGATGCTGTACTTTGTCAAATGCTTTTTCAGCATCTATTGAGAGTGTCATATGGTTCTTGTTCTTTCTTTTATTAATGAATTGCATCACATTGATTGATTTGAGGATGTTGAATCAAACTTGCAGCCCAGGAATAAATCCCACTTGGTCGTGGTGAATAATCCTTGTAATGTACTGTTGGATCCTATTTGGCTAGTATTTTGGTGAGAATTTTTGCATCTGTGTTCATCAAAGATATTGGTCTGTAATTCTCCTTTTTGATGGGGTCTTTGGTTTTTAGATTAGGGTAGTGCTGGCCTCATAAAATGAGTTTGGAAGTTTTCCTTCCATTTCTATTTTTTGGAATAGTTTCAGGAGAATAGGTATTAATTCTTCTTTAAATGTTTAGTAGAATTCTTCTGGGAAGTCATCTGGCCCTGGGCTTTTGTTTGTTGGGCGATTTTTGATGATTGCTTCAATATCCTTACTGGTTATAGGTTCGTTCAGGTGTTTTATGTCTTCCTGGTTCAGTTTTGGTAGTTTATATGTCTCTAGGAATGCATCCATTTCTTCCAGATCGTCAAATTTGCTGGTGTGTAGGTGCTCATAATATGTTCTTATAATTGTTTGTATTTCATTGGTGTTGGTTGTGATCTCTCCTCTTTTATTCATTATTTTATTTATTTGGGTCCTTTCTCTTTTCTTTTAGTAAGTCTGGCCAGGGGTTTATCAATCTTATTAATTCTTTGAAAGAACCAGCTCTTAGTTTTACTGATTTGCTCTATTGTTCTCTTGGTTTCTATTTCATTGATTTCTGCTCTGATCTTTATGATTTCTCTTCTCCTGCTGGGTTTAGGCTTTCTTTGTTGTTCTTTCTCCAGCTCCTGTAGGTGTAGGGTTAGGTTGTATATTTGAGACTTTCTTGTTTCTTGAGAAAGACTTTTAGGGCTATATACTTTCCCCTCAGGACCACCTCTGCTATGTCCCACAGATTTTGAACAGTTGTGTTTTCTTTTTTTTTTTTTTAAGATTTTATTTTTATTTATTTGACAGACAGATCACAAGTAGGTAGAGAGCCAGGCAGAGAGAGAGGAGGAAGCAGGCTCCCTGCTGAGCAGAGAGCCCAATGCGGGACTCGATCCCAGGACCCTGGGATCATGACCTGAGCCAAAGGCAGAGGCTTAACCCACTGAGCCACCCAGGCACCCCTGAACAGTTGTGTTTTCATTGTCATTTGTTTCCAGGAATTTTTTCAATTCTTCTTATTTCCAGGTTGACGCATTCATTCCTTAGTAGGATGCTCTTTAGCCTCCATGTATTTGAGTTCTTTCCAAATTTCTTCTTGTGATAGAGTTGTAACTTCAGAGCATTGTGGTGTGAAAATATGCAGGAAATGATCCCAATCTTTTGGTACTCATTGAGACCTGATTTGTGACCCAGGATGTGTTTTATTCTGGAGAATGTTCCATGTACTCTAGAGAAGAATGTGTATTCTGTTGCTTTGGGATGGAATGTTCTGAATATATCTGTGATGTCCATCTGGTCCAGTGTGTCATGTAAGGCCTTTTCCTTCTTGATCTTTTGCTTGGATGATCTCTCCATTTCAATAATGGGGGTGTTAAAGTCCCCTACTATTATTGTATTATTGCCAATGTGTTTCTTTGATTTTGTTATTAATTGGTTTATATGGTTGGCTGCTCCCATGTTAGGGGCATAGATATTTAAAATTGTTAGATCTTCTTGTTGGACAGACCCTTTGAGTATGATATAGTGTCCCTCATCTCTTATTATAGTCTTTGGCTGAAAATCTAATTGAATTGATATAAGGATTGCCACCCCAGATTTTTTTTTTTTTTAATGTCTATTAGCATGGTAAATTGTTTTCCACCCCCTCACTTTAAATCTGGAGGCATCTTTTGGTCTAAAATGGGTTTCTTGTAGACAGCATATTGATGGGTTTTGTTTTTTTATCCATTCTAATACCCTGTGTCTTTTGATTGGGGCATTTAGTTCATTTACATTCAGGGTAACTATTGAGAGATATGAATTTAGTGCCATTGTACTGCCTGTAAGGTGACTGTTACTATATATTGTCTCTGTTCCTTTCTGATCTACTACTTTTAGGCTCTCTCTTTGCTTAGAGGACCCCTTTCAATATTTCCTGTAGGACTGGTGTGATGTTTACAAATTCTTTTAGTTTTTGTTTGTCGTGGAAGGTTTTTATCTCTCCTTCTATTTTCAGTGATAACCTAGCTGAATATAGTATTCTTGGCTGCATGTTTTACTCATTAAGTGCTCTGAATATAACATGCCAGTTCTTCCTGGCCTTCCAGGTCTCTTTGGATAAGTCTGCTGTCAGTCTAATATTTCTACCATTGTATGTTACAGACTTCTTGTCCAGAGCTGCTTTCAGGATTTTCTCTTTGTCACAAAGACTTATAAGTTTTACTATTAGATGAGAGAGTGTGCACCTATTTTTATTGATTTTGAGGGGGGTCCTTCTCTTTGCCTCCTGGATTTTTATGTTTGTTCCTTTTGCCATATTAGGGAAATTCTCTACTATAATTCACTCCAGTATACCTTCCGCCCCTCTCTCTCTTTCTTCTTCTGGAATCCCAATTATTCTAATATTGTTTCATCTTATGGTATCACTTCTCTCTTGAGTTCTCCCCTCGTGATCCAGTAGTTGTTTGTCTCACTTTTACTCAGCTTCTTTATTCCCCATCATTTGTTCTTTTATATCACCAATTCTCTCTTCTGCCTCATTTATCCTAGCAGTAAAAGCCTCCAATTTTTTTTTTAAGATTTTATTTATTTATTTGTCAGAGAGAGAGAGAGGGAGAGAGAGCAAGCACAGGCAGACAGAATGGCAGGCAGAGGCAGAGGGAGAAGCAGGCTTCCTGATGAGCAAGGAGCCCGATGTGGGACTCGATCCCAGGACACTGGGATCATGACCTGAGCCGAAGGCAGCTGCTTAACCAACTGAGCCACCCAGGCATCCCAAAGCCTCCAATTTTTAATTGCACCTCATTAGTATATTTTTTATTTTATCTTGGTTATATTTTAGTTCTTTTATTTCTCCAGAAAGGGATTATATTTCTCTAGACAGTGTTTCTCTAATATCTTCATGCCTTTTTCAAGCCCAACTAGCACCTTAAGAATCATCATTCTGAACTCTAAATCTGACATATTACCAATATCCATATTGATTATGACCCTAGCCTTTGGTACTGACTCTTGTTCTTTTTCTTGTGGTGAGCTTTTCTGCCTTGTCCTTTTATCCAGATAAGAATATATACACAAGAGAATAAAATACTAAAACGGTGGCAAAGACCCCAGAAAAATGTATACTAACCAAATCAGAAGAGGCCCCTAATGGGGGGTGGGGGAGGGGAAGAAAAGGAGTAAAAAGAAATTTATATATATATATATAATATATATTTCATATATTTAATATAATTTATATATATATTACTCTCTCTCTATATATATATATATATATAATGTACTCAGGCTGAAGACTAGAACAAAGCCCTTTGCTAGATTTATGGTATGTTTTGATCTATTAGAAGAAATTATATCCTAAAATTAAAAAAAAAAACCCATATGTATACAAAAAATAAGGTTAAATATAATGAAGGATAAAACATGAGTATAATAATGAAGTTTAAAAATATTTTTAGAAAGTTATTGTTAAGATAAACAAGTTAAAAAACATTAAAAGAGGAAAAGTTTAAAAAATTAGAGTAAGAAAAAAATAAAATTAAGCAAAAATTTACTTTCACTTTGTAAGACCAAAGAATCATGAGGAGAAAGCCATTAATTCCATTCATTGCTTTCCCCTAGCTGTGGATTGCTACTGTTCTCCCTGATCCGTGAGCTTGGTCTTGGCTGGATGTTCTTGCTGATCTTCTGGGGGAGGGACCTGTTGTAGTAATTCTCAAATGTCTTTGCCTGGGGTGGAATTGCCCCTCCCTTGCCAGGGGCAAGGCTAAGAAATCTGCTCGGATTCACTCTTGGGAGTTTTTATTCCCTGAACATTTCAGGAGAGCTCTGAAGGACAGAAATGAAAATGGTGGCCTCCTAATCTCTGGCCCAGAGGAACCAAGAACTTGGAGCCCCACTCCTCAGTGTGCCCTCAGAGAAAAGGGGTCAATCATTTCCGTCTCCCTGGTCTCTGGCCACACTCTGGGCTCACCTGTTCTGTGACAGAGTGTTTCTGTCTCTGGCACCTGTCCCCGTTTGGAGTCTCCAAACCCAGCAGATTCCTGCCACACTGCTCTTCCAGAGGAGGAAGGTGAATCTCCCTGGATTGCCACTTGTGGGGTCCCTGCTCAAAGAGCAGTGGTCTTCCTGTGCTGCAGATCACGGTTTAAGGAAACCCAGAAGTGAGAGCTCACTCCTTGGCTCTATCTCTGTAGTTGGCTTCCCTGCTCTGATACCTGGCAGTTCTGATACCTGGAAGCTCTGCCACACTCAGACATCCCCAGTCTTTCAGTGACCCCACAGATTCTGAGACCACATGTCCCTGAGAAGGATCCATCCCACTTAGCCTCTGGAGAGATGTCCCTCAGTAGAGCAGATTTCTAAAAGTTCTGATTTTCTGCTCCACTGCTCTGCTGCTTCTAGGAGCCAGCCCCTCCCCCTGTGGTCTATCTTCCCATCGCTTTGGATTCACTTCTCCGCATGTCCTACCTCTCAGAAAGTGGTTGATTTTCTGTTCTTGGATTGCTGCTCTTCTTCTCTTTGATCTCCTGTTGAGTTTGTAGGTGTTCGAAATGGTTTGATAACTATCTAGCTGAACTCCTGCTACCTGACATCATTTCAGTCCACTACTCTCTGCCATCTTGCCTCTAATACTGCCTCACCTTGTTGATGGATTGCTTAAAGTTTTGGTTTATTACAAGTAAGGATCCTATGAATCACCTTGTTTAAATTTTTAATTGAAGTATCTTTTTATACCTCTTGGAATAAAATACCTAAGAGGTGATTTGTTTGCTCAAATAGTAAGTTGATGTTTAAAGTTACAAGAAGCTTTCCAGGGGCACCTGGGTGGCTCAGTGGATTAAAGCCTCTGCCTTCGGCTCAGGTCATGATCCCAGGGTCCTGGGATCGAGCCCTGCATTAGGCTCTCTGCTCAGCAGGGAGCCTGCTTCCTCCTCTCTCTCTGCCTGCCTCTCTGCCTCCTTGTGATTTCTGTCAAATAAATAAATTAATTTAAAAAAAAAGAAGCTTTCCAAAACTTTTACAAAATGGTTTTATTATTTTAAATTCCCATCAGCAATATATGAGATTTCTACTTGTTCCATACCTTAGCCAAAATGTTGTATCTATGAGTTTTTTACTTAAATAGCTTTGTTGAAATATACATACCATAAAATTTACCCATCTAAAATGTAAACTCTATTATTTTTATACTTACATAATTTTTTGTAATAAAGAGAAAGACTCAATTTTAGATGTTTCACCTGAAAGCTTTCAAACACTGTCCTTTTCATCACTCTCCCACCTCTTCTGCCCTTATCTTCCCTCCCTTGACACTAGTTCAAAGTTCAAGCCATAGAAAACTTGCCCCATGAGCAAGAACCCCTCACTCTGGACCCACTGCCTCAACACACTAAAAGCTGAAATCACTTGTCTCTCTCCACTTTGTCACCTGGACAAGCTTGCATCAGCTCTGCTCTCCCTAGAGAGGCTGTAATGTAATAAATATTTTTATAATCTTCTGAAGTGTATAACATCATTGGTCACCATATGCAAACTAATTTTTGGTAGTAGAATGATCTCAAGATCCATAGGGCAACTATAAAATATTGTGTAGCCACATAGTCTAATTTCAGAACACTATCAACTCAGAAAGAATTATCTAAGATGTTAGCATTCATTCCTAATTATCTCCCCTATCCTCATGCCCTCCCACCACCAGCATCAGGTAAATCTATAGATTAGCCTATTCTGCACAATTCATTTAAATGAAATCATAAAGTATATGCTCCTTTGTGAGTTTTTTAGTTAGTATAATATTCTTGAAATTAATCCATGTTGTAACATGTACCAATACTTTAATCTTTTTAATTGTCAAATAATACAACATTCTCTGAATATGCCACATTTGTTTAATTATTCAAATTAAATGAGCAGAGCAAAAAGATAATATTTTACTTTCCAGGTATTATCAAATTCATTCTGAATTATCAATATCTAAATAGATCTTGAGACAAAGGAAGGAAAAAGACAACTATGGGTTTTTACCAGCATCTGGAAAAAAATTACTTAGATCCTTAAAAATCATTTTTTTTCCTTCTAAGAAATAAAACAATAAAGCAAAATTATACTCTGAAGCAAAATAATCCCAACAATATTATTTATTAAGGCAAATCACCAGTAATCCAATGGCTAGTAGATTCTCTCTCTAATATCTAAACTCTTCTCAATAAATGACTTAGAATATTTCAATAAGACCACAATCATCCACATGTTTCAATTGAGATGAGTTTATGAATTTATATAAACAAAGCTCTCAGATTTTCTATTTTACTTTTTAACTGAGATATTCCATATTGTACATATGTCCTAGACACAATATAGAAATAAAACACATTCTGCCTTAGATTGTAAGCTTTAAGACTTCAACTTGTACTTGTGTGAGTGTGTATACACACTTCATGACTTTTATCACAGTATGAGAAATAATTAAATACTAGATTAAATAATAAAAATCTCCATGGAGTTGTCAGCTGAAATGTTAAATTATTTACACAGGTGACAAAACATTTGAAATATAACTATTTTATATTTTTAGATATCTTTGGATATTTTAAACTATTTATTATATCTCTCTAATGTACCTAACTTTATAGGGAGTGCCCTGGAACTCAAGCAGATTTGTATTTAACAATCTGTCTTAAGAATCAGTGTCTATCAGATCATGATCCCAGGGTTCTGGGATCAAGCCCCACATTGGGCTTCCTGCTCAATGGGGAACCTGCTTCTCCCTCTCCCTCTGTCATTCCCCCTGCTTGTGCTCTCATTCTCTCTGTCAAATAAGTAAATAAAATCTTTGAAAAAAGAAAAGGAATCCATGCCTGAGTTTTATGTTTAAAAAAAAGTCACTGTTAGATTTAACACATTTGTTACACAGTTGATTCCTTAAGACAAATACTATGATTAATCATTGTCAAAAGATATTATTGTTTATCACTTATATGGTAAGAGACATGAACTGATTAAAAATACTCATGGAAGATTAGATACTACTAAACTTCTTTAATTTTTAATTAAATTACTTATTTCAATTATTTTTTTCTATAATGGATGTCATCTGTTTATCCAAGAACAGTGATTAGATATTTTAAATTGAATTTATATATGTGTATACATCTGTGCTTGCTTTATATAAACACACTCAATGTACAATAAAAGGAGATTTTTTTCTTTTATTCTTATAATGATGTTGTGAATGAAAGCTGATGGATACTATAATAATACAGTTCCCTTCAAAGGGTACCAAATGTTCTTTGATCAAATAAAAATGATCAAAGTCTAAGCTTGTTTTTAAAATCCATGAAAATATTAGATTCAAGTGTTTTTCTTTTTATTTCTTCTTAAGTTGGTCTTTTGATGATCCATTTTACTAAAGAAAAAGAAAGGAAACTAACCTAACATAGAGGATAAAGCTATGGAAACACCATGTAGGTGATAATGTCATTACAGGTAGATTAACCATGGTAGTGAAAAACCCGCATTTTGAAGTGAAAGTCATCAATGATCTAAGGACATATGTTCCCTTCAGATGTCACAGTTGTTTCATTTATGTCAGTCAGGGAATTCATTTTTTATGGTTGAATTTTACTGCTGTTTAGATGCTTGTTCGATTCGAGAACATCTTAAATTTAAATGAACATATCAGTGCTAAAGCAGTCAGAAAAGATTGAGTTTATTCCTAGATGGAATGGCAAAATATCATATCAAAGTGCAGACCACAGCTTTCTACAGCTCTCTATCAGCTTGCAAAATTATCAAAACCAATAATGATCCCCAAATCCCTTTGCTAATGTTATATCACGCTTCTATTTTGTCAGCAAACCAAATTATTTTCACAGATACTATTTGCTGGTGTACTGTTATAAAGCCAGCCCACACTGGATTTAGAAAATATCCAATTCAAGTTTGTTTTTTTTTTTCTCCCTAACTAACAGAACACCATTCTGTCATCCTCTCTAAAAGAGAAATATGCATCTTTAATGGTATGGTGTATGTTACAAAGCGAAGAATAATCCTTGCACCTAAAATAGAGATACAAGAACTATTTGTAACATCTTAAAAGATAGAGTGCTCCAATATAGATGCTTCCAGTGCTATATTTGACTTATGTTCCCCTAAATGATAGAACCAGTGTATATGGTTTTATTATTTTGGGGAAAGAGAGAATCATAAATCTTATCTACACAGTTTCTTAGAACAAATAAGGAAAATATTAACCACCTATGAAGTGATGGAATTCAATGAAATAATATCCTACTTCTATCTTTCCACTTACCACTCTCTCCTTTTTCTGTGCACAAGCACATAATGTAGTGCTCATTACACAAATTAGCAATGATGGCTCCTAATTATGAGGCTACTTCTCTGTGTCAGGACAGTGTTAGTCTATGTGCTAGTGCATGGAGGAAATAAAAACAAGTGCTAAAATTCATCACTTTTTCTACTAGAATTTATTGGACTCATTTCATGAATCTCAAGAATAATCCTATTCTTTGTGTCAGTGGAATCTTAATAGTTTTGTGAAGCTTCAGTGTAACATGGAAGAGACTTCAGGCCACTGAAAGGGATTTGCAGAATATGTAGAAACCTGTGCAAGCTGAGTAATAAGCCTAGTGTTTTCACTCTACACGAAGCAAACTTATTTTTAACTCCATCATATAAAATTGAGCCCCACATTTAATTTTTAAGTTTTTTTTGAATACTCTTAAATTTACTGCAAAGTTGTGAAGATAGTACAAGGGGTTCTCATATGCAGTAGATCTAGTTTTCCTTAGTTTTAACATGGTACTTTAGTATAACACATTTTTCACAATGATCAATTTTGACACATTCTGATGAAATAAAACCCATACTTTATTCATATTTCCTTAACTTTTACCTAATGTCCTCTCTCTGTTCCAGAATCCTATACAGCATTCCACATTGGATTTATTATTCAGATATCCTTAGTTTTTTCTTGGCTCTGACAGTTTCTCAGATTTTCCTTGTTTTTTTGATAAACTTGACAATTTGAGAGGTATTGATGAGATAACATCTAGAAGGTACCAAAATTTAGGATTGTCGATGTTTTTTTCATGATCAGCCTGGACAAAGTTCATAGAGATAAAATACCATGTTCGTAACATCATATCAAGGGTAGCTTCTACCAATATGGTTGTCGATGTTGATATTAACCTTCATCACCTGGCTGAGGTTGTTTGTCATATTTTCCAACTATAAATTCACTCTTTGGGAAAAGTCACTGTGACCAAAAGTCATTATAACAGAGGCTCTATCTTCTTGAGAAGGGAGTATCTACATTAATTCATTGAAATTCTGAGTAAGATATTGGTACTTATTTATTATTTATTTTTCTCCAATCAATTGTTTATATCTGAATGAACTCATAAATATTTACTTACATTTTGTGTTATAAGCCAATACTATTTTATTTATTATTATTATTATCTTAAATTTTAATTTTGCTCAAATGTTTCCAACTTTAATAGTTGAGAGCTGTTTCACTGGATTCTATGTCCCTTTGACATATTCATCAATGTTCGTCTGTGTGTCTATGTGTGCTTCCTTACTTCTGGACACATAAGAAGCTCTAGACTCATCTTGAGTATTTCCTATCCCAGTCCTAGAATCAACCTGGAGCTCTTGGTTTCTTTTATTGGGGAATGATATGAAATCCAGATCTTGTTGCTGGATCTGATTGCTGCTACTGAGAGTCCACATTCAATTTTAAATGAAAAAAAAAAAATCACTGCTGCTAATGTAAAAGCTAAATCATTGTTATATATGAACTTGATCATGTGTGTGTGTGTGTGTGTGTGTGTGAGAGAGAGAGAGACTGAATCAGATAACCAGATATATAGTTTTATAATGTCTGACCCCATTGTAACATAAATTCTGGGCCCCCAAATATTCCAACTTCTACATTTTTTCTCCATCCTCTATTCTTCTTAAAGATTTCAAGTTTTCTTGCTACAGGGCAACATTTTCTCATAAATGTAAACTAATAATACATCAAACACTATTTATTTATGTAAATTTTATGCAAATATATTGTGTAATGGGGTTATTTAGAGATACTAATTTTATATTTAAATTTTACATAAAACTAGAAAAAGATAGTTTAAAAGAAATTAAAGCAAACTCACTTGGTTAGAAACTTAGCTAATAATTAAGAAAACATTCATTTTTCTATAGATATCAGCAAAAGGATTAAAATAGTTCCAGTATAGTAGTTTAAAATTTAAAAAAAAAAAAGAAAGAAAGAAATTTGGAAGAGGGGAAGGTCCCAAATTTACTCCTTATTGCAATAACATTTTACAGTTTCCTATTTCTTATAAAGTCCCATTTTTATCTTAAAACCAATATTCAGATAACTTCTATTTTCCTCATCACTTTCTACTTATTGACATAGTTTTTACATTTATTTTATCCTGTTCTTACAAAGCCCCTAGGCCCTCTACAAGGCAATCAATGAATTGAAAAAGATGAGATCTCTCAGTTTTAGTTCACAGGGTCTTTACATCTTATTTAAGCTTTAATCTCCAGTGGCACCAAACCCTTCTTCATCCCTTCCTTCACATTCTTGGTTAAAAGAATAAGCTTAGAATCTGGCAGAACAAAGAGCTCTCTAGTTATCTGATGGCTTTTACATACCAATTATGCAGGGAAATTAATTTTTCTCTAGTGTCTAGGAGTCTAACAGTTTGAAGGATTTGGCCATACATTTCTTCCTTCCTTCACATGTGAGTAGTTAGAACAACTGCTACTAATGAGTTGGCTTTAAAAATACATAGTCATTAGTGTTTTCATGTCTATAGGTCATTTAGGCAGTTCTGCTGATCTAGACAGGCTTATCTGATCTTGCATGTGCTTGTTTCATAAGCCTGTGGTTAATCTTAGGTTGGCCAGAAACTGGCTATTTCAAGTTGGCCTCTTTTATTTATCTGGTGATTACTGACATTCATCTGGGACACCAGATATAATTGAACCACGATGTTTTCTTCATTCAGGAAGCTAAACCAGCCCTGTTCATATGATGGCCTTAGTGTTCCCAAAGAGAAAGTGCAGCTGTGCAAAGTCCCTTGAAGCTTAGACTCAGAACAGGCATAATATTACTTCTGTCTTTCTCTGTTAAAGAGAGCCCAGACTAAAGGGACTGAGAAATAGACCTCATCTTTTGATGTCAATATCCACAACATCACATTGCACATGCATAATGTTTGGTCAGGGAATACATGAGAGGATTTTTGCAATCAATTTAGCACACTATCTGAACAGGGATTCAAATAGTGTAATATCAGTGCACACCGATATTTAATTATCAGAGAGAGAAATAGGAACCAGCAAAGGAAACTGAAATGGAAGCCAATGAGATGGAAGAAAAAGCAAAACAAAACAAAAAACAAACAAACAAACAGAAACAGAATAGTTGTGTCCTCCGTGATGCGTAAAAAGTAGATTTCAATAAGGGAAACGTGTTCAGCCTTTCACATGATGCTAATAGGACCAGTAAGGCATGACCTAAGAAGTGATCTTTGAATGCAGCAATGTAAAAATCAATACTTGGGCAAAGGGGTAAAAACAATGCATGGCTAGAGTAAGTTTAATATGAATGAGAGGGGTGCCTGGGTAGCTCCGTTGGTAAAGCCTCCCACTCTCGGTTTCAGCTCAGGTCATTATAACAGGGTTGTGAGATCAAGCCCCACATCCAGCTCTGCACTCAGCTATGTGTCTGCTTGGGATTTTCTCTCTCCCTCTGTCCCTACCCCTACCCCCCTCTCTCTCAAATAAAATAGATAAATAAAAACTAAAAGAAAAAAAGAAGAGCTAAAGCATCAGATCCCACAGGTTAGGGTTTTAGTCCTATAAGAATGCTTTCCTCCCCATCTTCAGATGCTGATCACAAGTCTGGGGTATCACCTGTGCTTCTGGTTCTACTGTGCTTCTGGATCTACTGGCTATAATTCAAACATTCTTCAAACCCTCCTCCTTGGGTTTGATTCATTTTCCAGAGCAGCTCATAGAACTCAGAGAAACATTTTGCTTACTAGATTGCCATTTTATTTTTTTAAGATTTTATTTATTTATTGGCATACCAGTCTCCCTAAATTTCTACCTGTTTGCCAACCTGGAAGCTCTCCAAATCCCATTCTTTTGGGGTTTTATGGAAGCTTCATGACATACTGAACTCAGTCTCCAACATCTCTTTCTTCCCTGGGGATGAGTAGGTGGGAGTGAAGCTGAAAATCCCAACACTCTAATCACATGGTTGGCTCCACTGCCAACAACCTGCCATCCTTAACTGAGGTCCAAAAGTCACTTCATTAACATAACAAAAGACACTTTCATAGCCCCATGGCTTAGGACATTCCAAGGGATTTAAGAGCCCTGTGCCAGAAATGAGGAAAAAGACCAAATATATATTTCTTATTATAAATCACAATATCACAGATGTATTTATTACTCAAACCACCACCCACTTGGAAACAACTGGATCTGCCCCAGGCAAGCCTAAATATGATGCTTGAGTGGAGCAATTGAATCATATTTTTCATCTTTACAGAATGGAAGGTATTTTGTTTGGGTACAGACGATGATATTTTGAGTAGTGTATGGTGTCAGGATGATAATTTCTGATTGAATTAAAAATACAGGATAATTAGATAAGAGTAAGGATACAAAAGGAGATATTGGAAGTGTAATGAAAAATCTATTTCAGGAAACAGGTGAATAGACTAGATAATAGCACAAGAATGCTAAGCAGCACTAGTGTTCCACTGAAGGAGGCAAGTAAAATGAATTATAGTGAGTATAATGAAGTGAGAAAGGAGCAAGAAGTGATTATAACAAAACATCAAAGGATCTAATACGAGTAATTAGAGAAATGACCATCAGAGGTGGGAGTAGAAGCAAATGAGACAAGCTCAGTAATTTATATAGATCAATGGAATCCAAGAATCATCAGAATACTGAGAGTGTGCTGAAAAGTTAAGAGATGACAGTAAAAAGTGAAAGAGAATGATGCAGGCATCTCTGTCATTTCCCATGGCAAAGTATGGGGTGGCTGAGATACAGTGGTGGAAGGTCGTGAAGGACAGGAAGTGAAACAGTACACATTAGGGTATTAAAACAATTATCCTCATGGATATTAAAATCACCACTGGTGATGACAGGAGTAGTGCTACAGAGAAGCAGTAAGACAGGCACTGTTTTTTTTTGTTGTTAAAAAAAACAAGAGTGACTCATCAGTAGAAGATGGCACCAAGAGAAAACTCTGCAAATGTTACTTGATAACAAGAGAGTTGGATTTGAGTGTTAGGAAGGTAGTACGGATAGAAATGACAATGAAAAAGAAGGAGGAAATGGATCAGTCATCAATCCACCATGTGATAGGGTAACAGCAGAAGCAGATTCCTCACCAGAGAAACAAGTTTCAGTTTGGGTAACATAGTGAAGGGACAAACGGGAAGATAAAGAAGGTTTTACTGATGGTGGACTGTGAATTGCAGGGGCTCAGAATATTTTAGTATTTGGAAAAGAATGAGAGATGGAGCAGATTGGGAGATATAAAAAGTATTTGGAGGCAAGAATCTAAGAAATAGGTGACCTGAGAATTTGGGGCTTCTTTTTTTTCTTCTTTTTTTTTTCTTTTTTTTTTTTTTGGATATAAACAAGGATAACAGGCATATTAGGATTAGTTCTAATAACTCAAAGAATATATATGCATTGGAATATAGCCTTAAAAAGAATGAAATTTTACCATTGCTACAATGTGATGGAGCTAGAATGTATAATGCTAAGTGAAATAAGTCAGGCAGAGAAAGAGAAATACCATATGATTTTACTCCTATGTGGAATTGAGAAATAAAATGATCATGGGGGAAAAAAGAGAGAGGCAAACCAAGAAACTATATATATATAGTATATATATACTATATATATATATATACTATAGAGAACAAATGGGGTTCCTGGAGGCGAGGTTGGTGGGGGGGATGGGTTAAATGGGGATTAAGGAGGGTGCTGATTATGACAAGCGTGAGGTGTTGTATATAAGTGATGAATCACTAAGTTCTACACCTGAAACTAATATTATGCTGTGTCTTAACTAACTGGAATTTAAATAAAAGCTTAAGAAAGGAAAAATAAATAAAATTTTTAAAAAAAGAGTAGGGAGAGTTTTTAGTACTACAACCCCATGATTTCAACAAATCATATAATAGAGAAATGGTACAAAATTAAATGTGAAATTAATTATCCTAATCACTTATAAGTAACCACTAAGAACAGCTTCTTGTGTATCTATCCAGGAATTTCTATGTACATGTGAAATATTTCAAGTTAGACAATTAACCATAATTCATGTACATATAAATGTATGTCTGCAAGTATATGTATACAGAAAAAATCACACTATTTTCTCTTCTTTGTACCTTTCATCTCAAAAAGTTATGTTGGCAATCTTTTTTTAATAAGCATATAAAGACATTTTTAATTGCTTCATTATATACCTTTATATTAATTCATTTAACCTGTTTTTCTGTTAGTGAATATTTAAGCTGTTCACAGGTTTCTTGGAATTGTAAATAAAAAATATTGGTACTTACTCCATTTTACAATGAGTATAGTGCAGCATATATTATGAAAACCTTGAAGCCAACTTATATACAATTAAATTTTCATTTTAAATTTTGGTGCTTATTTCTCAGTTTCTTCCCTCAAAAACTAAGAAAATATGCTTTAGCAATATATGATATACACTATCCAGTACAGATGTTATCAAATTTCTTAAACTTTGCCAATTATCTATTTGAAATAGACATATGTACTGCTTTAATCAAAAGGCTTCCAATGTTAAAGGTGGGGTTTTGGACAACTATACTGCCCACCCCCCAAAAACACACACATTTTAAGTTAAGTTATTTGGCCAGTGGAAGTGTTTGACATTCTATAAGTCATTCCACCTGAAGAATTTCATACACCCTTTGATATGGTCAGCCTTACATCTGAGCAGGAAATACATCTTACCACTAGCTGCGAAGGAGAGAAACAATTTATTTGATATTTATTCTCAGTATGCCCGAGCCAACTAGGGAAGCAGTTGGAATTTGACTTGAGTGATTACTGCCTTTTTTCTCTTCTCTGGGCTATGTAATATGTAAGCCTTTGGCATATGTCAACTAGCGCTTTACCTCTGGCAATCTGACTAAGTCCTTTGAGGGATGCTTAGCCTGGAACCCAACCCTAAATGTCACATCATTATAAACTCAATTTCCATCTTCTCAGTAATCCTCCAGATGTGTGCTGAAAAATTCAACTTCCCTTTTTTAACATGAAATGTCTTAGTGAAATATTTCATTTTTTCCAAGTGTTTAGGATTTCTGATTTACCTTTCTTATTGCTTTCCACTTAATGTATTTATTTAAATTGGTTAATTAAAATTAAGGGTGCTTGATAAAAACATATTTATTTAACTTAAAAAGCAAGTTAAAGCATTCATCATCTCACATAGTTATGTTTGTTTTGTTTGTTTGAGAAAGGTGGATAACTTTCAACAAATTTCAGGTATACAATACAGTATTATTACCTATAGCCACCAAACTGTACATCAAAATTTTGTTTTAAAGTCAGCAAAAGGAGAGAATCAGAAAATAAAATTTAAAGGTCCATAAAATAATTTCATACTTTGAAATATTTCCATCTTCATTTGATTTCTATAAATAGATATTATTCTCCAAACAGTTGATGTTATGTCAAGGATTCCTCTTTGATTATGCTTCCTCTGAATGATATCCCAGATCTCTCCCTTTCTTTCAAAAAATCACATCCAATCTATGCTTAAAGGTGTTTCCTTCTATTCTGCCAAAAACCCTTATTTTCCCAATCAGTGATTTCTCCTCTCTTTAAGTCATTGCATAAATATGAACTACAGTATTAATAGAAGAACCACAGAATCATCATCCTTAGTATTTCATGATGTTTGAACTTAGAGGAAAGTCTCAGTCTGGAGGAGAGAGGATAGAGGAAAAAAGAAGAAAAACAGAAAGGGGGAGAAGAAAGGAGAGTAAGAGAAAAACACAGAGAAGGGGAAAGAAAGATAGAAAATAAAGAAAGTGAAAGTAATAGAAGAAATTGTTTTCTTGGTTAAACTAATTGCCTCACATAATGTTGAAAGTTAAACCATTGGGTATGTTTCAGAGAAATTAAATTTCTTACCAAGTTGTTGGTGCTTTATATACTTTTTTATCAACAATATATAAATTTACTGATGATATTTAATGCCCTATGGCCATAATTCATTGAAATATATTAAATTGAATAGACCTTTCCAAAATGTGGCTCTTTGGCATGTGGATTGTTTTGAGCTGAAAGCAATCAAGACTGCAGGCTCGAGAGAAAATCGTCCTTCCCACATCTACTTAGAACAATCTAAATTAGGTGTCTTTCTAGAATCAGAGTTATTACCCAAGATAAATTTTATCTGAGTGACCCATCTGTGTGTCTTTTAACCTCTCATGTATGTGGAGTTCCTGTATATACAAAATTAAATTTGGTTTTCTCCTGTTAATCTTAGATGAATTTAATTTTTTAGATCACCTGAAAGAAATTTGAAGGGCAGATACAAATTTTTACTCCCCAACCCTGGTAACACCAGTAGTTATTTGGATGACTACCCTAATCCTTGCAATCTCCTTCAATAGCTTTGTTTTGTTTTTGTTTTCACTATCTGAAATAGTATTGTTTATGTCATATGTAACGTGGTGATTTAACCTATTACATAAAGGTGCAAAGTTACTAAGTAATTATAGCACTGAGCCAAAATTGGGAAGATAGCAAAATGGGGAACACATATTCACATAAATGAGCCTTAACTCATACATAGTTATACATAAGAAGTTAATTATAACACTTCTATGTATAGGCACTGCAGAGGAAGCAGGTACAGAACAGGTCTTAGTACTTGTAATAAGATCAAACAAGATAAAATTATATTTCTGTTTAAAATTCTGTTCCATTAAAATTCTTCTGATTAGTCCTGTTAAGAAAGTACTTTTTTTTTCTTTTTGTTGTAATTTTAGTAAGGAGTTATAACTAAGTGACCCAGGCTGGTAACAATTTCAGAAAAGATTAGAAAAGCAAAGATGTAAATCTGAAACCTCTGACTTATAAACCAAGAAATTTAAGCCAAAAGAAAGGAATTTAGTGTAGTTCCTCACAAAGAAGAAAACTTTTTTTTTTTTTTTTTTTGGAAGCAAGTGAAGTTTGGGCAGCTCTTATATATGGACTTAAGGAATAAAAGAGAATTTTAAAAATTGTGGAGCTGAGAAGAGAGGAGCAGTTAGAGTTTAAGTAGGCAAAACAATATTAACATTGAGATTAACATTTGTTTGAAGTTACAGACTAGGAAAAAAAAAATTGACACCAAGAGTGGGAAGATATCAAGTCTAGAGCACCATATGTTCCTGGAGGACTTTTTCTTCCTAAGTATATTCCTTTTGAAAAAAAATCATCTTCATTTCATTGCTTAAAGAGATACAAACTGTTAACTATCAGAAATTTTAGGGAGGGAGGCATAATATATGCTTAACAGTTTTAATAACATGATCAAAGTAATTAAGTATTTCAGAAGGTCCTATTTCTTTGGATCCACCACTCTTAAAACTTTCTGTGGAGAAAAATGAAGACAGATGCAATTTATACACAACTGTTTTAAATTCCGAAGCTCTAGACATTGTTGCAACAAACTCTATACATCATTGCAAATACTGGACATTATCTGACAATTAAAAATACAATTTTATAAGAAAGAAAGCATGCCACATATTTTTTGATGGGCAACAAATTTCCCCATATTTAGCATTATAAAAAAGTGCAAATGTTTATTATATCTCACAGTTTCTGAAGGTCGGTGTTGGCTGGGTTATGTATCTGAAGGCTTGCCTGGAGCTGAATGAGCCCCTTACAAGATGACTCATACAACTAACTGTTCACATTATCTCTCCATTCCTTTCTCATTGTTGTCTGAAAGTTCAAGGCTTTGTCACATGGACCCCTCCAAAGGACCACTCATAGTTACTGATCTCTCTAAGGAGGAGGATGAGTCTGGATCTGGGAGTATTGGAAGAAGCTGGAAACTGAAATCTTTGCCTCCTCTGATGTGAAAAACAGTGGCTGAGGAGACACTGGCAGAAACAGAAAGCCAACAGGAAGAACCATGTCTCTTTTTCTTATTCCTGCCTTCCAGTATTGCTCTTGCATCACTAACTGGAAGGAGCTAACAGGAAGTCAGCGACAAAGAAGAAATGTAGATTTAACCTCAGCCTCACAGTCCACTCTTATGCCATGTCACCATCCATCTGCTCTACACAAATGTGAACTTCCATACAATGCAAACAATTCTTACAAATAAAAAGATTTTTACTTTCTTCCCCAAAGGAAGAGGATTCCCCCCAATTAAATCATCATGTTATTCACATTTGGGTGATGTTAATTATTCCTCAAATTGTATGCCAATTCCTTAACCTAGTGATTAATTTTAAAGCAAACAAAACAAAAAGAAAAACTTGTATAAAACAATACAGGAATAGAAGGAGAAAAATAAAAGAAACTCACACACACATACATTTAGCAAGTAAGGGAAACAATATGCTAAGTGCTAAAATTCTGTAATTGCACTTGGATATCTATTGCTTTATAGTTTCACTTCCCATTTCATTCCATGTTCCCTTTATCCATAGCCTCAGCCTCACTGGTTAGGGATTCTTACTTGTTTGGATGACCCAAAATTTTAAGAAAGAAGTCCTTAGAAGTTCTTTTGTTGTTGTTTTTGTCTTCCTTTAACTATTATTACTGGACATAAAGAAGCCAAGATATAGTCCAGAGAATTACCTGTATCCAAAATAAAATAAAATAAAATAAAATAATCCCCCTATCACCATGATAGAGTAGAAATCTAATTTCCTTTGTAATCACCACAAAAAATATAATACTATCATATTTGCTAGTGAAAATAAAGACAAGAGATTGCAGTGTAGCCAGGTATTAGTCTGAATATTCAATTTCATGGAACCACAAATAACTCCCTTGGGAGCTAATACCTCTAGCTTACCAAATCCCAAATTTGTGAAGCTTGAAACACATTTTTTTTTTAAATTTTTGAGTGATTCATAAAGAATAATAGTGAGAGTTGCCAATCCCCCTTTGGTGCCTTGTTTTCTAGACTCATATTTGATCAGGAAAGAATAGCATCATATATATTCATTAGTAGTTCAAAGAAAATGCTGCATTCATGTGATAAAACCTGAAACACTCAGGGAATTTGATTTCCTTTTTTCTTTTCAAGATTTTATTTATTTATTTATTTTAGAGAGAGAAGCAACGGGAGTGGGTGAAGGGGCGGAGAGAGAGGGAGAGAGTGAATCTTAATCAGACTCCACACTGAGCACAGAGCTGGGTGTAGGGCACAGTAGCAGCACTCTGCAATCATGACCTGAGCTGAAATCAAGAATCTGATGTTCAACTAACTGAGCCACCCAGTTGCCTCAATTTCCTTTAAAAAACAAAACAAAACAAAGCAAAAACTCAATCTGTCATATGACAGGAAGGGAAACATGGTGTTGGACTGTGACTCTCTTTTGACAACTCAAGTTTCTGGCACAAGATCTTGAGTTTTTCTGTTACAGAGATTGAGGAATAATTTAGTAGGCTGACGATTTATATACTCTCAGGGATGTTATATGCAATTAACCATTAACCACTAGCCAGAGTCCCAACAGATTAAAACATTCTGATCTCTATTGTATCCCTGCTGCATATTATGGTAATCATGACACCTTGTCTATAAGAGTTAAGTATTACCACTAGACCCTCACTATTACAAGGTCATGTCATAACTACTTGCAAAGCCTTTTTAATGGCAGTGTTTCACACAGTCATCTCCAGCCTACAAGGGACTGCCACCACAGAGATCTTCAAGTTCTCTGGCATTCCATTCCCTAGTGTATTCATCAATGTCTAAGTGAATGGGGTGTGCTGTAGGCCCTATTAGGGATGTAACGGAGGATAGTATGGAGGTCTCACATGATAAATGCACTCCACCATTTCTTTCTTCCAAAGAAATTCTTTCTGCCTTTGAATTTCCTATACCATTTCACTGTAAATCCAAGTTTAAGTCAATTAAACAAGTACTGTTGAAGGCAGTTCCAGGTGCTCGAGCTAACTCATTAAATCTAGAATCCATGGTAAGGGCAGCTGTATCAATATATTTAGAATCTGGAAACTAAACCAACTCTTGCTAGGGGAAGAAAGAGCTATTACTAAGATGGTACAAAACAGAAAAGCAAGTACTCTCTCCACCTTGTGTCTTGGGACCTCCCTCCTGCATTCCTTTTTGGAATGAAATGAGAAGTCAGTTAACCAAGGAGAAATGAAGTTTGTGATACATCACTTCCTACAGCACAGGAGAAGGTATAAAAGTGAGGATTTGGAAATCAGAGGTAATAGCTTAACTGATTATGCCACTCCTTAGAATAACTTTAAAAGATTAAATGCTATTTTACACATTATTAAACTGGCACTTGAAAATTTCATCATGGATTTACATTTATTTAGTTTTGTGTTAACATGAGTTAGAAATCTTAATTTTTCAGATGAAATAAGATGAGGGTTCAACCATGACAGGCTAACTAAGCCACAATAAAATTTATGAACATAAATTGGAACTACATTATTCCATGTCTCACAATGGATTTGCAATGTTGTCCTGTCTAAAAATTTTATCATAAAAATTTTCCTGTATCTGGAAAAGAAGTTTTAGTTATTTTTTTTTAATTAGGCTCAATACAAAAGCTATAATTTTTGTTTTGAATTCAGGACATCCCAACATGTGTCAATAAAAATGAATAAGAACATGAATATAATGCATGGGAAAACCAAAAATACTATAGAATTAAAGCAGTTTCATTAATTAATTAAGAATGCTTCCTAATGCAAATGTCAAACTTTGAAATACCCATTTATTTTGTTCTCAGGATATTTTTATGTTCTGGGCATTGTACCACAGTGGGATTTGGGATGAATGAGGGGATTGACTACTGTGTTAAATCCCATTATTGTCTCTTATAACAGGATGATATGTACCTACCAGTTTCCATGAGAATAATGTCTCCTTGTAGAAGAAGATTATCTATTTAGCCTGTTTTCAGGCATAAGCATGAGTCTTCTTTGGCCAGTGAAACCTAAGTAGAGGAGCATTTGACAAGTCCACACAGATTGTGTATTTCCAATAGCTTGTTTAGTTTCCCCCCCACTCCCATGCCGTGTCCCAAATAAGTGCTTCTCTTTGGGCCTGGATCCAAGAAAAAGGACACTTTAAGAATCTCTGAAGTTGACTTTTAGCTTAGAGCTCAGATGTAGCTAGTCAGCAGCCAATGTGCAATGTGAGAACCAAATAATTTTTTGTTGTAAGGCACTAAAATTTAAGAGTTGTGGAGTTTTTTTTGTTTTTTTGCTTGTTTTTTTTTTTGTTTTTTGTTTTTTGTTTTTTTTTTTAGTTTTGGGGTTTTGTTTTGTTTTGTTTTGTTCTGTCTTGCTTTTGCTACACCATATGTTAGCAAAAATTCATTAGCATTTCTGTTTTATTATAGTAGGAGCCAAGATATTTTAACTTGGAAAATTCTGAGTTAGTTTTGGGAAAATTAATTTGTGGAAATTAATTTTCTCAAAACTAGCTGGCTGCAATTAGCCCTTGGAAAGACTTTATGACTTCCAAGAGTATATATCTTATTTTGAAGATTACTTAATTATAAAATATGAATTAAGAATAGCACGAATTCTTTATGTTCATGTACAGCTCTCTCACACTACAAAGGAAAAAACAAAACAAAACAAAACAACTCCCTCATAAACTCACTAATAAATAAAAATTATTTTGAAGGCAAGTTAGGTTTTATTGTATTTCTTAAAAAAACAAATAAAACAAGAAAGCAAACACACTGTATAGCCTTGTAATAATAAATTATCAACCAATAACCGACTATCTTAAAACTTCAGGTTTTGAGTGAAATAAGAATGTCTCAATAATAAAGACCACTGCATTCTAGAAGTTGAGAAAAGTTATGTGATTGGGAAATTGGTACTCCAAAGAAAAAAGATCTTTTTCATACTTTTGTCCAGGGAAAATCCCAATAACTGCTACAGGAATAATACAACTTATATGCTATTATTTAATTCTTTATTGTGAAGCTGCATTTTACACTATGGGAAATATTAAAAATATTCCATAATATAAGCTCCATTTCCATTGCTTGTTTATTCTTTTAATGGCTAAAATTAACCAGTCAAGAAATGACAGGTATTGACAAGGATGCAGAGAAAGGGGAACACTCCTACATTGTTGGTGGGAATGCAAGCTGGTAGAGCCACTCTGGAAAACAGTATGGCGGTTTCCCAAAAAGTTGAAAATAGAGCTACCCTACAACCCAGAAATCGTGCTACTGGGTATTTACCCTAAAGATACAAATGTAGTGATACGAAGGGGCACATGCACCTGAATGTTTATAGGAGCAAGGTCCACAATAGCCAAACTATGGAAAGAGCCTAGATGCCTATCAACAGATGAATGGATAAAGAAGATGTGGTATATATATACAATGGAATGCTATGCAACCATCAAAAAATGAAATCTTGCCATTTGCAATGATGTGGGTGGAACTAGAGGGTATTATGCTAAGCAAAATAAGTCAATCAGAGAAAGACAATTATCATATGATCTCTCTGATATGAGGGATTTTTTTTTTAAATTAGATTTGAAAACAAATTTTTCATGATATATGTGGATTTCTTAGGTATTAAACAGACTTGATTTTGGATAAACTCATCTAACATTGGGGATAATAGTGTTTTGCTCTTAGTACTTCAAGATTAGAGGAATGGGGTGCCTGGGTGGCTCAGTGGGTTAAGCCTCACCTTTGGCTCAGGTTATGATCTCAGGGTCCTGGGATTGAGCCCCACATCAGGCTCTCTGCTCAGCTGGGAGCCTGCTTCTCCCTCTCCCTCTGCCTGCCTCTCTGCCTACTTGTGATCTTTCTCTCTCTCTATCAGATAAATAAATTAAATATTTTAAAAATCAGAGGAACAAATTTAATTATAATATTTTTCACAATTCAATTTTTAAGTCAGCAAGTTCATTCAACTGACTTGCCTACAACATTGTGCAACATATTTTGATGAATATATCAAGCACAAAATATAATGGAAGAAAATCATTGTAAAAAAACACACAGATAAAAATCTAAAAGATAATTGTATACTTCATAAAACTATATAACTAAGAAATCATATTTCATTAAACTGTTATATGAATACATAAATATAAATAACAAACTTAACAAATAAGATACAGAATATATTTTTAATATCAGACATTATATATTTTAGTAATAGGTACATATTTAAATATACCCCTTAATCTAAAATAATAGTCATTTTCTAATAATAGTAATTTTCTATTGAGAAAAGGAAATATTAACAATATATAAAACTATAAATTTTCCTTAGTTTGAAAAGAGTTAATTATTGACTACATTTCATCTCTAGGTAAGACCCTATATATTTTGTCCTGCAACCTTTTGTTTATTTATTTATTTACTTACTTACTTAACCTGAGCCAAAAGCAGACATTTAACTGACTGAGCCAACCAGGTGCCCCTGTATTAAGTAATTTTCTTTTTTTGAAGATTTTATTTATTTGACAGACAGAGATCACAAGTGGGCAGAGAGGCAGGCAGAGGGACAGGAGGAAGCAGGCTCCCCGCTGAGCAGAGAGCCCGATGCAGGGCTCGAACCCAGGACCCTGGGATCATGACCCAAGCCGAAGGCAGAGGCGTAACCACTGAGCCACCCAGGTGCCCCTGTATTAAGTAATTTTTAATTCAGCAACTCCTCTGCTGTCTCTAATATGCTGTTGAGCCCATCCAATGAATTTTCATTCAGTTATTATATTTTGTATATGTATCATTCCCATATGGTTCTTTTTTTATTATTTCTATTTCTCTGTTGATATTTCCCCATCAGTTTATTAATTACAAGTATATTTTCTTTTTTTTTAAGATTTTATTTATTTGACAGAAAGAGAGATCACAAGCATGCAGAGAGAGAGAGGGGGAAGCAGGTCCCCACTGAGCAGAGAGCCCTGTGTGGGGCTCTATCCCAGGACTCTGGGATAATGACTTGAGCCAAAGGCAGAGGCTTAACCCACTGAGCCACCCAGGCATCCCTCCTGCAACATTTTAAAACTATGTTTTCTTTAAAAAAAAAAAGAAAGAAAGAAAAGAAAAGAAAAAGAAATATTACTAGATCCTTAATAAAATGTCCTAAAATTAAAAAAAAAATAATTAAAACAAAATAAAAATAAGCAGCTGTGTTTCTTATGCCTTCGTCTTAACAAATTCCAAATCAATAAGGTCATATTTGTGAAGTTTTACTTTATGCTCAGCGTGATAGAAAGGGCACTAGAAGGTTGTCAAGGATAGATAGGATGGCTGTCTGTTTAAGGACTTTACTGCATTTCAATGTCTTATAATTAGACAGGTGTCATGTCCATTCTAAGGAGAACTATCAAAATATACTGCATTTTTTTTCTTTGTTTTTTTCCTTGTCTTCTCAGTTTGACAGACTGACTGAAAGGAAAATTGAATAAAGATACATGTTTGATTTTTTACTTGAGCTACAGCCAAAATAGAAAAACAAACATTAAGTGATGGGCAAGTAGCTGCATAATGGGTCATGTTTACTAGATAACAAAATTGTTTCATGATGGTCCTGCCTGGGTCATAGAAAAGCCTTGATCTTGATTCTAGCTACCATCTATACATAGATTAATGTTTATGTAATTCAGTTTGATTCTAAATCATATTAGTTTAAGTAGATATTGACATACAGCAATCTTTGTAGAGTAAACATGTATATGGTAGAAGTAAATGGTAAAAATATACATATGAAAACTTAATGGAAGACATTTGTATTTTTCTTCAGAATCTTTAAAACTTTTTTTTTAAGATTTTATTTATTCATTTGAGAGAGAGAGACAGAGAGCACAAACAGGAGGAGAAGCAGGAGCAGACTCCCAGCTGAGCTGAGAGCCCAACATGAGGTTCTATCCTAGGACCTGCAGATCATGACCTGAGGTAAAGGCAGATGCTTAACCATCTGAGCCACCCAGGTGCCCCAGAATCTTTAAATCTTTATATAAAATTCATGTTCTGCTATAAGGTACCCACAATATACAAATAATATGTGTATAATATCTAGAAAAAAATTATCTTCCTGAGAAGTAACCATGACATGAATCTTTTACAGATAATTTTTATGAATAATTTACCAAAGTCATTAAGTAATACAAATAATTTAAATGAAACAAGTATCTAAACATCAAAACTAAAAGAAGCTCTATGTTTCTTTTGTGATGGTAGTGATACATAAAAAAACAACTTACTATTCTAAGTCACTAGCAATAAGCTTTCCTGAATTTTGGGTTCCTCTAGAGCAGTTTCATTGTTCTAGTTTCTCAGACTAAATAAAGAAGGGATGCTATATTTCTTCCATAGTGTCTATATCTACTCTTCCACAATATAAATGCATAGTTTCTATATTGTGAGGCACATGGTATGAAATGCCATATGTTTAATTATTAATGCAATAATCCACAAAACTTTTTTGTAAATTATAAGGCACCACCCGAAGCTTTCACACAACAAGTAAAGAATCTGATTGCTAAACTCCATTGTAGCCTTTTGAGTGTTCAAATAATTATTAAAGTTCACAAAATGTTTACTGCTTTAAAAAGTGACATTAATTGAAGAACTTTTGAATTGTAAGGTACTAATAATCATTGTTTCTTTCTTTTATTTTAAAGATTTTTTTATTATTTATTTAATAGGCAGAGATCATAAGTAGGCAGAGAGGCAGGCCAAGAGAGAGAGGAAGAAGCAGGCTCCCCGCTGAGCAGAGAGCCTGATGCGGGGCTCGATCAGAGGACCCTGGGATCATGACCTGAGCCGAAGGCGGAGGCTTTAACCTACTGAGCCACCCAGGCATCCCATAATCATTGTTTCCTTAAATATTTATATAAAAATTTATTTCCTTACTCATTCCTTCTAAAAATATATGCTAAATATTGTACTACTATTTTTAATACAAAAGTGAACAGGACAGGGAAAAAACAGAACCTGGTATTCTAATGAGTGTAAATATGTAAGAAAACACATAATTTCAACTAATGTCAACTGAATTTTACTGAAGATAAATATAGAAAGTAAACCAGTAGATGGTGACTGGGAAAAATTTAGTGATATATTCAGAGAACTTCTTTGAGAAAGTAAGATGTAAGGTAAAGATAAGTACTAGGATGAGTCCAGCCATGCAGAATTTGAATAATCTCAAAGAAATGGAGAATTGATAGAAGCATACAACCTACCAAGAGTAAATCGAGAAGAAATAGAAAACCTGAATAGACCCATATCAAATAAAGAAATTTAAGTAGTAATGAAAAAATTTCCCCAAATAAAAAAGCCTAGGTCCAGATGGCTTCCAGTTGTATTCCACCCAACATTCAAAGAAGAATTAATATTAATCTTTCTTAAGCTCTTCCAAAAAGTAAAAGTAATGTGAATAATTTCAAACTCATCTTATGAGTCCAGCATCATTCTGATACCAACACCAGACAAGGAATCCTAAGAAAATAAATGCACAGGCTATTATCTTTGATGACTCTAGCTACAAAAATCCTCAATAAGATGCTAGCAAACCAAATTTAACAACACATCAAAAAATTATATACTATGATTAAATGGGAGTTATTGTCGAGATGCAAGTTTTGTCTAACAATCAATGTGATATACATTAAAATAAAGATAAAAAATATATGATCATCTCAATAGATGCAAAAAAGCATCAACTAAGTTCAACATCCATTTATGATAAAAACTCGCAAAATATGATTTAGAAGGAGTTTACTTTAGCAATCAAAGACATTTATGAAAAGTTCATAGCAAGTATAATCAATGGGGAAAAACTTAAACCTTTTCCTCTCAGATCTGGTACAAGTTTAAGATGCCCACTCTTGCCATATTTACTCTTCATGGTACTAGAAGTACTAACAAAAACAATCAAACAAAAATAAGAAATAAAAAACATCTGAATAGAAAAAAAATAATCTGAACAGAAAAAAAATAAGATAAAAAATCTCTGTTTACAGGAATCCTAAACTCCATAAAGAACTGTTGTTGAAGCTTATAAACAGATTCAATAGAGTTTCAGGACACAAAATCTACATATAAAAGGTAGTTGTATTTCTTTACACTGACACCAGTCTATCTGAAAAGGAAATCAACAAAATGATTCTATTCCTGATAGCATTAAAAAAAAATACTTAGGAATAGATTTAACCAAGGAGGGGGAAGATCTATACACTGAAAAAAAAAAAAAAAAAAAAAAGTAAAACAATAAAGAAAGAAATTGTAATATACAAAAATAAGTAGAAAGATATTTTATGTTCATGGATTGGAAAAATTCATACTGTTAAAATGTCCATACTACTCAAAGTAATATACGGATTCAATATAATCCCAACCAAAATTGCAATGGTATTTTTCACAAACATGATAAAGACAATTCTAAAATTCATTGGAACCACAAAAGACCCCATATAGACAAAGTCATCTTGAGAAATAATAAGCAATTGTGATCAAAACAGTATGATACTTGCATAACAGGTAAACACATAGATGACAGGAACAGAATCAAGAGCCCAGAAATAAACCTAAGTTTACAAAATGGGGAAATAATAGTCTCTTCAATAAATGGAGTTGGAAAAACTGGGTAGACACATCAAGAAGAAAATCAGACTTTATCATTCACTATACATAAAATAGATTTAAGGCTTCAATGTAAAACATGCAACTATAAAACTCCTAGAAGAAAACATAAGAAAAAATTTCCTCAGCATTGACGTCAGCAATAATTTTTGGGATAGGACACCAAAAGCTAGATAACAAAAGAAAACAATAAACAAATGGGAGTACATCAAATGGAAAACCTTCTGCACAGAAAGGAAAGAATCAACAAAATGAAAAGGCAATGTACAGACTGGGAGAACATATTGCAAGCCATATATCTGATAAGGGGTTAATATACAAAATATATAAGTAACTCATATAACCTAATTCCATCATCATCATCATCATCATCATCATCATCATCATCAGGTTTAAAGGTTTATTTTATTTTATTTTTTTATGAACATATAATGTATTATTTGTTTCAGGGGTACAGGTCTATGAATTATCAGTCTCACACAGGGCACAGAACCTGAATAAAAATTTCTTAAAATAAGACATATAAATAGCCAGCATGTGTATAAAATGGTGCTCAATATCATTAGTCATCAAGAAATGCAAATCAAACCGTAATGAGATATCATCCCGCATCTGTTAGGATAGTTATTATCACTAAGATATAAATAAGGAGAGTTGGCAAGGATGTGGAGAAAACTCTTTCATACTACTAGTGGAAATGTAAATTGGTATAACCATTATGGAAAACAGTATAGAGTTTCCTCAAAAAATTCACATAGAACTACCACAGGATCTAACAATCCCACTCCTGGGTAAAGGAAAGTAAATCAATACCTCAGGGAGATATATGTGCTCCCATATTCACTGCAGCATTATGCATAGCAGCCAAGAAATGGGAACAACCTGTCTGTTGGCAGATAGATATAGATATAGATATAAATTATAGATGATGATATAGATAGATATAGATTAGATATAGATAGATATAGAGAGAGATATATTGAATATTATTCAGCTTTAAAAATGAAGGTGATCCTGCCACTTGTGGCAACACAGATGAATCTGGAAGATATTCTGTTAAAACATTAAGACAGAGAAAAACACTGCATGATCTATCTCATTTACACAAGGAATCTTAAAACCTTGAATTCATAGAAGCAGAGAAAATAACAATGTTTCCCAGAGGCAGAGGGGTGGGGGAAATGGAAGATACTGGTCAAAGGGTTCAAAGTTGCAATTATGTGAAGAGATCTAATGTACAGCATGGTGACTATAGGTAATAATTCTATATGTATACAGGAAACTTGCTAAAAGACTAGATTTCAGGTGTTGACACCATACACACAAAGATAACTATGTGAGGGGATGAATAAATTAATTACTTTGACTGAGTAATCATTTCACTATGTTTTGTGTATTAAAACATTGTGCTGTATACCTTAAATATATACAGTTTTTATTAATAAAATTAAAAAAATTAAAAAGACATTGGTTAACCCTTGGGAAAGGAATATTTCATTGTAAAATACACATTCTGATCCTAACAGCTCATCTTTTTTCAGTACTGATACTGATCCACATGTATTCATGTGCTTAATCTGTGAGTGCTTTTGAGTGGCTGATCTGTGTCATGCTTTTTCCTAAGTTCAGTTTTTTTTTCCCTAAGTTCACGATAGGTCCAAAGAAATAAACATTTCAACAAATCACTTAATGCAACATGCAGAAAGTTTTGTAATAAACATGTATAGATGGATTTATAAAGTAAATGTTCTATCCCCTCAGAGTAGCCATCACTATATCAAATCAAATATACAAAGACCCAAACTCCCTATTGTTTTTCCCCATTTTTCTTCTCAAAAACTAGTCAAGTGATTCTTTTTCCTAAATTCTTTATTATATTTAATATTCCCAGTCTCTAAATAAGAACCACAAAAATCCCTTGATGATTTAAATTCATTTATCTCATTGACAGACCTACAAAAGCCTCTATTGTCATCTTACTTCTATGGTATACTTAGTATATTTGACTCCTGAACTGGATTATTTTTTAACACCCAGCATTTTTAGGCAGGAAAGTTATTATTCTAAAATAAAACATAATAATGATGACCAGAAAAAAAGGTGAACATTTTGTTTTATTGATCTAATATGTCTAACCATGTTATGTGAAAATATGCAAATTAATAAGTAAATATCACAGAAATAAAATAACTCAAATTCTGTATCTTCATTTTAAAAATCACTGTATCTCCTCTGCTTATTTCCAACTTGTTGCTTATCATTAAAGACGTATCTAATACCATATGTCTTGAAACACAAACTCTATCTGCAATGAGTTCAAAGAGTCTAAATTCTCTTGAACTGAGTCTTGAAATGGAATGATGTAGTTGAGGCACATCATGGAGCTGATTTCATAACTTGGAGCTCTTTTTATTAATATCTCTGCAGGCACAATGTTCATTAAAGGAAATGTAATTAAAATGTGCTAAGTTAAAACTTGCATACATATGATTGAAACTCTTTAGTAACAATGGCAATTGTTAAGCATATAGATGAAAAATATTTTTTTCAGGAATAAATATCTTATCACTGACATTCGAAGCAGAAAAAATGTTATTCAGTTTTACTTTTTGTTTTCAAGTCCTCTACAAACAATACACCTCCCCATAGCCTCTGACCAGGCCTGAACATTGTTCGGCCTTTGGTTTGCCACCCCCTTATCAGCATTTTATCTGTACAGAAACCAGGTGCTCTTGTTCTTACATTAGAATTATTAAAATGGATTTTCCCCAGTATTTTCTGGTGATTGTTTTTCCTTTCTCAGCATCAGCCTGAATATTGTTCTAAGATTAATCTTCCTAAAATAGCATCAACATCATGTCCTTATCCAGTATTAAAAAGTAATGATCAGACATATTGACTCTCTATTTTCTTCTACATAAAGCCTAAACAAGTTTATCTTTCCACTAAAAACTAATAGCATCTGTTCACCTTCTACCTCTGTTCTTTTCTATATAAATCCTTGTTTTGTCTGCTCATAGGTAGAATAACTTCATTGTTCCTACCTATGTATGCTGTACTAATTTCCATATCCTACTTCTCCTTTCCAGGACAAAATTCTCAGACCTGATAAATCCCTTGCTTTAAGGTAAGCTTAACTATTTTCTGCACTAAATTTTTTCTGACTATACCAATCCAAAATAATGTAAGTTTACCTTGCACCACTATAATCAACATATATTTTATTTCTATTCTTAATTATATCTACTGGAAAAGTACGTATATCATAAGTAAAAAAGGAGATATGAGACTTACCAAAAATAATTCTTAGAAATCTAATTATTTCTGAGTAAAGTTTAAAGATTTTTATGAAGGAATGAAATATGATTTGCATCTAAAAACATAAGATTTACTACACATCAAGAAAATAATTTTTATAGTTTCAAATTTATTTATTTGAAGCATAAAATGTTAAATTGTTTAATTTTTTAATTTTAATTATTTGAAGCATAACTTAAACATGTGATTTCATTCTTCACAAATTTATCACAGAATATTAATTAAACAGAAGGGAAATATACTATATGATAAATATAGTATATGTAATCAATATAAATGTAGTCTTTGTTTCTCAAAAAATCAGTGATAATTTACTGTAAATTCAATTTTTTGTAAGGTTACTTTTCTACTACATTAATATCCCTCTAACATAATGAAATTAGTAGTTAAGTTTTCAAATCATTCTATTTCAGACAGATTTCCAAGGTAGATTACAATTTCATGGATTTAAAAGTGTGTTAGAGTTGAAATACATACTTTTCATTAAAGAAAAAATATTTTTTTTTCTAAATAGGTGATAATACTACAAGTTCCATTTTACATCATACCTTCACATTTGTATAAAATGTATTACTGAATTCTCTATGGAATTTTAAAGCCATTATTTACATGCTTTTTGGGTGATAGTAACATAGTCATAGCTTCTTGCTGTGTTTCTGTGGATTAGATGTTTCCTCTATATGGCAATTTCATGATGTCTTCAGTCTATGTTCCAAATCTCACCACTTCATTTACACATGAAATTTAAAGATACCAGATTATAAATTATGCTATCTACTACTAGCTATCCAAGGATGATTTCTCCACTAATTTCTGGATCTAGGCCAAACTTTCCTTTTATACAAGTTTTTTGTTTTGTTTTGTTTTTTATCATTAAAAAAAAAACTGTATTTAGATTTAGCCAACTGGACTCAGTTTAGATGATCCCAATTTTGTTGGCAACATCCAAAGCATCATAGTCAGGGGCCAGTTGAATATATGCCTTCTTCTCTCCATCAGGCCTAATCAAGGTGTTGACCTTGGCCACATCAATGTCATAGAGCTTCTTCACAGCCTGTTTGATCTGGTGCTTGTTGGCCTTGACATCCACAATGAACACAAGCTTGTTGTTGTCTTCTCTTTTCTTCATGGCTGACTCAGTAGTCAGGGGGACCTTGATGATGGCATAGTGATCCAGCTTGTTTCTCCTGGGGGTGCTCTTTCGAGGGTATTTGGGCTGCCTTCGGAGACACAGAGTCTTGGGTCCTCAGAACGTAGGTGATGTGCAGATCTTCTCTTTTTTTTTTTTTTTTTTTTTTTTTTTTTTTTTTTTAACTGTGGATGCCTTTCAGCACTGCTTTCTTGGACTTCAAAGCCTTTGCTTTGGCTTCGGCTTTGGGAGGGGCAGGGTCTTCCTTCTTAGCTTTTGGTACCATCTTTGTAAAAGGGATTTTTCCCCCTTTTATACAAGTTTTAAAAGCAGGGAAAAGAAGGAATATTTTAAGGAAACAACAAAAAAAGGAATCTCTTACAGTTAGGTTCTTATGGCTGGGATTTCTGCTAAAACAATGATAATGAACATATAGCTCTTTGACTGAAAAAATCTTCCTTGCAAGCATGAAAATCTTCTTTAGTATTAAGTAAAATTATGTCTATTCTCTTTATTCAAAATCACTTTTGAAATTATGTTATACTCTTTCAAGGCAAGTAATATCTCCCAACCAATGGTACCAGTTAGTGTAACACATGTTCTTTCCTTCTTTCTTTTTTAAGATTTTATTATTTATTTATTTATTTATTTATTTATTTGAAAGTGAGAGAGAGTGAGAGAGAATGAGCAGGGGAAGGAGCAGAGGGAGAGGGAGAAGAAGGCTCCCAGCGGAGCATGGTGCCTGATGCAGGGCTGGATCCCAGGGTCCTGGGATCATGACCTGAACTGAAGGCAGAAGCTTAACTGATTGAACCACCCAGGCACCAGTTTCTAATAAATTTCATTATTCAGAAGATAGTCTTAAACCAGGGAGTGAGATAGACCTCTAAGCCATCAAAAAGGATATCATAAGCTCATACTCTAAAGCTTGTGCCCTAAGAACTGTTTTCACCTACGCAGATTAATTCTCAGCTATGCCATTTAAATGAGGAGTTACTCTACCTCTGACATAGTACGATGGAACACAAAATGTGAAAAAGCTAGCATTTTTGTTTTGTTTTTATTTTGTTTGTTTGTTTTGTTTTGTTTTCCAAAATGCTTATAGTATTACTTGGAAAGTACAGACTCAGGGGGGGAAAAATGACCTGCTAAAGAATAATTTACGGGAAGTCATGCCAAATGTTTACTCCACAAGGTTGGCTATTAATCCTTTCTTCTTTCCATTTAGAAATCAGTGAAGCTACAAAGAAGTATAAGCTGCTGATTAGAACAAGGACTTTGCCATTTTCTTGTTCTTAGTGAAGTTATTGCAAAAATAATGCACTGTCCTTAAAAACAAAAAGAAAATCAAAGACTGTCCCAGGTGGAAACTTCCATAGTAAGAAATTAGTTCAACTTCCGTATTCTTATAAGGGCCAATAGGTTAACTGATTGCTCAAACTAGAATTTTTGTTTCCCAAATCTTAGTTCAGGACTATTTTATCTTCACAAAAGATTTTTAGCTTTTTGGTGGCTGGGGATCAATGGAAGAACACCTGTTTATGAAAACTAAGGACCTTTACACTGAGATATATACATGTGCCCAATGCTTTCTATAAATTCAGAATCTGAATTTCCTTTCTCTACAAGATTAGAATACTTTTTTTAAATTTCCATGCCTGTTTATTTTTAAGTTATATGGTAAGAAATCAAACCAGACCATTTTTTTGTTTTGTTTTAATCTTATAAATTTTTCTTGTAATGATAGATTTCTTTTAGTGGTTTTAGTAACAACCACATGTTAGCTTATCTAAGATTTGTGGAGATTTATGTGAAAGCAATAGCAATAGGCATTTGCCTGCATTTGTATTACTCTTTACTTACTGACTTCTGAAGAGGTCTGAAGTAATCCATGTTTGCAGTCTAGCCAGAATGTCCATGTGTGACCAGGATTTAAATCACATCTTTAATCATAACCACAGTAGGATAGATTCCAGTCTTGGTGTTTGTATACACGCACACATAAGCACACATCACACCAAGCAGACTTTCTCAAAAAATTCCCCAGTTATTACTTGGAAACTGCTAGAGAGTACATGCATATATTCAGAGATCCATCAGCATATGATTTCTATATTATCCTTCATCCCTTACTCAGGTTCCATGTTGCAATGGTTCCTCCCATTGAAGCTGCTTAAAGAAACTGTACCTCTGCCATGAAGAAGGTTTATATTTTTGGAAGTCCAATATTCATGGCAAAAATGCTTAATACTTGAGATGCCAGAATCGTGTTGGCTATATATAGATGTAAGCATGATCTTTCCCTAAATATGCCATACGTACTGTTTCCCGACATAGATCTAGATACATTAAGCAGCTCATAGACTTATCTTGTCATTGTCCATGTCAGGTGCCAGCCCTCTTCCTTCACCAGAATTTCAAAATCACTCTTAAGGAAACAGACCCTTCAGTTAACAATTCTTAGCTCCCTTGTATAGCTTCAGGGTAGTACACTGACTCAAGTCCATGGAATTTCTCCATCTCTGGGATTTTACCCAAGCTTCAGCCACTTTGTCAGCTCTAAACATTGACTCCTGTATTTTTATCCTCCTTACTCATTTTTAATCTTAGCATTCTATGCCCTCTATGAATTGGCAATTGTCCTCAAGGAAACCAAAGCAGGGTAAATGTATAGCTCTCCTCTAAGTGTCTGTCTACTCACAGGAATTTTATCCTTGACAATCCTGGTTTACACTGGCCACTCTACAGTGTCTTTAAAAGGGGGTTTTATATAGTTAGTCCAGTCTAACAGTGCTTTTCAGTAAGCATTTGAGTCTGTTACAGGCTGTTCTGTCATAGTCAGAATGGGTAGGCTCTCCACTCTGTCCTCCACAACAAATGTCCTTACCTGTCTATTTATTTATTTATTTATTTGTCAGAGAGAGAGAGAGACAGCGCAAGCAAGCACAGGCAGACAGAGCGGCAGGCAGAGGCAGAGGGAGAAGCAGGCTTCCTGCCAAGCTAGGAGTCGATGTGGGACTCAATCCCAGGACACTGGGATCATGACCTGAGCCGAAGGCAGCTGCTTAACCAACTGAGCCACCCAGGCATCCCTACCTGCCTGACTTTTAACAACTGGTCATTTTGTCACACCGCTGAAAGTTTTCCAGGTCAATCCTCCTTGGCAAAAACATTACCTACGCTAGTTCTTCAGTGCCATTTTTTTTAACTAAATTACATTTAATAAATAATGGAATATGAGTACCGATTTTTGTCTAATTTCTTAGTTAGCCTTTGTTCTTGAGTGATGTACTTGGGTAAGACTTGGATAAGCATACTATAATCGCACAACCAAAGAAAAAAATACATTTTCTGTGCTAAAGTTTAAGTTGGACTAGTAAAACCTGTCAGACTCTAAGAGGTTGATACTCAGTTACTATAGTGTAATAAACTTACTAAACCTCCAAGCAAAAGGTGGTACATTTCTGATCATAAAGATATTTTAAGACACTACTTCAAGTATCTTGATATGGTAATGTGAGTGAAAAAAAAATAAAGTGACATCGATCACTTGACAGTTTTGAGTTTTCAACTTCACTTTCAAATGGCTACTTGGTTATTTTTAAATGAATTCTCTTTTGTTTAATGTTTTATACCATTCTTTTTTTTTTTATGCCATTCTTTCTTTTAAAGATTTTTATTTATTTATTTATTTATTTATTTGAAAGAGAGAGAATGAGAGAGAGAGAGAGAGAGAGCAGGAGAAGGGGAGTGTCAGAGGGAGAAGCAGACTCCCCACCAAGCAGGAAGCCTGATGTGGGACTGGATCCGGGGACTCCAGGACAATGACCTGAGCCAAAGGCAGTCACTCAACCAACTGAACTACCCAGGTGTCCCTTATGCCATTCTCTATTCAGATTTCAACTAATGTAAAATTGGTCCATCAAGTTACACAATTTCTTTTTACTTTTTACATGTTAAACTCTTATCTATTTAAGATAATTTATTATCTACTATAATTTTAGGATGATATTGGTATGCCTTGGAATATGGCATTTTTACTGATGCACTTAATAATCCTTCAGATATGTCTAGAACCATTATTACCATCTCCTAAACATTTATCACCTGAATTTTAAAATTTGAGGAGGCTAGAATACATTCAATTCTATTGGTTTGCCAAAATATTATTCATAGGAAATATGGATTTCCCCATACATCTTTATTTCAATATGAGAATATATTTGTTAATTTATCATCTCAGGTATCATTTAGTAGAAAGTACATGACAATTTCTGAGTTATTAATTTTACATTTCTCATCAAGGGTTTTGTATTTCTTCTTTGCTTAACTTTGCTTCAGTAGTGGATATTTTAGAAAAAGTTGAGAATGAAAACTTTTCTTGCTTTTAGTATTGCTCTTCCCCCAGGGAATGATACTCAGCAAAACACGGAAACTGGAAAAGTGAGAGGAGAAAGAATAAATTGTTTTTCCATTTAGTAATAACTTCCTGTGATTTAAGACACTGCAATAATTTATTCATCATTTTTTAAACGATAACTCACTTCTCTCAAGCAGTAGGACATCAATAGGTTGACATAAATTATTACAATTACTTATAGGTCTGTCAATGCTATTTAACATTTATTGCATAATCAGAGAGGACATGTCCTACCCTGAGTCATATACCTGGAACAATAAAATAGCATAAAAATCAAGAATGTCTCCTGTGTGGGAGGACAGTCACTAAGGAGAGATGTGAAGGACTGAATATGCAATACCCTTTATGCCACTGAAAGGAGTTTGCTTTTTAGTTCAGGTTTCAAGGAGAACCATGACAGGGCTTTAAGCAAGTGAAGAACACGATCTGATTTCATGTTTTTAAATATTAGTATGGGAACTATGTGGAGATTAGATAGATAGCAATGAAACAGGGATGCAAACGATACAGCCAGCTAGAAGGGTACTGTAGTCAAGCAGGTGGAAATGATGCTTGCACAGAACATAATGGTAGTTATGGAAATGGAGACAAGTGTATAAGGGTGACATAGGTTTTGCAGTTAGAAACAATAAAGATGTCTGATAAACCAGGTGTTAGGGGGATGTGAGGAAAAATGATCGATCAAAGCTGATATTTTGGTTTATGGCCTGAGCAATTGATGACGAGACTAGCTTGCATTGTAGGTATTTGAGCTCCTTATTCTTTTTATCAGCTGGAAGACGTCTGGGGACTTCCCAGTCACTCTCTCTAGACCCAAATACATTCGAAGAGAACCACCATTACAGATTTTACACCTCATGAGAATAGTTATGGGCTTCTAAGTTATTAAAACAATCTTGTCTTCAGGGAGGGAATATAAATTACAGTCAGCTTCTCTCAAAGTGGTGCTGGTGCCTCCCAGCATACTTCACTCACTAAATTCTTTTCTGAATCACAACTTCCCTTGCTCCCAAAGTCTGAGATATCACTGCCCTTCCTGCCCCTTTCCAGGATTTTTTGGGGAAAAATTGCTCTTCCTTTTCACTCAGTAGGATTGCAAATTTTTATTTAAAGACTTTTCTGTAATTATATCTTATATTTTGTTTTTTGCTATTTCAAATAGATTTGCACATGGTTGAAAGAAAAATGTGCATTCTCACACACAGATCTGGAATTCAAAGTCTATAAATACAGTTACCATCCAGCATTCTTATCAGCTCCCTTCTAGAACACTTAGTTCGGGTAGCATGCCAGGATTATGTTTGGAGTCTTGTTGTTATTGTTATTTATTTGTTTAATTAAACAACTTCTATTTTGTATGCAAAAGATTGTAAATCCTCCTTGAATAATAGTTTTCAAGACCATTTATGCTTTGAAAGAGAGAATTCTATAAACATATATATGCCCAGGCCCTTCCCAGCTACACTGAATTAGAACTGTAAGGAATGTAAATCTCACTTTATTTTTATTCATTCCACAAGTGACTATGATGAACAGCCTGATCTGAGAAGCATCACCTTAGGGTGATATACCCTCCTATTTCCCCACCATTTTTTAATCAGTCTATGCAATGAGTGATGTCATCCATGAGATTATGTAGTAAAAATGATCAGTGTGAGGCAGAAAATAAGTTGGATAACTTATCTACTGATTAGATCATTTGGATGCAGCCCTTTCAAACACCATAAATTAGAAGATAATCATCCCTCTCTGACATGGTTTCATTATGAAGAAGCCGTAAGCAATTGAACCTTTGACTAATTATTGTCAGAATAATAGCTTAGCAGCAGCCAAGCTAAAACAGAGCCTTGATGTTTAACAAATATTTTCTAAAATTTCACTGGTTAATATTACACCACCTTACCCAGAGGCCAGATTATTTGACAAAATCATCAGTCATTCTACAGAAACCAAAATAAGTTTCCACTATGCTCAAATTTTCCAATTGGTAACTTTTGACCTTGCATAGTTTATTACCTGATAATAATCTCATATCACACTCATGTTTTTACAATTATAATATGGACTTATCTGCTAAGTATTTAATATGGCTGTATACTTTCTTTATTAATAATCACTAATTCTTCATTTCACATTTTGTGATAACATCGGTCATATTTTTAAAAAATTTTTAGCAGAATATCACAGCTTCACTACCTAAACAAATTAGATGAGCAGAAAAATTACAATACAAGAAAATGATTGGATACATTACATTTCAAAATAATGTATGTTGGCTGGAATCATACTCCAGGTACTTAGTCACTATGTGATGCTAGTTAATTAATAATGTGCTTTTTGATCTAGTCTTCTTATCTCTAAAATAGAAAAGTAATACATTTCTAAAATTATTGTGAAGATAAAATGGTATAATCTTACAAGTGGCTAGCAGAGTTGTTGCCATATTATCAGGTTCCATTTATGATACCTATTATTCACAGTTGTTCATGCTTGAAACAAAATTGCAATATCTACAGATCAATGCTTCTTTCCTCTCTTCTATATACTCACTTTCCTAATATTTATTTCTTCTTCCTTATGGTATTCCTCACTACCACCACCACCTTCCTTATTTTCTTTTAATGTTCTGTTACTCACCATACAGTACATCATTAGTTTTTGATGTAGTGTTCAATGATTCATTGTTTACATATAACACCCAGTGTTCCATGCAATCTGTGCCCTCCTTAATACCCATCACTGGGCTCACCCATCCCCCACACCCTTCTCTTCTAAAACCCTCAGTTTGTTTTCCTGGAGTCCATAATCCATCATGATTCATCTCTCCCTCTATTTCCCCACTACCACCAGCTTCTAGAACCCACAATAACATATTGCTGCAAAAGCTAACAATTGGAGATAAGAGTTCCTTTTTTCATTACTACTTTAATGTGGTAGTTCTATTTGACTTTGTTTATTAATATTGACATTCCAGCCTATAGAGGTGTCCCTTTTTCATGAATTTGACTTATAGAGTTCCAGTAGTTTTGTGCAGCAGTTTTTATCTCTAGGAAAACATTCTGCTTTATTTTGTAGTAGTTCTAGTTCTGACATTTGGTGACATTTTCCCTTACTGTTGACAGTTTTTTTTTTCCCCCATTTAGATAGTGAACCACACTGGTGAGGTGTTTCATTTGTTTTATCCAGTTAGTTTTCTATCTCATAAAACCCTACAAAGTTCTCATCTCACAGCACATTCTTGTTTGGTTTTCATTGGCACTACTTTTTGCTTTACTTTGAATTATTTTGTTATTACTAGGATATGGGAGGTTGACTTTTTTCCCTAGGCATCAGGCAAACACATTTTTTCATTTCTTTTTTTTATAAGAAATTGTTCTCCTTCCATAATCATTATGTTGTCTAAAGTTATTTATTTTTTGAAATATTATAAAATAAAATTTCTTAACCAACTAAAATTTGATTTTGTCATTATTTTGCAATCTGTTCTATGTTTACTTATGTTGAGTGGTAGGCAGTCAAAAAAATTTTTTTAACAGAATCCTCTTATCTCTCAGCAAATTTTTTATCTTCGTAATTTGCAATAGACATTACCATCCAAAATTAGTGATAGAAAAATTGGCATTTTTATAGTAAAAAAATGTATTTTTATCACTGTTAAAATGAACATGATTAAGGCAACACTTTCTGGCTAGTGATAGGAATTATTGACATTAATTAGATAGCACTTAACCAGGATTGATGCTCTGCTTCACAACTATTTCCACTACACCTGACAAAGAAAGAGTAACAAAAAAATCACAGTGTGTAGCATTCTTGCAAAGCTTGGATTTTCCAAGTACTTGGTTAATTCTTTATTCACATATCAGTCATGCTGTATTGCTGTTTTAAGCTTTAAATTTTTGGTAACTTTAGCTACGAACCCACAACCCTCATACTTACTTTACTATTGAACTTTACACTGCTAGGCTAGAATGTGTGAATTTACATAAATGATCACATCCCTATATCCATGTGGCCCCACCCCCCAACTTCATTTACACATCCTCCCCCTTCCCACCCCCACACACATACACTTCACCATATTAAATTATTTTCTGGTACTTTTCAATTTTTTTTAAGATGTTTGATAAACAAATTTGATAAATGTTAGAGGGAGAATTTTCTACTGTAGCATGGAGATAATATTCCTTCATATAACATATGTATTTAAAAGATGCAAAATAAGGAAAGATTCTAAACCTTTTTACAGTGTAGCTGATTCTCCGCAGAAAAATTCAAACATAAGATCAGAACTATAAAGAAAAGATGGCTTAATTAAAGCACTATATTCACAGCTCCCTATTTAAAGAATATCTCAAAGGAAAGGTTAGAGCATATTATAAAGGATGAGCAGTCATCACACCAATATTAACTAGCCACAGGCCTTCTTAAAGATCAGGGAAACACTCCCAATTTCTCCCAAGGAGGTTTCTGGACATTTTTGGTTAAATTTGTTCACGAGCAGATAACCTTAATAAGATTATCTTTGCCCTTCTTCTCTGGTTTTTAATTATTTTAATTTTCCAATTCCTTTTTTTCATAAATCAATTCTGTCATAAATTGTAATTTGTGTATTTTAGAAAATGAATGTTAAATGCTATTTGGAGGACCAAGCTAAACTCTCCTATGTACTGCTCATACCCCTTAACATCATTATTAATACTCTCTTGATAAAGTCCTAAACACACTAATCATTTCTTCTCACTTACCCTGTAGAACAACAACCTTGGTTGAAACCAAGTGTCTTTCCTGTGCCTATCCAAAATAGCTGAGTCATGTCGGTCATGTCCATCATATTGCCTAGAACAATGACACCACTATAAGCTCCTGGTCACCACTAGCTTTTTAGTTGTAATCAGCAACACTACTATTTCCTTTTGCAACTTACTCTCTAATTCTCCTCCATCACTATTTTAAAGCTTCTTGGCTTTTTTTTCAAGCTACTTATCAGATGACCTCAGATCTACTCTAAAGAGAAGAGAGAAGTCATCTGGCCAAAAGTCCCTCAACTTGCCACCAACAAATTAATAAGTGTGCATTTACCTGGACCTCTTTCTCTACGATTCTAATGTATGAATTGTTCCGGTTTTATATGCAGCCAATTACTTTGACCCTAGTTTTATCACATCCCCTTTATCCTCTCAAGCATTTGTTTACATACTTTCTGTCACAGCCTCTGGATGCACCATTTATCTTGTTATCCTGGACTCTTCCTTTCAGTGTGGTCCCATATCTTACATGTTAGTTCTTTTCAATATAAATGCAGACACTCTATGACTCTGTTCTCCAGTTCACCCTCTACCTCTCATTTATTTTATGTTTTATTCATTATGAACTTTTGTATATGCTTTCTGTTTCTATTTTTTATTTCAGACACACTCCTCCATCCAATTTAATTTGCCTTCTGACTCCACTACTTCAGTGAGACTGTTCCTGCTAAGGTCTCCAAGACACTTCCCTGGGACATCTCTTCCTAGAAATCTCACAAGCATATCAAATAATCTGTCCAAAATTGCTATTATAAATGCTTTCCCTAAATCAATCCATCTGTGGAGTTCCTGAATTGTGTCATCATAGTCCCGGTTTCTCAAGCCCCAAAACTAGCTGTTTTGCTTTGTTTTCTAGCCCTTACCTCCAGTTATTAAAAGTTATGATGAGCCTTCTTAGTGTGTGGCTTACAGGAAGCCCTTCAGTAAATGCTAAGTATTAAAAATAGTAACAGCAGAAATTTTCACAATCAGCACCCTTAACTATTTATGTGAACTTCTGTTTTGCACATCTATTCTCCAGAAGATTTTAAGTTCATTGGAGAAGATTTTTTATACCACTTCTGAGTCCCCAGTTCTTAGCACTATAACATCTCCATCTTAATTTTCGTATTTTTATGTATTTTAAAATTTTAACATTGTTATGTATTATTATGTTAATATTAAGTTTTATATTCACTTTAACAGGTATGAAACAAATGGCATATGAATAAAAGAAATAAATATAAAATATAAAATTATTTTAAAAATATGTAATAAAAACCAAGATAGGAGTCCATTGTCTTAATATAACAGTAGATTTTATTATTTATAATGTTCAATTAACTATGAGGTAAAAATCATAACTAAGGCAAATTAAAGAGCAAATCACAAATTATTACTATATTATAAAATAAATTCTTCCAAAAGAGCTTTGAGAGAAGAGTCTGGCTTTTGCCAGGACTATATATACTTATGTGTTATAATCTGGTGTACAACCCAGATAGCCCAAACCCCACTGTGATTTCGACCTTTCTTCACATAACTGGCAGATATGTGGACTCTCCACACCTATTTTAATGGTGGAAATACATGTGGAGGGGTGGTGAAAACAGAGGAGAGTGCGTCCGCATACACAGGAATCGGCTGTATGCATTTGGCAGTGTTATCTCACTTTCCATTCAACCTTTTATGGGTATAATAAGTACTAGTAAAAGCTCTAGTAGTAAATAATATAAAGTTGAAAAGGAGAGGAACACATAGTATATAGATACACTTTGCAGTGTATAAAAAGAAAATTCCTCTAAATGTATTGCTGAGCACATGGGAGATACTCCTGAAAATGTCTTAAGACAATTGGAAAAAGAAATAACCAAGAAGACTTGGAATTACCATGACAGCAGATGAGACAAATTAACAAAATTATGGTTATTGGATGAAGGTAGTCAAAAATACACACTTCCAGTTTAAGACAACTGCATACTAGGGATGTTCTATACAATGTGATGACTATAGTTAACACAGCTGAATATATATTTGAAAGTTGTTAAGAGAGTAAATCCTAAAAGGATTAACATCATCTTAATCCTGTGATCCTTAACAAAAAAAATATTTTTTTCTTTTTTTTGTATATATGTGTGATGATGGATGTTAACTAAACTTATTGTGATAATTATTTCATAAGATACTTTAGTCGAGTCATTATGGTATACACCTTAAACTTATACCGTGCACTAGGCAATTGATAATTTCATAATGTTTTAAAAGTGCTGCCTATTAAAAAGTAATATATATTCTGGCATAAAAAAAGAGATTAAAATTAATTTTAATGGCATATCTGTTATTACTGCATTAATAAGGTACCTATAAAACAGTGTAATATGAATGATGTGGACTTTACTCACAGCAATATAAACCTCATATCACTTGGATGATCCTTTAAATTAAACGAGTACAACTTAAAAGTTTGTCTGTGTTTAATAATATACAGAAAGTTCTCAACAAAATTCTAAAGTTCAGAGCCTCCAGTTTGTTTCTAATAGAATGTTCTCTGATTCATTCTGTGTAGAGAATGAGAAATATACCTTTCATTGTCTACCACAAGATTTGTGCACCATATCCCCTCAGAGCTAGAGATATTTCCTAAAGTAACTTCCTAAAAGATGCTATTTAATAGCATGAATCATACAAAATTAGAAATTGGAAAATGCTGTGTATTAAATAAAAATACTGAATGCCACTGGTGTTTCTGATAATTTCTTTATTCTTTTTTCCTTACTAATTTTTATATACATAAAAAGAACATGAAAGAGAGCTGCATAAAAATTAGCTGCATTTTGTTAAAGCGATTGTCAACTTGAAAATGGATTTCATTTTCAGGATCATCATCCCTGATTTTGTTTTTGGAAGATGCTTCTTAATGGAGCTTCATGGTGACCATTTTGTGCTGATTAAATACTATAATCCTCTTATTTGTGCAGATTTGTGCAGGTCCCTTGTGCTCCTCACTTTTATTAAACAACGGGTCTAATGAACTGCTCATGCAGTGTTTCTGGGTAATTATTACTTACAGTCTGAAGTGAATTTCAGTTCCAATCCATTTACATTTATGTGCTGAAACTAAATGATTAATGTGAATTTTTACACATTTTTAGATTTAATTTTTCAGAATAATGAAACTATAAATTTCCAGTTCTTGGAATCTTCTTATTCTTATTTAATTCAGTATGTAATTGAGAACAGGCTTTTAATATAGACGGGAGGACTTTCCAAATTTGAATTGATTAGCTGATAAGCCACACTAATATATTTAGGGCAAGAGATTTGACTGGTGTTTAAAACATAAAACAAATTCAAAAAATAATATTTGAAAATTCATAACATTAATTTATTTCCCCAAAATCATCTTATAACATTTTACCCTTTCAGCATGCTTATATATATATTTCATTCTATGCAATATTTCTTAGAAAAATAGATTTATTCAATACCTGTCAGTTATCTTACAAATGTGACTAAAAATTCTCCACTTTTCTTCACCCAGTCTGGCATAGAGAAATGTATTTTTTTTTAATCATAATCAGAACACCCACACTGAACTAAATATTTTCCACAAAATGGAGATAACCATAGATCTATCCCAACCCTACTGAGCTTCTAATTCTTATCCAACTTATAAAACACTTTCAATTAAATTATCAAATGACCATTTGTTTTATTTTTCACATACTAAGTATTAATAATACTTAATGTATCAATAATAATACAATACAATAATACAATAATAATACAGCATTATACTGACAATAGGCAGCAATTAAGCATATCAAATAGTTTTTTTAAGAAATACTTTAAACTTTATTTTTTTAAGATTTTTTAAAATTATTTATTTATTTGAGAGAGAGTGAGAGAAAGAGCACATGAGCAGGGAGAAGGGGTAGAGGCAGAGGGAGAACCAGACTCCCTGCTGAACAAGGAACCGATGTGGGACTCCATCCCAGGACCTTGGGATCATGACCTGAGCTGAAGGCAGACCTGTAACCAACTGAGCCACCCAGATGCCCCAAAAATATAGACTTTGATCTTTAAAACAGTTTTAAATTCACAGCAAAATTGACATTCAAGTACAAAGAGATCCATATATCCTCAGCTGCAACAAATGCATAACTTCATCCATTATCAATATCTCCCACCAGACTGACATATTTACAACAATTGATGGACCTCTGTTAATTCAATATTATCACCCAAAATCCATAGCTTACATTAGAGTATACTCTTGGTGCTATACATTCCACAGGTTTGGACAAATGCATAATGTATATGTGCCCAAGACCATAATAGTATATATCTTACTATACACAGTTCTACTGTCCTAAACATCCTGTGTTCTATTCATCCCTCCCTTCCCCAACCTCTGGCAACCATTGATCTTTTTACTATTTCCAGAGATTTGCTTTTTTTTTTATTTTTTAGATTTTATTTCTAAAAATAAATTTATTTTTTATTTTGACAGACAGAGAGATCACAAGTAGGTAGAGAGGTAGGTAGAGAGAGAGGAGGAAGTAGCCTCCCTGTCAAGCAGAGAGCCCAATACGGGGCTCAATCTCAGGACCCCGAGATCATGACCAGAGCCGAAGGCAGAGGCTTAACCCACTGAGCCAGCCAGGTGCCCCACCAGAGATTTGCTTTTTTTAGAATGACATATAGTTGAAATCATACAGTATATAGCCTATTCAGATTGGTTTCTCTCACTTAGAAACTGGCATTTAAGTTTCTTTCGTATTTTTCTGTTGCTTGGTAGTTCATTTTTTTTTCATATTGAATAATATTTCATTGTCTGGAAGAACCATAGTTTATTTATCCATTCACCTACTGAAGGACATCTTGGTTGCTTCCCAGTTTTGGCAATTATTAACAAAGCTGCTATAAACCACAGTGAGCATATTTTGTAGGTACATAAGTTTTCAGGTACATTGGGTAAATACTGGGGAATGGGAAGGCTAGAGTATGTTTACTTTTTTTTATGTTCAATTAGCCAATATATAGTACATGATTAGTTTTTGATGTAGTGTTCAATGACTCATTAGTTATGTATAACACCCAGTGCTCATTCCAACATGTGCTCTCCTTTATACCCACCACATTTTTTTTTGTAAGAAACTGCAAAGTTATCTTTGATATGGCTGTATTATTTTACATTTCCACCAGCAAAGGAGAGTTCCTGTTGATACACATTGTTGTTAATAATTGGTTATATCAGTTTCTTGAATTTTGACCATTTTAATAAGTACAGATTGGTATTCCTTTGTTGTTTTAATTTGCAATTCCCTAATGACATTTGATGTTGGCCATTTTGTCCCAACATGCTTGTTTGCCATCTGTATAACTTCTTTGATGAGGTGCCTTTCCAGGTCTTTTGCGTACTTTTTTTTTTTTTTAAAGATTTTATTTATTCATTTGACAGACAGAGATCACAAGTAGGCAGAGAGGCAGGCAGAGAGAGAGAGGAGGAAGCAGGCTCCCCGCTGAGCAGAGAGCCCCACGCGGGGCTCGATCCCAGGACTCCGGGACCATGACCCGAGCCGAAGGCAGAGGCCCTAACCCACCGAGCCACCCAGGCGCCCCTCTTTTGCGTATTTTTAATCAAGTTATTTATTTTCTTCTTGTTGAGTATTAAGTGTTCTTTTTATATTTCTGGATAACAGTCTTTTAACTGATGTGCCATTGGCAAACATTTTCATACAGCCTGTGGCTTGTCTCCTCATTCTCTTGAGGTCTTTCATTTGTTAAAATTATGAATTCTAAACAAAATATATAAATTTAAGAATTTTTAAAAATAAAATTATGAATTCTATACCATATCTAAAACATGTAATTTATTCTTCATCTGGAATACTAAATATAAGATTTTTTTGGTAGTAATATAGCTTCTACTTCTAAAACTGTATATGGAAACAAATGCATTATTTCAGAATTTGTTGTATTAATTTTTACTTTTTATTTACACATAATTTCAATTTTAGAGAAAGATTATAACAATGAGATTAATACAAAGAACACTCATATGCTTTTTGTCCAGATCAAACTATATTACATTTTCATTATCATTTGTGCACCTGTACTTTCTCTTTACACATACACATACACACACACAGACAATTTTTTTCTGAAATATCTGAGAGTAAGTCACTTATAGTGGGGCATTTTAGCTTTAAATAATTCAGTGAGGGGTACCTGGGTGAAACAGGTGGTTAAGCGTCTGCCTTCAGCTCAGGTCATGATCCCAGGGTCCTGGAATTGAGCCCCTTGACAGGCTCCTAGCTCAGCAGGGACACGCTTCTCCCTCTCCCTCTGTCTCTCCCCCTGCTCATGCTCTCTCTCCCTCTCTCTCTGTATCTCTCTGTCTCAAATGAATAAATAAGATCTTTAAAATTAATTAATTTATAATTCAGCAAATATTTCCTAAGAATAAGGATATTATCTTACATACTTGTAGTATAGTTATCATTTTTAGTATGTTTAACATCATAATGGCATTTTTATTCAATTATTCTAAACACATTCTAATTTTGCCAGTTAACAAAATAATGTCTTTTACAGAACTCTTTTTTCTACAGTTTAGGACCAGGTACTGCATCTAAATCAGAAAAATAGTACTTAGGAGTATATTTGCTAAAATGTACCTATAACTACTTTTGGATCCCTTCACTTTGTTTTTGTTTTACTTTGTTTTAACTGTAGTTTTTATATTGAGTAGTTGTAAATATTTTATTTATTTATTTTTAGAAAGAGAGAGAGTACATGAAAGCAGGTGGAGAGCGGCAGAAACAGAGGCAGAGAAAGAATCTTAAACAGACTCCACGCTCAGGGCAGAGCCTGACAGGGGGCTCAATCTAACCACCCTGAGATCATGATCTGAACTGAAATCAAGAGTCAGTTGCTTAACTGAGTGAGCTGCCTAGGCCCCCTATATTGAGTAATTTTAGATGCACATGCAGTTACAAAAAATAATATGGGGGATCCCTTTACCCAGTTCAGCCTCCCCAATGATACCATCTTAGAAAAACATATTCCAATAAAATATTGAGTAAATTGACATTATATGTAATCAAAAAGTAAAATATAATGACATTTTATTTGTACAATATTCCTGAAATGATGAAACTATAGAATTGAAGAACAGATTAATGACATTCAGTGCCTAGAGACAGGAGGATGGTAAGGTGGTAGGTGAGTGTTGCTATAAAAGCAGGCATCCTGGATCTCTAGGTGGCTCATTTGGTTAAGCATCTGTCTTCAGCTCAGGTCATGATCCCAAGGTCCTGGGATTGAGTCCTGAATCAGGGTCCTTGCTCAGAGGAGAGCCTGCTTTTCCCTCTGCCTCTGCCTCTGCCTCTATGTCTCTCATGAATAAATAGAAAAAATTCTTAAAAAAAAAAAAAAAAGAGGCATCCTCATGGTAATGGAATAAAATAGGTATTTGTGAAAGATCAATAAGCTCCTCTAAAGAAAATGTCAGTAGATATATTATTCTTAAAGCCCACAAAGCTCAAGAAGTTTCTCTAAGGGCAGAAGTCTTTTTGTATACAAAATTGGGTTGGTCAGATTTACTCAGATGTTTTTATGTCTTCTAATTATTGAAAACAAATACCAATGTTGAGTTAAATGAATATGACTTTAAGGTTGCAACCTGTTATGATGGTAAAAAAAAAATATATATATATATATATATATATATATATATATAGAGAGAGAGAGAGAGAGAGAGAGAGAGAGATATGAGGGATGCCTGGGTGGCTCAGTTGGTTAAGCCTCTGCCTTCTAGCTCAGGTCATGATCCCAGGGTCCTGGGATCCAGTCCCACATCATACTCCTTGCTCTGTGGAGAGCCTGCTTCTCCCTCCTCCTGCCACTCCCTCTGCTTATTCTCTCTCTTTCTCTAACAAATAAATAAATAAAATCTTAAAAAATATACAGAGAGAGATGAATAATAACTTTTTACATTTAAAAAAGTGAAGCAAAGATGTTTGTCCTTTAGAAGAAATAGTAAACCCTCAAAGAGAGCTTCTACATGGTAAAAAATACTGATGACTTATTTTTCTCTCTAATACACTCAATCATGTCTTTATAAACTTCATAGAGTAACTATATTAAATTAAGGATAATCTAACTGCCTATGAATACATCTCATGAGAATGTAGTACTCATGTTAAACCACTGTAACATCCAACTAGAAAATATTTGAAAGAGATTATAGTTAAGTGAAGGTTCTTGTTGATAAAAAATTAGATTCCTTTAATGATTTCCTTTTTGTTATGGCATCGATTCAACTAAACTTAGAGATGAGAAACTATAATAATTGGATGATTTGTTTTATTCTTTTTCCCTCTCAAAAAAAAAAAATCCTTTACTGTTGTTCCTTATTTTCAATTCATCCATTTCTACTTTTAATATATATGAGAAAAATCTTATTAATAAATACCGATAAACATAATCATCAATAATAATTAAATGATAAATCAGAGTGGCAATAAACTGTTATATCAGTAGTAAGGACCCAGGAGACAAATTACAATTCTTCAAATCTTCACTTGTATGTCTAGTACCTGTATAACCTTCAGCAAGATGTTTAAGCTTTGTGTGCTTCAGGTTTTTTATTGACAAAAACAAAATAATTTTGCCATCTCCAAGGATTTTTGTAAGAATTAATGGAAGTAAGGTGAATGACATTAAAATTATGGCTGGGGTATAGCTAGTGCTCAAAAAATAGACATTTTTAAATGAGAAATACAACTGATTTTAGTCCATTATGTAAATTAAATGATAAATTAAACATTTTTAACATCCATACAGACTCAAATATACCTTAATGCCCAGGTAAGGTAACTTCTTTTGAAAATACACACATTGTTACTGCATTGTTACACTATTAATAATAATCTTATTACTATTGTCATCACTATCACCTCACAAAACTTTTAAAATCAAATTAAGAAACTCAAGTATGAAGTCTTAAAATGTTTAAAAAGCATTTAGGCATCTAAAATGGCTGATTTAGTTAATGAAACACTAAAAGGTTTGATCTTGGAAGTTCTTCTAAATTTCAGAGTTAATGACCATATTCTTCACTTAAGAAACAGACATTGGATGGAGATAATGTTTTCATTAAGAAATTCTTAAAGGTATTAATTCTAATAGTTGAGCTTATCTACCATTAAAATAGAAAAATTTCTTCACATCTTATGATGCATTGAACTAAATTCTATTAATAAAATTACATTGAGAATTATGGAAATCTCTTTTTATTTTTTGCAGTTATTTTTTAACTAAAATTTTGCTCCTGCCTTTGGGGGATCCAGTTCTTTTATGATCATTTCATAGAATGGTTGGTAAAAAAAAATCATAAGAAAAAAAAATGACCATAACTGAATACATATATAACAAGTGTGTAGCATATCTGTAATTGGATACATACATAACAAGTATGTAGCATTTTTGCTTGTAATTGCAATATATTAGATGGAATGCCAAGATATATGTCATCTGTGTAACAAGGTGGATAAAATCTTATTTACTAGATTTTCATCCTGGAGAAAGGCATGTGGTTTTTTTTTTTTTGTTTTTTGTTTTTTTTTTTTTTAAAGATTTTATTTATTTATCTGTCAGAGCGAGAGAGGGAGAGAGAGCGAGCACAGGCAGACAGAATGGCAGGCAGAGGCAGAGGGAGAAGCAGGCTCCCTGACAAGCAAGGAGCCCGATGTGGGACTCGATCCCAGGATGCTGGGATCATGACCTGAGCCGAAGGCAGCTGCCCAACCAACTGAGCCACCCAGGCGTCCCAAGGCATGTGTTTTTATGGAGGAACTTCTGTGATAACTGCATATATTGGAAACTGATGCCACAAACAGTGTACTGAAAGTCAGAAAGCTCCTCTCTAAACTTATAAGCACTGAGAGAGGCTCCCTACTTTCTGACTTTTTAAGAGAAAAAAAATATTTTTTTTAAAGATTTTATTTATTTATTTGAGAAAGAGAGAGAGAGAGAGCACTAGAGCAGGTAGGATCAGAGGGAGAAGCAGTCTCCCCACTGAGCAAGGAGCCCAATGCAGGACTCAATCCTGAGACTCCAGGATCATAACCTAAGAGCCAAAGGCAGTCATTTAACCCACTGAGTCATCCAGGTACCCCAAGAAAAATAATTCTTTAGAAAATATAGTGGAGAGTGACTCAGGAGAAAGCAAGAGAAAAGAAAAATCAAAATTTGCCTAATGGTATAAGGTTGGAAATTGGAGATCTCCACACCTCAACATCACAATTCACGTTAATAAAAAATCAACTTAGCAAAAGTGATGTAATATCAGTGAATAATTAAGTTACAAATTTCTGTGATTTTCTTCTTGCTTGGAGTCTATGGACCTCTTACTAGGCTGCTGCCATGTTGTGATGTACTTTATAGAGAGGCTTACATGGCAAGGAACTGTTAACGAAGCCCTTCAGCCAGCATCTGAGAAACTGAGGTCTCAGTAGAACAGCCTATAAGGAATGAATTCTGACCAAAAAAAGATGGGTGACCTTGCAAGCACATCCTTCCCAGTCAAATTCTAACCTCAAGAGGCACTCTAGCCTGTAGCCTCTGTCCACACCTTAATGGCATCTGTATGATATATCCTGAAGTGGAAGAGCCAGCGGAGCCATACCTGAATGCTTGACTTACAGAAACTGTGAGATAATATACATGTATTGCTTGAAGCTGATAAATTTGGGGGTAATTTTTTACATAGTACTAGATAATTAATTATGTGTGTGTAATCATAATTATAATTATTCAGCTATGAATAATTGTATGTATATAGTCATATGTGTAGATATGCATAGACATATAACATAAATATATTTACTTAAATATTATAAATAGTTACATGTATAACTACATAAATACATATTTATGTTTATAACAATAATTAATAACGCAAAGCTCCTAAGGTTTTGACTTTGAAGAATACAGTTCTTATAAAATTGAAAAATATTAAATAAATATTTAGTTTTTAAGAATATATTTTCGGGGTGCCTGGGTGGCTCAGTGGGTTAAGCCTCTGCCTTCAGCCCAGGTCTGGTCTCAGGGTCCTGGGATCGAGCCCCGAATGAGGCTCTCTGCTCAGCGGGGAGCCTTCTTCTCCCCTCCCCCGCCTGCCTCTCTGCCTACTTGTGATCTCTCTCTCTCTGTCAAATAAATAAATAAATCTTGGGGAAAAAAAAGAATATATTCTCAACAATTACATATGCTTTGCAAATATTCTCATTCAGGAAATTTACTAATTTTTTTGAAGTTAATATAAAATGAATAGGCCAAACATTTGAATTACCTATTTAGCCACTCACATTGACACAGCATACACAATAAGAAACACTTTTGTACTATTTTGCCCCCCAAAATTATATTCATGAGAAGGTAGAAGTTATGTGTGTGTAAGTCATCTTAAGAAACTAAATGCATTTATTGTAATTTGTTTTAAATAAGCTTGTATTAAAACTGAATACCAATGATTAAACTAGTGGTCTTTCTTTAAATTTTATGACAGCATTAAGTAATATCTAAAATGTACTTATGATTTAGGGGCACCCAGGTGGCTCAGGCAGTTAAGCATCTGACTCTTGATTTTGGCTCAGGTCATGATCTCAGGGTAATGAGATTGAGGCCCATGTCCAGCTCCACATTCTCTGCAGAGTCTATTTGAGATTCTCCCTCACCCCACCTTGCTCTCTCTCTCTCTCTTTCTTTAAAAATAAATAAATATGGGGGACCTGGGTGGCTCAGTTGGTTAAGCAACTGCTTTCAGCTCGGGTGATGATCCTGGAGTCCCAAGATTGAGTCCCTCCCTGGACTCCCTGCTCAGCAGCAGGTCTGCTTCTCCCTCTGACCCTCCCCTCTCTCATGCTCTCTGGCTCTCTCTCATTTTCTCTCTCAAATACATAAATAAAATATTTAAAAATAAATAAAAATAAATCTTTAATAATAAAATATAAATAAAAAAGCAAAATGTTCTTAAGATTTAAATGTAACATAAAATGAAGCCACAATTAAATATGAATAACAAAAATTAAAGTTTGAAGATTATAATTTAAAACTGATTAAGTTGTGAGAAAGAGGAAATGTTCCAAAACTTGATAAAATGTTGCCTTTTATTTCTGAGTAGTATAAGGCCATCAGAAATCAATAAAATAATTTAAACAAAATTTAAAGACATCCAGAGTTGAGAAATGAAATCAACTAAGAAAAGATGTATAAATACTTCCAATGATTGCATTCTAAATACCATTTAATAATTTTAAATATATTTCTAAAATTGCAGAATTATTTCTGTTAAGGTCAGTTAATGTACTCAATTATGCAATAGAATACAGTAATTATGCATAACATATAATGCCTTTTGATTTTAAATATGATTATATTAGAATTTTTTATAGGAAAAATGAGAGTCGAACTTGCTTCATAATGAATACAATTGACTAAAAGTTTACAGTTTTCTTACATTTTTCTCTAAATTTCATTTTAACAAGTGTCTCTAGCATTTTCTCTGGAAATTTTTTTTGGGGGAAAGGGTTCAGAACAGAGGGAAAGGGAGAGAAAAAAACTTAAGCAAGCTCCATGGCCAGCATGGAGCCTATTGAGGATCTGGAGCTCAGGACCCTGACATCTTGACCTGAACTGAAATCAAGGGTTAGATGCTTAACTGATTGAGCCACCCAGACACCCCTCTGGAAAACTTTTATATCTCAATTCATAGTTGTTTTTTTGTTTGTTTGGTTGGGTTTTTTGTTTGTTTTTTTTTTTAAGGAAATCATAAGCTGCCATCACAATTTATAAAATAATTTATTCTTTCAAAATAAAATCAATTAATCTTTAGATCAAGCCAAATATAACAGCATTGATGGGAGTTGTAATTTTTGACCAAGGAAAAAGAGTACATTCTGCATTGGTGATTTGTCTAATTTACATGAACTCTTTAATACCGTGAATCTTGTGAATCTCCCAAATGCCGTGAATCTCCCAAATGCTTGTGTGCAGCCAAACCCATCACAAATACACAGACATCACTGAAGGATTCTGTATAGTTTGTTTTTTAGTAATAACATTTTGTATGTACTTTTCAAAATTATTTTAAAGGTTTTTATTTATTTATTTGACAGAGAGAGAGAGAGAGAGTGAAAAAGCACAAGTAGGGGGAGCAGCAGGCAGAGGGAGAGGGAAAAGCAGGCTCCCTGACAACAGGGAGCCCAATGCGGGACTTGATTCCAGGACCCTGGGATCAAGACCTGAGCCGAAGGGTACCTGAGTGGCTTAGTGGGTTAAAGCCTCTGCCTCGGGGTCAGGTCATGATCTCAGGGTCCTGGGATCAAACCCCGAATGGGGCTCTCTGCTCAGCAGGGAGCCTGCTTCCCCCTCTCTCTCTGCCTGCCTCTCTGTCTACTTGTGATCTCTATCTGATAAATAAAATCTTTAAAAAAAAAAAAAAGACCTGAGCCGAAGGCAAATGCTTAACTGACTGAGCCACCCAGGCACCCCTTTAAAAGATTTTAGATAATGAACTTGTATGTGTAAAAAAAAAAACAACAACAAAAAAAAAAACCCTGGTATCTCATAAGACTCACTAGATGAGTATCATCATTATTTATTTAAATTATGGAAGCTGCAGTGGTACCACCAATGCCACTGACATGATATTACAAGTGACTATTTTCACAAAAATGTGTTATCATCACAATGTATATTTTAAGAATATATTTTATTTAATAAGCACTTTTGATTAATGAAATTAAACCTGACAATTCTCCAAATATGCTTTTAAAAAGTGAAACTGCAGTCATTAGTAACTGGAGAAATGCAAATTTAAACCACAATGAGATACCATTACATACCTATTAGAATGCCTAAAATTAAGATGACTGATCATACCAAGTGTTGGTAAAGATGTGGAGCAAGTTGAAATCTCATACTCTGCTAGTTCAAATTCTTTGGAAAAGGCAGGTTTTGTTTTTGTTTTCAATCTCAAACCAGCAGTTTCTGTCTTCTATTACAATTTGATCTATTTCAATCAAATGCTGGCCTTTCATTATACTTTTTATTTCCTCTTCAACTTTGGTTACATTTCAATTTATTGTTTTTCTCCTATTCTTTCTGTAAATGGTTTCTAATTTAATCCCACTACATTTAAAAACATACTTTGCATATATTTCATTTAAAATTTACTGAGACATTTTATAGCCCAGCCTTTGTGACTATTCCATGTGAAACTAGTGTCGTTCTTATCTTCTATTTGATAACTTTTATTTCTCTATTTACTCTGAAGCAGTAATGTTGAAATCTAAAAATATGGATTATGGATTTGTCTTTCTCAATTTAAGTGTCAGGCTTTGCTTCATGTTTTCATGTATATCTATGTATATTCATTTAGAATTGCTATATGTACTTAATGAATTAACCCTTTTAGCATTATTACTCTATTTCTGGTAATACTTCTTGTTCTGAAGGCTTCTTTGTTGTGAATATGTTCACTACATTTATTTTCTATGATATATTTTCCATTTTTCCAACCCATTTGCTACTTTATACTTAAATTGAGTTTTTTTTAAGATAACAAACAGTTGAATATTGTTTTTTTAACCCATTCTAAAAAGCAACTGCTATCATTTAATCAGTGAATTTACACAAGTACTAGCTAACAGAATACTGATGATATTTGCCCTTTGAATATGGCTAATATGACTAAAACACTGAATTTTTATTTTTTTTAAATTAAGTTAGATTTAAATAGTCACAGATGTGTGCTGTACTGGAAAGTTCAGATTTAGACCATTTAACTTTTAGTACAAATATTGATAGGTTCAGATTCACTTGTGCATTCTTGCTGTTTATTTTCCACTTGTCCAATACATTCTGACCTTTTTTTCTCTTTTCCTAGTATCTTTTGGATTATTTGAACATATAGGTGGTATTCAATTTTGTCTTCACCATTGGTCTCTTAACCCTAACATTTTGTTTCACTTTTGGTTTAGGAATTGCATCTTTAAATTTTCACAGGTTTTCTTCATATATTATACTACTTCATATCTAACATAAAAAATGTACACTAGTATATTTCAATTTTCTTTCTTACAAGTCTTATGCAATTGTTGGCATGATTTTTTTTCCCATATGTTATTAAACTCACAATAAATTCTGATTATTTTTCTTCCAAACAATAGCTAAATTGTTTTTTTTTTTTTTTCTGAACAGTGGCTATCTTGTTAGTTTAGTTTTTTTTTTTTTATGAGAAAATGTTTATTTTATATTTATCCACATATTTATGTGGAAATAGTCCCAGGTAAAATTATGCAATCCAAGAGGGATCAATAAACACACAAATACATGAATTTGTGAATAAATAAAAGAATATTGACTCCTCATACCAAAATTACAAATCTTTCATACTTTAAAGTGTAAATATAGGTAAAATGAATGACAGTAGGAACATAGGCAAAAAGGGTAAAATGAAGTTAAGTTTCAGGTCTTTTTTAAATTTTTTTTTTTTTTTGAGAGAGAGAGAGAGTGGTGGGAGGGCAAAGGGAGAAGGAGAGAGAGACTCTTAAGCAGGCTCCACAGTCAGCACAGAGCCCAGCTTGGGGCTCTACACCACAACCCTGAAATTATGACTTGAGCTGAAGTCAAGAGTCAGATGCTTAATCAACAGAGACACCAGGGCACCCCAAAATGAAGTTAATTTTCTAAGGCTCTAGCAGTTTGGGCTACTGATAAAATAATTTGATTTACATGGTAACAAATAACCTCTCAAAGAGTAGACAAAAAAAATGTATAAGCAATTAGTTAACAATAAGAAATAATCAAGTTTTTTTAAAAAACTAAATAAAAGTTTAGAAAAGTAGAAAAGAAAAGGGGATATCCATCATAAATATGCTAAAATATATGCCAAGTAGAAAAATATAAAAGACAAAACCAAACTGTAACAATAATTATTTCAAATGTAATTTGATCAACTACTATACATGAAATGATATTTTATGTTACATAAATATTAAAATCAAACTATATCTTACTTATAAGATACACCTTCAAATATCAAAAAACTGAAATGTTTAAAGTAAAGGAATATTTAAAATCCCTGAAAAAACAAACCCAAGGAAAGCTACAATATCTATACTCATCTCAAATAAATTTAAAGGCAAAAATATCACTAACAATAATTCATAATAATAAAGTGTTCAATCCAATAAGAATACATCACAATGTTAAATCTGCATACAGTGACTAAAAGTTTCAAAATACATAGAGAAAAATGGCAAAAGGAAAACTAGTAAATTTTAAACTACAGTGAGATTATAACATGACTCCTTTTAGCTGATAATAGACAAAATATTAATAAAGATATGAATAAGACAATTTACAAAAGTGACCTAACAGTCATATATAGCATGAGGTTCAAACACAAAGGTATTAGGTCACAAAGATATCCTCACAAATTTTAATTTCTTATGAAATTTCAAGCATGTTTATCTGCAAACATGTATTTATGCTATAAATTAGTAACAAAAATATAACTTGAAAACCCTTAGCTTCCTTGATATTAAATAATATGCTTATAATTTCAATAACTAGGTAAATAAATGTTAACCTGTTTCCACTGACTGTATTTTTTCTGAATTATGAGTTTTATTTCTCTTTTCCCCAGCACATGTTATAATTTTTATTATACTTCAGACATTTGGTAAATTCTGTAAACTATATAGAAAGAGATATATTTATATAGAGAGAGATTTTTAAGGGAATACAAGTCTTTAATCATGTCTGAAATTAGGATTAAGAACTACTTATTCATATTCTTCCTAAAATTGAGTTGAGTTGAGCCAGGCCCCATTTTTGTTAGATTGAGTTCATCTATAATTAGTATAACCTGTAACATCCTTTGCTGCTTCTACCTTCTTAATTATGTCAATATTTAAGCCCAAAGGCAGTTAGGCTGCAGTTTCAGATATACTTTGTTAACATTTTGATTTAACTTCAGTAGATCCCCAGGATCCAAAAGCAAACATCATAAAAATGTATGAGGTGATGTGATTTCTCCCCATTCTCTAACTCCCTCCTTTTTTTATGCTATTTTCTGGAGGAAAAATTGTGTCAGGGGTATCAGGACAAAAGATTTTCTTTAGCTTTTGGGACACATACATGTTCCAATTAATCTCACAAGCCCATGTCATTTTCAAACACTCTTGATTTAATCTACTCTCTCCATTGTCTCTTCACCTATGGCTTCACCTGTGCCTACACCAAGTATGGAAGGTGCCAAGGTTCACTGGAACTTTCTTAAGTACACCACTCTGTGCTAGCCTGTTATGAAGAATTAGCGTTTTTTAAATGACTATCATTTTATGTGGTTATTACTTTGTTCTTGATGTTGTTATAGAAGCAAATATTTCTGTGTTCTTCTGTATACTAAATGTACATAACCAATATTCTTCCAAGTGACTGATTAATCAAGGAAGAAGTCAAACAGGTATTAAGAAATAAACTGAACAAAAAAATCATTAATGTATGACTGATCAACAGTTGTCTAATACTGACAGAAACAATGGTTGGAGCAAAAAGTTTAGCTTCACCTGTGTGTCTTAGAAAAGAAGGCACTGAAAATCAGCAATATTAGTTTCCACCTAAAGAATATAGATAAAGAACAACAGATTGAATGCAAGGAAAGTAGAAGAATAAATAATAAAAAGAAGAGTAGAAATCAATAAGATAGAAAACAAATGTACATTAAAGAATATTAAAAAGTTGAATGTTAGTTGTATGAAAACTTTATTAAACTTATTAAATTCCTGCAAAGAGTAATAAGGAAATAAAGAACAAACACATTAACATTAGGAATGAAATTTTGATTATCAATAATAATCCTATATTTATTGAGAAGATGGTTAGGGTACATTTGGTATACTTACATGTCAATAGATTCAAAATTTTGGTTGAAATGTAAAATTTTTAAAATACAACTTAACCAAAGTGACAAAAAAAGGAAATTGAAACTCTGAATCACCTATTATCTTTAAGGAGAATCATTCGTTTAAATTCAAGAGTGTGAGTACATGTTCCACATTTTGAGGGAAGAAACTTCAAACAGTTGTAGCCAATTTTGTAATCTAATACAGATCTCTAGTCTCCCCATCCACCCAGCTATTTTGAAGAATTATTTTCTTCCTAGCAGGTCATTCTTTTCTCCCAAACTTTTCAAGATGTCTCTTTTATACACATTCAAAAAGAATTTTCCTATCATCATCTATATTTCTGAAATCTCTCCACTTGATTTTCATAGGAAAAAACAACCCTATATTTTCAGAAATTTGTCATTTCATATAATGTTTAAATAATTATTTAATTAAGTAATATTATTGCTATATTGCTATATGATTTCTATATGGATCCTTTTGGTACCACTGGACTTATCTGTTTAATGTACCATTCTTTCAACTGATCAATGCAGACTCCTCAAGATTCACCTACTAGTAATGAAAAATAAATACAATGGCTATCCAATTTGTTTTACAAAGGGAATAGAGAATATCAGTAAATCTCTAAAATTGGCCTGAACTAGAATGATAAAGTTGTATTAAATGAGGTAGGGTATGATGAGTGTAAAAGAGATTGGGGACAGAATAATTAATGATGGGTTCTAATTTGCATATGCTAAATTGAGATAGTAAATATCGAATGAAAATGTCAAGTAAGCAGTTAGATCTTTGAATTTTAATTTCATATAGGATGTTTGGCTGCAGATAAATTTTGATGGTATTACCTTACTGATGTTATTTACAACTATAAAATTTCATTAGATCACTAACTGAGGGTATTCAGGAATCAGAAGTAGATTAAGAAATACCTCCATGGATCATCCAACTTTAAATAGTCATAGATAAAAGGAAAATAAGCAAGAGGAACACAAGAATCCAGTGAGATAAAAGGAAAACCAGGGGGGGGGAGGAGGTCAAGATGGCAGAGAAATAGCAGGCTGAGACTACTTCAGGTAGCAGGAGATCAGCTAGATAGCTTATCTAAAGATTGCAAACACCTACAAATCCAACAGGAGATCAAAGAGAAGAAGAACAGCAATTCTAGAAACAGAAAGTCAACCACTTTCTGAAAGGTAAGATGGGCGGAGAAGTGAATCCAAAGCGATGGGAAGATAGACCGCGGGGGGAGGGGGCGGCTCCCGGCAAGCGGCAGAGCAGTGGAGCACAAAATCAGGAATTTTAAAAGTCTGTTCCGCTGAGGGACATCGCTCCAGAGGCTTAACCGGGGTGAAGCCCACGCGGGGTCAGGATCGGGGGTGTCTGATCTGATCGGGGGTGTAAGCTCTGATCGCAGAGCTTACAGGTATTAGAACGGGGAAGCCGGCTACAAAGACAGAGCTGAGGAGTGACTCTCAGCTCGGGGTTACCTTGAACCGGTCACAGCCTCGGTCAGCTCGGAGCGTGGCCAGAGGCCAGAGTGATGGGAGTAATTGGGCGCTGTTCTCTGAGGGTGCACTGAGGAGTGGGGCCCCGGGCTCTTGGCTCCTCCGGGCCGGAGACTGGGAGGCCGCCATCTTCATTCCCATCCTCCAGGACACTACAGAAAGTGCTCAGGGAACAAAAGCTCCCGAAAGCAAACCCGAGCGGATTACTCAGCCCGGCCCCTGGTGAGGGTGGTGCAATTCTGCCTGGGGCAAAGACACTTGAGAATCACTACAACAGGCCCTTCCCCCAGAAGATCAACAAGAAAACCAGCCAGGACCAAGTTCACCTACCAAGGAGTGAAGTTTCAATACCAAGGAGAGCAGTGGAATTCCAGAGGAGGAGAAAGCAAAGCATGGAACTCATGGCTTTCTCGCCATGATTCTTTAGCCTTGCAGTTAATTTAATTTTTTTTCTTTTTCAATTTTTTTTATCTTCTTCTGCTACATTTTTTTAACTTTTATCCTTTTCTTTTTTAACGTTTTTTAACTAGTTTATCTAATATATATTTTTTTCTTTTTATATTTTTTCTTTATTCATTTTCTTTTTTTAATTCTTTCTTTTTTTTTTTTTCCTCTCTGAACCTCTTTTTATCCCCTTTCTGCCCCCTCATGATTTGGGATCTCTTCTGATTTGGTTAAAGCATATTTTCCTGGGGTTCTTGCCACCCTTTTAGTATTTTACTTGCTCCTTCATATACTCTTATCTGGACAAAATGAAAAGGCAGAAAAATTCACCACAAAAAAAAAGAACAAGAACCAAAGGCTAGGGACCTAATCAATACAGACACTGGTAATATGTCAGATCTAGAGTTCAGAATGATGATTCTCAAGGTTCTAGCCGGGCTCGAAAAAGGCATGGAAGATATTAGAGAAACCCTCTCTGGAGATATAAAAGCCCTTTTGGGAGAAATAAAAGAACTAAAATCTAACGAAGTTGAAATCAAAAAAGCTATTAATGAGGTGCAATGAAAAATGGAGGCTCTCACTGCTAGGATAAATGAGGCAGAAGAAAGAATTAGCGATATAGAAGACCAAATGACAGAGAATAAAGAAGCTGAGCAAAAGAGGGACAAACAGCTACTGGACCACGAGGAGAGAATTCGAGAGATAAGTGACACCATAAGACGAAACAACATTAGAATAATTGGGATTCCAGAAGAAGAGGAAACAGAGAGGGGAGCAGAAGGTATATTGGAGAGAATTATTGGAGAGAATTTCCCCAATATGGCAAAGGGAACAAGCATCAAAATCCAGGAGGTTCAGAGAACACCCCTCAAAATCAATAAGAATAGGTCCACACCCCGTCACCTAATAGTGAAATTTACAAGTCTTAGTGACAAAGAGAAAATCCTGAAAGCAGCCCAGGAAAAGAAGTCTGTAACATACAATGGTAAAAATATTAGATTGGCAGCAGACTTATCCACAGAGACCTGGCAGGCCAGAAAGAGCTGGCATGATATATTCAGAGCACTAAACGAGAAAAACATGCAGCCAAGAATACTATATCCAGCTAGGCTATCATTGAAAATAGAAGGAGAGATTAAAAGCTTCCAGGACAAACAAAAACTGAAAGAATTTGCAAACACCAAACCAGCTCTACAGGAAATACTGAAAGGGGTCCTCTAAGCAAAGAGAGACCCTAAAAGTAGTAGATCAATACAATAACAGTCACCTTACAGGCAATACAATGGCACTAAATTCATATCTCTCAATACTTACCCTGAATATTAATGGGCTAAATGCCCCAATCAAAAGACACAGGGTATCAGAACGGATAAAAAAACAAAACCCATCTATATGTTGCCTACAAGAAACTCATTTTAAACCCGAAGACACCTCCAGATTTAATGTGATGGGGTGGAAAAGAATTTACCATGCTAATGGACATCAGAAGAAAGCAGGAGTGGCAATCCTTATATCAGATCAATTAGATTTTAAGCCAAAGACTATAATAAGAGATGAGAAAGGACATTATATCATACTCAAAGGATCTGTCCAACAAGAAGATCTAACAATTTTAAATATCTATGCCCCTAACGTGGAAGCAGCCAACTTATAAACCAATTAATAACAAAATCAAAGAAACACATCAACAATAATACAATAATAGTAGGGGACTTTAACACTCCCCTCACTGAAATGGACAGATCATCCAAGCAAAAGATCAACAAGAAAATAAAGGCCTTAAATGACACACTGGACCAGATGGGCATCACAGATATATTCAGAACATTTCACCCCAAAGCAAGAGAAAACACATTCTTCTCTAGTGCACATGGAACATTCTCCAGAATAGATCACATCCTTGGTCCTAAGTCAGGTCTCAACCGGTATCAAAAGATTGGGATCATTCCCTGCATATTTTCAGACCACAATGCTCTGAAGCTAGAACTCAATCACAAGAGGAAATTTGGAAAGAACCCAAATACATGGAGACTAAACAGCATCCTTCTAAAGAATGAAAGGGTTAACCAGGAAATTAAAGAAGAATTGAAAAAATTCATGGAAACAAATGATAATGAAAACACAACGGTTCAAAATCTGTGGGACATAACAAAGGCAGTCCTGAGAGGAAAATATATAGCAGTACAAGCCTTTCTCAAGAAACAGGAAAGGTCTCAGGTACACAACCTAACCCTACACCTAAAGGAGCTGGAGAAAGAACAAGAAAGAAACCCTAAACCCAGCAGGAGAAGAGAACTCATAAAGATCAGAGCAGAAATCAATGAAATAGAAACCAAAAACACAATAGAACAAACCAACGAAACTAGGAGCTGGTTCTTTGAAAGAATTAATAAGATCGATAAACCCTTGGCCAGACTTATCAAAAAGAAAAGAGAAAGGACCCAAATAAATAAAATCATGAATGAAAGAGGAGAGATCACAACTAACACCAAAGAAATACAGACAATTATAAGAACATACTATGAGCAACTCTACGCCAACAAATTTGACAATCTGGAAGAAATGGATGCATTCCTAGAGACATATAAACTACCACAACTGAACCAGGAAGAAATAGAAAGCCTGAACAGACCCATAACCAGTAAGGAGATTGAAACAGTCATCAAAAATCTCCAAAAAAAACAAAAGCCCAGGGCCAGATGGCTTCCCAGGGGGAATTCTACCAAACATTTAAAGAAGAACTAATTCCTAGTCTCCTGAAACTGTTCCAAAAAATAAAAATGGAAGGAAAACTTCCAAACTTATTTTATGAGGCCAGCATCACCTTGATCCCAAAACCAGACAAGGATCCCATCAAAAAAGAGAACTCCAGACCAATATCCTTGATGAACACAGATGCAAAAATTCTCACCAAAATACTAGCCAATAGGATTCAACAGTACATTAAAAGGATTATTCACCACGACCAAGTGGGATTTATTCCAGGGCTGCAAGTTTGGTTCAACATCAGCAAATCAATCAGTGTGATACAACACATTAATAAAAAAAAGAACAAGAACCATATAATACTCTCCATAGATGCTGAAAAAGCATTTGACAAAGTACAGCATCCCTTCCTGATCAAAACTCTTCAAAGTGTAGGGATAGAGGGCACATACCTCAATATTATCAAAGCCATCTATGAAAAACCCACCGCAAATATCATTCTCAATGGAGAAAAAAATGAAAGCTTTTCCGCTAAGGTCAGGAACACGGCAGGGATGTCCGTTATCACCACTGCTATTCAACATAGTATTAGAAGTCCTAGCCTCAGCAATCAGACAACTGGAAATTAAAGGCATCCAAATCGGCAAAGAAGAAGTCAAACTATCACTCTTCGCAGATGATATGATACTATATGTGGAAAACCCAAAAGACTCCACTCCAAAACTGCTAGAACTTGTATAGGAATTCAGTAAAGTGTCAGGATATAAAATCAATGCCCAGAAATCAGTTGCATTTCTCTATACCAACAACAAGACAGAAGAAATAGAAATTAAGGAGTTGATCCCATTTGTAATTGCACCCAAAACTATAAGATACCTAGGAATAAACCTAGCCAAAGAGACTAAGAATCTATACACAGAAAACTATAAAGTACTCATGAAAGAAATTGAGGAAGACACAAAGAAATGGAAAAATGTTCCATGCTCCTGGATTGGAAGAATAAATATTGTGAAAATGTCTATGCTACCTAAAGCAATCTGCACATTTAATGCAATCACTATCAAAATCCCACCCATTTTTTTCAAAGAAATGGAACAAATAATCCTAAAATTTATATGGAACCAGAAAAAACCTCGAACAGCCAAAGGAATATTGAAAAAGAAAGCCAAAGTTGGTGGCATCACAATTCTGGACTTTTAGCTCTATTACAAAACTGTCATCATCAAGACAGCATGGTACTGGCACAAAAACAGACACATAGATCAATGGAACAGAATAGAGAGCCCAGAAATGGACCCTCAACTCTATGGTCAACTAATCTTCGACAAAGCAGGAAAGAATGTCCAGTGGAAGAAAGACAGCCTCTTCAATAAATGGTGCTGGGAAAATTGGACAGCCACATGCAGAAAAATGAAATTGGATCATTTCCTTACACCACACATGAAAATAGACTCAAAATGGATGAAGGACCTCAATGTGAGAAAGGAATCCATCAAAATCCTTGAGGAGAACACAGGCAGCCACCTCTTCGACCTCAGCCACAGCAACATCTTCCTAGGAACATCGCCAAAGGCAAGGGAAGCAAGGGCAAAAATGAACTATTGGGATTTCATCAAGATCAAAAACTTTTGCACAGGAAAGGAAACAGTTAACAACACCAAAAGACAATTGACAGAATGGGAGAAGATATTTGCAAACGACATATCAGATAAAGGGCTAGTGTCCAAAATCTATAAAGAACTTAGCAAACTCAACACCCAAAGAACAAATAATCCAATCAAGAAATGGGCAGAAGACGTGAACAGACATTTCTGCAAAGAAGACATCCAGATGGCCAACAGACACATGAAAAAGTGCTCCGTATCACTTGGCATCAGGGAAATACGAATCAAAACCACAATGAGATATCACCTCACACCAGTCAGAATGGCTACAATTAACAAGTCAGGAAATGACAGTTGCTGGCGAGGATGTGGAGAAAGGGGAACCCTCCTACATTGTTGGTGGGAATGCAAGCTGGTGCAACCACTCTGGAAAACAGCATGGAGGTTCCTCAAAATGTTGAAAATAGAACTACCCTATGACCCAGCAATTGCACTACTGGGTATTTAACCTAAAGATACAAACGTAGTGATCCGAAGGGGCACGTGCACCCGAATGTTTATAGCAGCAATGTCTACAATAGCCAAACTATGGAAAGAACCTAGATGTCCATCAACAGACGAATGGATAAAGAAGATGTGGTATATATACACAATGGAATACTATGCAGCCATCAAAAGAAATGAAATCTTGCCATTTGCAACGACCTGGATGGAACTAGAGGGTATCATGCTTAGCGAAATAAGTCAATCGGAGAAAGACAACTATCATATGATCTCCCTGATATGAGGGAGAGGAGATGCAACATGGGTGGTTAAGGGGGTAGGAGAAGAGTAAATGAAACAAGATGGAATTGGGAGGGAGACAAACCATAAGTGACTTTTAATCTCACAAAACAAACTTAGGGTTGATGGGGGGAGGGGGGTTGGGAGAGGAGGGTGGGGTTATGGACATTGGGGAGGGTATGTGCTATGGTGAGTTCTGTGAAGTGTGCAAACCTGGTGATTCACAGACCTGTACCCCTGGGGATAAAAATATATTATATGTTTATAAAAAATAAAATTAAAAAATAAATAAATAAAATTAAAATTAAAATTAAAATTAAAAAAAAAAAAGCCAGGGAAGTTGTCCTATAAGGCAACTAAGGAAATGTTTCATGGAAGAGGCAGTAACCAGTTGTTCCACATATGGCCTCTTTAAATGGCACATATATTGCTACAAAGGAAACCAAAGTATTTAAGCAATGCTATAAAAGAATTTGTAGATTATACATCTTGATATCTCATATATTTTGGTGTTACATATACTTTAACCAACAGTATTTTTACTAAAGACTCCAAACCTTTTTTTTTTCCTCCTTCTGAAGCACATCAGAAAACACTAACTAAAAAAAGATCCATAATTTGGTTGATTCTTTCTAATTTCACTGACCAGAAAACACATCTTTGGCCCTGCATATTCTAAATCAACATTCTAAATTCTTATTAAAGATAGGGGAGTATATCTTATAATACATAAAATCTATATATTACACATCATAAATATATTTACACATGGTTCCATACACACACAAAGATACACATATATAATAAATGATAAAATATGGAGGAGACTTGGAGAGAAAAAGAATAGATAAGAGAAGAGAGAAAAATGAAGAAACAACTAATACTAGAAAAAGTGTGAGAACAAGAGTAAGAACAAACAGAATGTAAGAGACACTATATTGCATGAAAAGATGAACTGAGGAAATTACATAGTTATATTCTAAGCTCTGAACAAGTGTTTTCATGAAGCAGTAAGTGACAATTTACCTGGAGTCTTTTTAGGCTTATGAACCTTTAATCTTCACTTTTAAACCATATTAATTTGACAAATTTAATTTGTCAACTAGGAAAGAATCAACTTATACTCTCAGTAATGTTAACAGATTTTAGCTAAATTGGATATTAAATACAAACTCTCAATTCCTTTAAAAGAAGGACAGTATCAGTGATGAATAAGGCATTAAAATAGCTCTAGTCCCTTCTGGTCTTATTTTTTTTTGGTTTGTTTTGTTTATATTCATTATTCCTCCTACTTTCCACTTGAATGGGAGTTCTGCATTTAGAGATTCAGATTCTGTGTTGGTTTGCAGAAATTGAAATCATAAAGATGTTTGAATTTATCTAATTGGAGTCTTCCCAAGGCCTGCAATTTAAAGCTAGTAGTTCATAGGTGATTACTGCATAAATGCCCAAGGGGATCGCAGTGGGAAGGATATCTCTGTACTGGATAAAATAATTCAGCTGGAGTGTGATGCTTGCTGTTAGTTGTACCTAAAGAATGGTTTATGTATTCATCCTTCCTTGTACTGCTTCATAAATTTAATTCAAATGTCTGAACAGAAGAAAATCAGAAAGTCCCGTATCAGAGACATTGATTGCAAATGAGCAGAGATTTCTCAGCAAAAGCAAGTCCTGTAACAATAGATGTTCAGATCTTTGAATGCATTTTTAGTTTGGTTATTTTTTTTTTTTCCAAGAGCATAGCATAATGACCTAAAGAAGGGCTCTGCTGACAGTGACATCAGGGCTAAGCATTCCTTTTCACTGGCCCATCCTTCCAAACAAAAGTCTAAAACCACAGTGGCAAAGTGAGATTGAGCAAAATCTTACATTTGCTGCACCTGTTTGATTTGTATTCATGTTTACTAAGGATAGATATTCTGTTAGCATACACAAAATAAAACCTATAATTCACTGTTTTGGATTTTTTTTTTAAAGATTTGTTTGTTTGTTTATTGTGAGAGAGCTTGCAGGAGTCAGGGGAAGGACAGAGGGAGAGGGGGAGAATCTTAAACAGATTCTACTCTTAGAGAGGAGCCCAATGTGGCACTCAATCTCAAAACCCTGAGATCATGACCTGAGCTGAAATCAAAAGTGAGACCTTAACTGACTGAGCCACCCAGGTGTCCCATTGCTGTGGGGTTATTTTATCTCATTTGATTTCCTAAAAATCATGTAGTTTGGTCTAGATTACTGATTTTTAGTAGTCTTTGAATCATCTGAATAAACACATCTGGTTTTTTTGTTTTTTTTTTAAGATTTATTTATTTAATTCACAGAGAACAAGAAAGATCACAAGGTTGAGGGGAGAGGAAAATTATAAGATCAAGCCCTGCCTTAGGCTCTGTGCTTGGCAGGGATTCTACTCAAGATTCTCTCTCTCTCTCCCTCTGCTCATGACCCATAAAATCATGACCTGAACTGAAATCAAGTCAGATGCTTAAAAGACTGAGCCATCCAGGTGCACCAGGCTAAATATATCTTGAAAAGCAAATAAGCAGTATGTAAATTAATAACACTTAAACTCATTCAAACTGTATAAAACCCATTACTATGCAGAGGAAAGAACAAAAATGTGAAGAAAAAAAAAGACATGGGTTTTATTTTTGGTTCTGTTTTAATGAACTTAAACAATACAAACTTGGTTATGTGATTTACAAAATTAAAGGGTCATTAGCTCTTCCATCTTGTCTTTAATTATTCATGTTTCACTACCTTTATTTTTCTTATTATAAAATAATGTGCATTTATTGCAAAAAATATAAACTACATGTAAGTACAAAGACCTCAAAAACCTATTTTAAAAAGTTAAATCTTTTTTCTAAGTATATCTATGTGCATATGAGTTCTTAGTGTACTATTTTGCACATTTTTCCATTCAAAATATGTCATTTATATATATGTATATATATACATATATATGTATGTTCATTTGTAATTACTGCAGAATATTTGCTCTAGTACAAATTCAATAGATCTTTCATTGATGAACATTTAAATGGTTTACACTTTTTAACTATTTTTTTATACTTTTTAACTATTATTTCAAAATTTCACCTAATACCATTATAAGGAAAACTTCTAAAAAATCTTACTTATTTTAACTGATTTAATAAAAGTGGAATTCCAAGGTAAATGATTATGTAATTTGTATTGTTTTTATTTTTATTTTTTAAAATATTTTATTTATTTATTTATTAGAGAAAGAGAGCACAGACGGGAAGGAGGAACAGAGGGAGAGAGAGAAGCAGACTCCCCACTGAGCTGGGAACCCATGTGGAGCTTAATCCCAGGACCCCTGGATCATGACCTGAACCAAAGGCAGAGGCTTGACCAACCGAGTCACCCAGGCACCCCTGTATTGAGTTTTTAATCAGGTACTTAGAGTTTCCCAATAAAAATCACAGTACTTATTTTGTACTCTCCATTTAAGTAGTAAGGTTCAGAAGTCACAGTAGCTTTGATGAATATTTCTTCCCTTAGTTTTATAGCATTAGATATTAATGCAGCTTTCTTGATCATACAGGAGATGAAATGTTCACTTTCACATTTTCTTAAGGGAATCTAAGTATTTAATACATTTTATTAGGCTAGGCTACTGTAAGAAGATCTGAAGTTCTTGTCATGTCTTTGGTGCCAAATTGTAAATAAAATCCAGAATCATCTGGGAAACTTTTAGTCTTCCTGGAAGTGTGTTTGCCTATAAAAATGGAAATTCACAGAAGATAAAATTTCTGGAGACAAATGTCTGTCATTGAGCTAAAGGCAGTGTTGAAGCAGATACACAGAAAGATAATGAGATACTGTAACATGAAAAAGGATTTCCTCTATACAGAGAATCTCTAGCCATCCTCCTATTCTCGTATGACATCATTTTAATTTCTTATGAAAATGTTAAAAAGTGACACCAGCTTCTGTTTTTTCTGATTATCTCAAATATTGTGATAATAATGTCCTAGGAATGATTTAAGGATATTTTCCCAAATTATTTTCCAGAAGGCTCTAAAATTGTAGATTCTCATCAGCAAAGTGTAGGAGTGGCCATTCTCCAAAACATTTATCAACACTGTATATTGTCATATTTTCAAAAATCTGTCAAATTAAGAGCTCCCTTATATGTCTACACTTTAAAAAATCTACCCCTCCAAAATGCTGCACTATGTAAATAAATGCTGACTTCTTAAACATGGCACAGATATTTCTATAGAATTTAATCTGTAGTCAAATCTTTTTCCTTGTCTCATTAAAATTCTATTACTAATACACATCAAGTAGGGTCAATGAACCAGGTTACTATCTCTGTGTCAAATTTCATTGCTGCACATTCCTATGCAGAAAACTTCCCATTAAAGTGTAAAATAGAGGCTCATGTGCCCAGTTATGAACATACTAACAACATGTAGTAAGTCTTAGTAAGACAAATATATGTTAGGGTAAATAGAATACACACCCTCTAGTTTATTATCATTGTAGCTGTTAATTTATTTATAAATAACTCTAAGTAGGGGTTAACACAGCCTAAGGGAAAACTTTTAGAGTAATAAGTGAAAAAGTGGGAAAAATAGACTGCTTCATTTGACAACATAGATATCAATAATTCATGAAAATCTATAACACTATAACACAATCATATGAAAGAACCCCCCCATTTGAATTACAAAGCTATGTTACAAATTATTATGAAAAATTCAAACATCCCCAAAAAGCATAAAGAACAACTTGAGGAATATTTATACATATATATTTGGATATTTATATATATATATAATCTCCAAAATAAGTATAAAGAAAAGTATAAAATTTTAAAAAATAACAGGATAGCAGTTTGTCCTAAAATGTCTTAAAGCATATAGAAAAATGGATCTAGACCATTGTAGTCATTTAAATCACTAACAATTCAATTCTTGTATCAAAACTACTATTCAGAAAATTTGGTCAAAAATATTATGTACAGGAATATAGACTAAAGATTAACAAAATATGTGCTAAAAGATTTGTGTTTACTGTAGTATCACCTGTACTATCAAAAAATGAATATGGGCCAAAATAGCTGGTTATAGGATACTACTGGATGCACATATATCCATTCCCTGGATGAAATCATATATAACAATTGAAATGTTAATATATATTTTCATTAAAATATTAATACAGAACACATTAACAAACATCTTTTATCAAATGAAAAGTGGATAACAAACGAATATGTGATATAATTCAAACATAAAATATTTACACAAACTCATATAGTTTTATAGAAGCAAGACTAGAATATATCCCTAAATATCAGATATAAACATCACTGCATGTTATAATTAAAGTTTTTTATTTGTACTTTTCTCTATTGTCAAAATATTTAATAATAAATATGACTTTCTATTACATATTTTAAAGAAGGAACAAATAGGTTTCAAACAGCAGTGAGAACAAAATACATCTATAAGTTATTAAACATTTTGTTTGTACATTAAGAATTTACTTTGACAAATATAAATAGGAAATGCTAAAAACATGAGGACATTAAAAATGCATCTCCCGTTATGGACTTTGAGAATTGCTATCTTTTTCTGCTCTCAGAAAAATCTCTGAACTTTATAAAGCATTCTTCAAAAGAACCATCCACTAAGAAAATAATTCACAGGTCATGTAATAGTATACCTGGAATTGCCTGTATCAACTTGATTGTCAATTTTAGATCATTAAGCTCTATTTCAGTGAATCTACAATGCTTTCTTACATACCAGTTATCTGAAACCCTTCCTTGATTCTTCTATCACAACTGTTCCTTTCCAATAAAATTTCCATTTACTTGCAATTTTTCAACCATTTCAGTCTTCATAGTGGTAATATAATGCTTGGTTATTTTCTTTTAAATGTTCTTAAAGTTGTTCTTAGGGGCAAATATGTTGGGACAAAATTAAATCACTAAATTGATATTTAGAGTATGTTTTCTTTCTTCTATGAATATAAAGGAAATTTTCTCTATCAGTTTCTGGTACAAAAATCATAAAAAAATTCCTCAAGTGCCTTCCTTTAGTTTGATACTCTTATATGTTCCTTCTTAATCAGATTATCCAGTTTACTAAAAATTAATGGATATATGCCTTTACAGGTAGTCTTACAATAATTGCATCAGCTAAATGAAACTGAAGGATAAACTCAGAGTAACAATTTCCAATTTTTATATATGAAAAAATCATTTTAAAATCTCATAAAGATGCAAATTCTCCATCTTCACCTCACAAATACTGAACCATAAGCCTAGGATTACATTAGCTGGGTAATCAGGATTTTTTTAGAAACTCCCATGTCTTACTGGTATCAGGGAACATTAATGTCCTGTCCCTAACTGGACTAAGAATCAAATTGATGTAAGACAGAGTAAGAGGAGAAAATCAAATTTAATGGCATACATACCAGGAATCCACATAGACATGGAAATTCCAAAGACAGTCAGACAAAATGTGGTATATATGCCATTTTGAACTAAGGAGAAGGGGATAGGTGTCTGGGACTTCAAAGGGAAAGGAATGCAATTCACAGGAAGATGAAAAAGAATAAAAATATTTGGTAAGCAAATGTTTGCTGGGACACTCAGAAAGGAGGGCACATAGAGGACTTTGATCAAAGGGGCCTTGCTATGTTCCTCTGTGTCTAAGCATACCTAGTTCATAGTGTGATGTAGTTATGGTGATAGCTCTCTTCCTGGGGGAGGTCCTCTGTCCATATTCTTTTTTGGCAGTTGTCAGGGAAGTAAAGAGCTTCTCCTGAATTTGCTGGGTTTTGATGGTTTTTTAACTCAAAATAATCTTTATGCCAAAGTGGTCCATCTTAGGGCTGCCTACCCTTGCCCCTTCCCTGCTTAAGTTAGGACTTTATTTTGAGAAAAGTTGACTTAGGAAATTACCGATATTATCTTTACATTTTATGGAAGGATTGCAAATAAACATTGTGTGTAAGTTAAAATGGATACATTACTCAGAGCAGCCTTTATTTATCAATGTGGATAACTATTTTACTTTTATTGATAATCATAATTGTCTGCCTAGCACCAAAAACACAAATATCATAACTTTATTAGTAACTGTTAGTTTTATCAATGTGTCCAAGGTATCTGATAAAATTGGTTGTTGAAGTAAAATGGATTGTCATATGCTTTTTTTCTCATCTGTTTGGGTACCAACTAATTTCTGTATATATGGGGTGACATCCCATGGGAGAAAAACACAATAAAAAACTTTTCAATAAATCTTATTAATGGAAACATATATTTTATAAAACATTTATTTATAGGTGATCTTTTGCCTACTATTAAAATTCATAGGATGCAAGGTAAATTAAAATAAGAAAGCAGTTTTCTTGGTTTTACTCTGTTAATTCCTTTTTTTTTTTAAGATTTTATTTATTCATTTGACAGAGAGAGCAGAAACGGGCCAACTGGCAGGCCGAGGGAGAGGGAGAAGCAGGTTCTCACTGAGCAAAGAGCCCAATGTTGGGTCCATCTCAGGACCCTGGGATCCTGGCATGAGCAGAAAGCAGGGGCTCAACTGACTGAGCCACCCAGGCGTCCCTACTCTGTTAATTCCTGATTAGAATATAAAGAAACACAGAACTAAGAATGAAATTTCCAAGGAGTCACCATAACTTCTGGAACACTGTGTCAGTTCATCTACTTCCTTTTCACTAATCCATTCCTTTGAAAGCAGAAGCCTTTCATTCCAAACAAGAACAAAGGATGGTACTTTACATTCAATTGTTCTTTGCTGCCCTTCATTAGTACTTCCACTGTCGCTCTTACCTCAGGGCTCATTTTTATTTCTTTTTCACAGTTTTTTCTTCTTATTGAGAAAAAAATACAATTTAAGATGACAAGTGAGAATTAACAGATTCTATGATAATAACACCAACTAGACAGTAGTATAAGAAGACCCCAGTTCAGAACATTATTTAATCAAGGACAAGACTTCCCTGTATACCTTTGACCTCATTGTGTCTGCAGTCTACTCTCCTCAGTCAAGATTCTTAGATCTGGCAGAGAGAATAAAACATTAAAAAAAAAAAAAAAAAAAAAAGGCAGTCAGTCTCTGTTCTAGGATCAACTGTTCTATAATGCTGCTTTTCTTATGCCCAGACTTCAGACCTTGCCAAACTCCCTAGACTGTCTGTCTCTAACAGCACTTATGCTGCCTGTCAGATTTCTTTCATTTAACAAGACACCTGGTTAGAGTTCTCCTTTACAGAAATATGCAGAGAAAGGGAAGCATTTACTCCTTTTTGAAACCATGAGAATGAAAATAAACATTTTGTAAAACACCTGAAAATGTCTTTACAATGGAAATCATGAGAAAATATGAAGCTAATTTATTAAATAATACATCTATAATTAATTAGAAGTACATTGTGCAGAGTCCAAATGAAGTAGGAAAGCTGAAGGGATTCTATTTTAGAAAGGCTCCATCTCTGCTCTTTTTCTGTTACTCCATTTACTCATGTTCCTTAGTTTGCCTCTGAATAAGCCAAAAAAGATTATGTTCCCATTTCAAGGGGGTCTCAAGGAAGTTAATCATACTCTGAGTTTTGTCCTAGGTCCCAAACTACTGATAACACTTAAGAAGAGCTAGATCCCAAACATGTTCCAGAACATTAGTTTCAAACATACCTCAGCTGATGCTGGTATAATACCCCTACCTTTGTTAATTTATGGAATAACACTTATTGTTCACCTGACACTCACTTTTGATTGGACACTACCACTGATTCCTGGAGGAAAAAATACCCTAGACCCTTCTGCAATATAAATCCCTAGCCCCAAGCAACAATGAGACTCATTCTTTTCTCCTTTCTGAATCTCTCCAATAACTCTGCTTGTTATTCTCTGTCTCCCATTCAACACTATTCAATAAACTGTTTTCACTTTTTCTGGCTCAAGTTTGATTTCCATCCTGTGTGAAACCAAGTACCTTATTGGTTGGTTCTGTGCGACCATCCCCTGGGTTCTTGGACCCAGATGGCCTGCATCAAAAACATATTTATGCTCTCTTATTTTATAGGAAAGAGAAATTAAAAAAAAAAAAAATCCTAGAAGTAGCCACTAGAGGAACTATGTATAAATTCCCCACGATCTACAAGCAATTTCTCTTTTCAGGTCAAAAAGAATATTCACTACTTTGAAGTGATTCAAGTTCAGATTGAAAGTGCATCCATTAAGTCTAATATTCACTGTGACTAATCTCTCCAAGTCACTGTTTTTCAAACAGTTTACAGAGATGAGGGAACATATGAGAGGAGAAAATTTGCAACAGAGTCACCTACTTAATCCAGAAGTTAGGCATAACTATTCTACTTAAATTCACTCAGTTTTTAAAAATCAATTTCTTCTTAGATTACATTTAAACATGAATTCCTCTGTTAAAAATTTTTGAAAATCTCTAATTAATCAAAAATCTTAATTGGACTTTATGCCACAGGGATTATTATTTTTTTTTAAGATTTTATTTATTTATTTGACAGACAGAGACTACAAGTAGGCAGAAAGGTAGGCAGAGAGAGAGGAGGAAGCAGGCTCCCCACTGAGCAGAGAGCCCTATACGGGGCTCGATCCCAGGACCCTGAGATCACGACCCAAGCCAAAGGCAGAGGCTTAACCCACTGAGCCACCCAGGCGCCCCCACAGGGATTATTTTTAACTAGGAAATTAAATATTGCTTGCTTTCAAATTATAGAAGGCATTTTAAAGTATAGTTTAACACAAAGTTAAGTTTAAACTTTACTGACATTAACTTAAGATATGCATTAATATAAAATATGATCCTTCTTTTGCTGTCATCAATGAAAAGCAAAGTTAGCAAAATGTCTTTTCCACTTCTTTAAAATGCTAAAGCTATTTCAACACCGACTTATATGTATTTTCCTACTTTCCATTAAATTCTAAATATCAAAGTCCAGAAGCAGTAGTTTTGCATCACTGTCTAAGACTGGCAGAAACTGCAAATTTTCATTATATGTTAATTCATCTGTTTTCTGTTTTCTCAGTTTCTCAGTCTTCATGTCATCATTTTAATCCTAACTTTCTACATCCATAACACATTAGACCTGCATTTGAAATATATGCAGTGCCAAAATGGCAGTAGTTACAGTCATAAGAGTTGATAATCAAAAACTAATATGAAGAGAATAATTAAGATATATTACAATGAAGAAAAAATCAAGACATAAAGATTAATACTATAAAAAAAGGTTTTAAAAAATGTTTGAGGGGGTTGGTTGGGTGGCTCAGTTAGTTGAATGTCTGACTTTTGATCTCAGCTCAGGTCTTGATCTCAGGGTCATGAGTTCCCAAGCCCCATGTTGGGTTCCACCCTGGGTGTGGATCCTACTTAGAAAGAAAAGAAAAGAAAAAGAAAAAGTGCTTGAGGATTTTAAGAAATATGGTTCTATGAATGTTTCCTAATTTACAATGGATATTTCCTAAATTAGACATCAAAAATATATATTTAAATGCAAATAAAATATTAGTAATAGTCTGAAGCCACAGTGATTGATGCTGTGGAAGCTCTGGGACAGTTGAGCCCCAATTCTGAAATGGGCAACAAGAGACACAATTGTCAAACTCCAAGTCCCTATTCATAGGGTGGAGAGCAGCAAATAAGAGCTAGGGAAAGAGTCTTACACTCAGAATTCCTGTGAAAATAAGAGTAAATAAAATTGAGCATATTTCTAAGTCAATGGCTCATTTAGAATAGCACACTTACTGGTGAATGAGAATAAAGACTACAGAATTGAGCCACTAGTCTCCAAAATTCCCAATCTCTCCACAGGAAAGAAACTCTGACCTACCAACAGAACTTGGCTATTCACACATGGCATCTCAAAGAAAAAAAAGCGGACATAACTGCAAAACTGTCAGACAGGAAAAGACAAGAATAGACATTAAAAAATTAATAATAAAATAAAAGCACATGAGGAAAAATAATATTACAGAAAAGCAATAAAACAACTGAATAATCAGGAGATTAAGTCACTAACAATATGTAAATGACATCACATTTTCAAAGGATGTTAAAAATAAGTACAATGAAGACTCTCAGAGAAGTGAAGGAATAAAATATCCATAAAAACAATAAGAAATTATAAAACAAAATTGTTTACATAAATCAAAACCAGATAGACACCCATAAGAATTGATTTGAAGTACTGGGGAAATGTAATTATCACACACACACAAAAACAAAAACAAAACAAAACAAAACCCAAAAAACAGTAGTTGTAGTTTATCCTGGAATAAACACAATACAGAAAGCAAATGATTTGGAAGAGAATGCTATAGAATTTATTCAGAATAAACCTGTTAAAAAGAAACCAAAGGATAAAAATGGAGTGACTTATATTAAGGCCCCACATCAGTAAACCAAGATTTAATATCTAACCTAACTATAGTCTTAACTTCCTCAGGAATGTAACCTTTAACCAGTCAAGCTGGAAATTCCTGGTCAGCAATAGGAGGCAATCCCCTGTGAGACCCTTTCCCTGTAGGAGGGCAACCTTGCCTAAGCAATGCACTTCTTGCAAATATATATATTTTTAATGCCCTCTCTCTTCCTTTAAGAATCATTCTTTTTTGAGGAGAAGTTCACATGGAAGAGTAGTAGGGGGACACTGGGCTTGTCTCATGCCTAGAACACAGCTAGTTCACCATCAAATTATTTTGAAGAACTAGGAAATCAATCTGAGGATTAAGAAAACAATTTACACAATTGGAGGGAGAGAACTGTCAAATGCAAGGTTTAGAGATGTGAATTGGGGGAGAGAAGACCCATGGCATTGCAGAGAGGTGGGATCCATTTCCCTGAGAGAATTTAGGGAGAGAGATTGAGAGTGGGAGAGGAAGCAGCATGTAGGGTTTGTGAAAGATAAATATAGATTTAGGGAATTAAACAATTCGACAAAAACGTCACCAAAAATTATCCAAACTGATACATAAATTTAGCAAAGTTACAGGATATAAAATCAATATACAAAAATCTGTTTCATTTCTACATACCAATAACAAAGCAGCAGAAAGAGAAATCAAGGAATCAATCCCATTTACAACTGCACTAAAAACCATAAGATACCTAGCAATAAACCTAACCAAAGAGGTAAAAGATCAGTACTCTGAAAACTATAGAACACTTATGAAAGAAGTTGAAGAAGACAAAAAGAAATAGAAAAAGAGTCCACACTCATGGATTGGAAATTATAAATTGGAAAAATAAATATTGTTAAAATGTCTATACTGCCTAAAGCAGTCTACACATTCAATGCAATATCTATCAAAATACGACCTGCATTTTTCACAGAGCTAGAACAAACATTCTAAAATTTGTATGGAATCAGAAAGGACACTGAATAACCAAAGTCATGTTGAAAAAGAAAAGCAAAGTGAAGGCATCACAATTCCAGACTTCAAGCTATATTACAAAGCTGTAATCATCAAGACAGTATGGTACTGGCACCAAAAAAAAAAAAAAAAAAAAGACCTATAGATCAATGGAATAGAATAGAGGACCGAGAAATGGACAATATATGGTCAAGTAACCTTTGACAAAGCAAAGCAGGAAAGAATATCCAAGGGAAAAAAGACACATGGTATTGGGAAAACTAGACATCAATATACAGAGGAATGAAACTGGATGACTTTCTTACACCATACACAAAATAAATTCAAAATGTATGAAAGACCTAAATATAAGACAAGAAACCATAGAAATCCTAGAGTAGAACACAGGCAGCAACCTCTTTGATCTTCCCCACAGGAAATTTTTGCCAGGCACTTCTCTGGAGTCAATGGAAACACAAGCAAAAATAAACTATTGGGGCCTCATAAAGATAAAACCTTCTGCACAGTGAAGGAAACAATCAACAAAACTAACAGGCAATCTTCAGAATGGGAGAACTTATTTGCAAATGATATATCTGATAAAGGGTTGGTATCCAAAATTTATGAAGAACTTATCAAACTTAACACCTAAAAAACAAATAATCCAGTTAATAAATGGACGACATTTTTTTTTTTTCCAAAGAAGACCTAGAGATGGCTAACAGACACTGAAAAGATGTTCAACATTACTGATTGTTGGAGGCCATGGCACGGTTGGAGTCGTGGATCAAACCAGGCCCTGACTTGTGTCTCCTTTAAAGTCCAGACGCCTTGATAAGGGGTTAAGGACAGGAAAGTTGAGTAACACTGAGAAAGGGTCTGTGCTACGTGTCATGCGCTCACCTACGTGACTTCCCACACGCTTTCCCCAAACAGAAGGGAACAATGTGGTCAGGGTCATGAATTCTTAGTTGGTCCTTGTTGTTCCTGTACTTCCCATAACCTACTCCCTGGTTGATTGTCTTGCATCAATAGTAGCTAATGGCATTAGCCGTGATTACCTGGCATCACGAGATTTGCTTGTAGTTAATGTAAACTTGTTATAGGAACTTGCAGTTATCTGACTAGATACTGATGTATTACTCCTTCTGTTGTTGTCTGCCTTATAAATGATTATAAGATGTGGAATAAAATCGGCACTGTTGGACATCCTCCTCAGTGCTCCTCCTGTCCCCATCTCTTTGTCTCTTAATTTCTTTTCACCATCCTCTTACCCTCACGTTCCTGGTTGATTTGTCGTGCTGGCCGCGACAACTGATCATCAAGGACATACAAATTACCATGAGATATCATCTCACACCTGTCAGAATGGCTAAAAGTAACAACTCAAGAAACAACAGAGGTTGGCAAGGATGTGAGAAAGGGGAACTTTTTTGCACTGTTGGTGGGAATACAAACTGGTGCAGCCTCTCTGGAAAAGAGTACAGAGGTTCCTCAAAAAGTTAAAAATAGAACTACCCTATTGTCCAGTGATTAGGTATTTATCCAAAGGAAACAAAAATAGTGATTCAAAGGGGCACATGCAGCCTGATGTTTATAGCAGCATTATCAACAATAGCCAAATTATAGAAAGAGCCCAAATGTCCATCAACTGATGAATGGAAAAAATAGTGGTTTATATAAACAATGGAATATTATTTGACAATCACAAAGAATGAAATCTTGCCATCTGCAATGAGGTGGAAGGAACTAGAGTGTATTATGCTAAGTGAAATATGATAAAGGCAAATATATGATTTGTCTCATATGTGGAATTTAAGAAATGAAACAGATAAACATAGGGGAAGGAGAGGGAAAATAAGATAAAAACAAAGAGGGACTCTTTTTTTTTTTTTTTAAAGATTTTATTTGTTCATTTGAGAAAAAGAGAGAGAGAGCACAAACAGCCAGAGAGGCAGAGGAAGAGGGAGAGGCAGACTCCCTGTTGAGCTGGGACCGCCAACCTGGGGCTCAATCCCAGGACCTGGAGATCATGCTGTGAGCCTAAGGCAGATGCTTAACCATCTGAGCCACCCAGGTGCCCCAAGAAACTCTTAACTATAGAGAACAAACTGATGGTTCCTTAAGGGAAGGTGGGTGGCGGAATGGGCCAAATGGGTTATGAGCCTCAAGGGGGGCACCTATTGGGATAAGCACCAGGTGTTATATGTAAGTGATGAATTACCAAATTCTATTCCTGAAATAAATGCTACACTATACGTTAACTAATTTGAATTTAAATAAAATATCCATCTATCTATCCATCTATCATCTATCTACCTACCATCATCTTCCCTTTTCTGTAGCTCAGACAGAGCTCCCCTAAATTCTAAATGAGATGCTATCCAATTCATGAATCATTTAAAAAAGCCAATTACATTTTCAAACTTACTTGGTTGAATTGTGGATTTTTTTAAACAAATTAAAGAGAAATAGACTAAATAATAGAAATTTAAAAGATATGGATACTTGAATGAGAGACTCAAAAATATGTTGCAGAGAATATCCAGAAGAATCCAATAGACAAAATAACAGAGAATGACTAATGACTAAGAATATTCTAGAATTGAAAAAAAGTGAGGTTTTACATATTTAAAAATATTTAAAAATAACTTATTTGGGGCACCTGGGTGGTTCAGTCAGCTAAGCATCTGCCTTCAGCTCAGATCACAATCCCAAGGTCCTGGAATCAAGCCCCACATGGGCTCTCTGCTCAGCAGGAGCCTACTGCTACCTCTCTCTACCATTACCCCTGCTTGTACTCTCTCTCTCTCAAATAAATAAATAAAATCTTAAAAAAAGAGAAATTTTAAAAATAAAAATAAAAATAACCTAATTATATTGAACCTCTAAATTATCAAGAACAAAGAAATTCTTCAAAAAATAATAACTGTATTTTCAGAAATGCTAACTACAAGAGATAGATTTAGTGCTAATTTTATAACACTTTTCAAGGTATTTATTTTACTTGCTAATTACATGAACAATTTAAAAATGGAAAGACTAGATTTTGATTAAATGAAATCAACATATTTTGATAAAGGTTTGCCTATCAAAAAGCTTTAAAATAAGATGCCAGAGTCGCTCAGTCAGCTAAGCGTCTGCCTTTGGCTCAGAGCATGATCCCCAGGATCCTGGGATCAAGCCCTGGATTGGGCTCCCTGCTCTGTGGGAAGCCTGCTTCTCCCTCACTCACTCCCTCTGCTGTGTTCCCTCTCTTGCTGTGTCTCTCTCTGTCAAATAAATAAATAAAATATTTAATTAAAAAAAGCTTTAGAATACAAAAGTAAACTTAAGGAAAAATAAATTTAATTTAGACACAGATAACATGATGATTTGTTTTCACAAGGTGCCTAGAAATTTGGTTAAATGTTAATTATGAGAGTGTTAGTGAAAGTTTTTCTGGATGAGACTAACATTTGAATCTGTAGATTGAGTAAAGAATATTGCCCTCCCCAATGTAGCTGAGTTTCATCCAATCCATTGAAGGTCTAAATGGAATAAAAAAGGCAACATAAAAGAGAGTTCATTCTGTCTTACTGATTGTCTTCAAGCTGGGAAATTAGTCTTTTCCTGCCTTAGGATTTAAATTTAGACTGGAATTATATACCATCAGCTCTCTTGGGTCTCTACAGCTTGCCAGCTGAGATTTTGGGACTTCTCAGGGTCCATAGTCATGTGAGCCAATTCTTTACAATAAATATCTTTTTAGACAGATAAATATCTAGAAAATATATATTTACAGAGATAGATGATAGGTAAATAGATGTATAGATATATGATAGACATACAATAGATGATAGATGATGGATAGGTAGATATAGATGATGATCGATGATAGATAGATGATAGATACAGAACTAAAACTGAAACAAATTTTAGGACCAAGAGTAGTTCTAGAGAAAAAGAATTTTAATAATGAGTTTTCTGAATTGGTTCTGAGGTTTTTTGAGTTAACTCTCCAATCTGATTAAAGATGGTAATGTCTCTATTTCCAGTAGTAATGAATCACTGACAGTCCATGGCATGATCTGGCAGTAGTGACATGCTAAAGAACTCCACTGAATATTCCTAAGGAACTGGGTAACTGTGTACATGATACTTTCTAGCAGTTTTTGGAAAACTAACAAATGTAATGAGGTTGTCTGGTTACTCCTAATGTTTGGATAAAATGGTGAAATAAAATTCCCAGTTCAGTGACCTAAATGACTGTAAGCTTCTGTGTGTGTTCTAAAGAAGACCCTTGTCTCTTGTAGATGCAGGACTGAAACTACTGCAAATAAAATGCAGACTTTCATCCTGTGACTGGTTGAATTACAATGTAAATTGAACTTCCAAGCTTACAGTGTCTGTTGTTAAAAGTGAAAACATTGGTGTGGAAAGAATTGGATCCTGTAAACTGGGATGGGAGCACATCACAAGACCCTGATGGACATAGAGAAACTAAATTCTGATGAGTCTCCTTTATCAGATGCCTCCCCAACCCCACTATAAGTAGCTACCTCACTTTGAGGAAATTATAATGTTGTTTTTTTTCGTTTGTTTGTTTTGTTTTTTTTAGGCAGTTGCTAAGCAAGACAATGTTGATGTTCCCCCAGGTCCCACCCCCAGAACCGCTCATTGCTTCTGTACCTATAACTAAATTCAAGTCGCAGTGATCCTCTGAATGTTAGGTACAAAAAGTGACTCATGAGGAGGCAAAAGAACTATTTGAGTTTTCTAATTTATACTGATATATAATATAATATAATATAATATAATATAATATAATATATACTGATAAAATTCTGGGGAACATGTGTAAGAATGGACATTAAGAGTATAGAATAATGATGACTCGAACATAAAGTTGAATCAAGCCAAATTTATTGATATGGCACTCTAAGGAGAAATTCTGCATTTGTGTTGTAGCTCAAAGAGTTAGATATTCAACAGTTGGTTTGGTTGATTGACTAAAATATGGGTCAAAATGTGGCCTACCATGAACAAATTAGAAATAGTGGACCTACAGAGGAAGGAATTCAAAGGCTTAAAGAGATCGAGTGTTAGAGTGGATTTGTCATTTAAGACCTATTCGCTTATACTGGGAGGGGCCTGAAGACATAGTTTTCATCACTTTTATAAGAAAAATAATTCATGAGGGTAGTCCTGCATCATTGAAGAAGTCTATGAGCACTCTTCTCTGTAGGTCAGACCTCACATTAGGGATTGCAGTCACCAACTGGGAAGCTTAAATGCATTTAGAGTACTTGGACCTTCAGGTAGCAGAGAGCAAGTGACAGCACTCAAGCCAAGTGGGTGAAATAATAAACAACAGAGTCAAAAAAGCAACTAGAACAACCAACTCACACAGACTTGAGTCACCAAGGAGTCAATCACAGTGTCCCCAGAGTGAAATACATAGGAAGAATGCTAAATTTCTACTTGATCTGTGTAAGCAGAAAAGTCTAAGTCAAGTGAAAAAAAAGTCTAGCCTGAGTCATCAAAACAGTCATGGTTCCTCAATTAATTGTCAGAGTTGAGACAGTTTATACACCTTTGAGTGAAAGCGAGGCTGAGTCCCTTTGATGAAGGACACTGGTACACTGACATATATATATATATGTATGTGTGTGTGTATATATATATATACACACACACATACATTAATCTTCCTCCTAGTCTTCCCTAAAGGCATCTATAGCCTTTACCAAGGTGGCTCTACATTTGGGCAAAGAAAATAAGGTGATTTTCAGGAAAGACTGGACACTAACTATAAACTGACATAATTTCTCTCCAACAAAACATCACTGTGATTCACCAGTCAGAATAGGGGGTTAGAAGTCAGATGACCAATGGAATTTTAGCTCGTGTCATCTCAAAAAGGCCCTGGGGTTCTCCAAATATATCTTGTGGTTATTTCTCCTGTTCAGAGATGCCTGAGTAAAATAGATAAATTCAGGAACTGAAAGAATCCCCTTATTGGTTCCCTTGCCTGTGAAGAGGGCAATTAATGGTAGAACATACCAAGTAGAGGCCACTACAAGTGACTCCCAAATGTAATACTGCATTCTTGGAGGGATTGTGCCACAATCAAAGACTTGAAAGAAGCAGACTTGTGATTCCCTTTACATCCTGTTCAACTCACCCATTTGACCTTCCTTCTGCAAATATAATTATCATACTAAAAAAAAAAAAAAGTAGCTGTAGTATATTCTAGAATAAACACAATAAAAAATAGTTTGGAAGAGAATGCCATAGAATTTATTCAGAATAAAATTGTTAAAGAGACAACCAAATTGGAGTGACTTCTGTTAAGGCTCCATATCAGTAAACCAAGATTTAATACCTAACCTAAGTACACTTTCAACACCCACAGGCATGTAACCTTTAACCAGTCAAGATGGAATTTCCTGGTCAACACTCAGAAGCAAAGTCTTGGTGATCCTCCCTTTAGAAGGGCCATCTTGCCTAAAGAATGAATTTCTTGCAAGAATGCATGAAATATGTAAGATGCAGAGACATAAAATATTGATATAATAATTTTATCATTATCATCTAATAGCAAAATAAACTGCCAAAAGACCAGCTAATCATTTTATAAAAATGACCATTCATTTGGCCTGTTGTTTCATGTGTCTATAATATAAAATGTGTTATTGGGGGCGCCTGGGTGGCTCAGTGGGTTAAGCCGCTGCCTTCGGCTCAGGTCATGATCTCAGAGTCCTGGGATCGAGCCCCGCATCGGGCTCTCTGCTCTCTAGGGGAGCCTGCTTCCTCCTCTCTCTCTGCCTGCTTATGATCTCTGTGTCAAATAAATAAATAAAATCTTTAAAAAAAAAATGTGTTATTGCAGGTTAACTGATACACAATAATAAATGCATTATAAGAGAAGAGAATTAAAAGTAAATATCTGCCTGTAGGATAATTTTTAAATTTTAATATGAGTATATTCTGAAGCTAAACAATTTTAGTTTCAACAAATACTATGATTAAGACTTAGAAGTAAATATACAGTCAGTTAAACAAGGTATTAAAAGTGTAGGTTTTATTAAAAAATGTTATTTCTAGGTTTTTATCAATGCATTTCAATTCATGTGGGGTATAAACTATTCTGGGTCAGGATTTATGTAATTCTAACTTATACACACATAAAAAGTTAATAATATTCAATAATAATCCTTATTGTGAAACAATAATGTTAAAATACTATTTTTCTTGTAACCAATTCCTAAGACACTTGCATTATTTATTTCTAAACAGTATTACTACATTGAGAAAATATATTACAAATAAAACCTATTTCAGCACTATTTAAATTATCTTTATGATCAGTCAATTCTTGTATTTAAATTAGTTTGAAAGACCAATTTCTTCAACATAAAACTCTCCTCTAATTTAATAATGTTTTAGTGAGATTTATAGTTACTTTTAGAGGAAAAAAAATCAAATTGCTCTTGTTAATATGCAATGATTGCAAAATACACAGGAAAACAGCAGTGTAGGGAACAATTTCAGCATAAAGCCAGGCCTGAGGACTATGATAAAGCTGACCCTCACATTTTAGGAATGCAGCAATAGGGTGAGACTCTATTTTAGGGGACTCTACATTCTGTCTGCTGCATAGCTTTAGTTATAACTTCTAGTGCATCTTCCTTTTTGCTGACAGTCCTCTCTTTTCATGTTTTGTTTTCATCTGTTGTTTTCTTTTTTTTTTTAAAGATTTTATTTATTTATTTGACAGACAGAGATCACAAGTAGACAGAGAGGCAGGCAGAGAGAGAGAGGGAAGCAGGCTCCCTGCTGAGCAGAGAGCCCGATGCGGGACTTGATCCCAGGACCCTGAGATCATGACCTGAGCCGAAGGCAGCGGCTTAACCCACTGAGCCACCCAGGCGCCCTCATCTGTTGTTTTTTTGTTGTTCTTATCTCTGTTTATCTTAGATTCAAGATCCCCAAAAAAGATCATTTAATTGGGTCAAATTTTCAGTAAAATGTAGACTTCAGAACAGAGCTTCTAGGCCAGGTGTCTTACAAATGACTGTTGTTAGGTGAGGTGCTGATCCCTGGTCTAATCAGTTGTGATCTTCATAGTAGAATGATGTAGGACACCTTAGAGAGAGTATCTAGGTAGATCAGAACCTTTTAGACTTTAATGAAAAAGCCAGTATAATACAAGTACCTTGAAGAACTTCTCTAATACAAACATGATGTTTAGATATGATAATGTCTAATCTATTGCATATCTATTAATAAGACTACCTTTCAGTATTCCATTCATACCAGATCCAGAAAAAGAAATCTAAGAATTAAGAAGAACAACTGGACACAGTGACCTTCAATAAAAGTAATAGAAGAAGACTTTGAAAACTTATCCAAGATGAGGGTGTGATTTCTTTTTTAATATATGTGAAGAACAAAGTTAAACTAGAATGAGTAGTATAATCCTTGTAGGCAAGCACACATTACAGCTTTAGGCAAAAATTAACTCTTATGAGAAGAACCACATGAATTTTTAAATATTTCTCAGACAATAAAAGAAAAAATAGCAACCTGAAAACAAAACAAACAAACAAAAAACACAATTGAGAATCATTTCAAAGCCTCTTACTCTTGTTTCTACTCTAGAGTCTTAAAGTTTTCTCCTCCTTTTTATCCAAAAATTTATAGAATACTAGGGAGGAGGTAGGCTTAGTTCTAGCTAATAATACTATGAGAGGTAAAAACATTCATATGACTGGAGAGGAGATGCAGAGCTGGCTGATGGGGGCTGTAGGAATAGTGGGCCAAATAAAATAGAACATGGAGAATTCTAGGAAGGAGGACTTATTTTAAGGATGGAAGATAAAGAGGAAAAAAAGACATGACCAAGAATGAACATGTAGTACAATCATAATCTGAATTTGTGATTGGTGACATCTTGTGTTTTCATCTGGTCATTAAGAGATTTTACATCATCTTTTGACTCCATGGCTTGAATTTGATATTATAAATATCTAATAAAATAAATGAAGTTAAGAATGTAAGTTTAAAACAAGTGCATGTTTAGAAAGTTGGTCTTTCAACTTTTACTTGTAAAAGAGAAACATCTTCCTATATTGCCTAAATTTTATTTTCTATATTTTATTTATTAACTCTATTATGACTATAAACCTCCTTGTCTTAGCTACCCTGATGCATCCTAATCATACACTCAAAGAGATATGCCATTTGGAGATTATAAAATCCACTAATTGTATCACAACTGAAGTATGCAGTCTAGTCAGTGTCTGAAGAGACTGAAAACATGCAACAACTGTTGGGGTACCTGGGTGGCTTAGTTGGTTGGGTGTCTGTTGGGGTTAATGCAGAGCATGAAATCATCCATAATAGCTGGTTTGCTGAAATGTAACATGGAGACCACTGGGGGTGGTGGGAGGTTTCAGAGAAGGGTGTAGGCTTTTGGAATGTGGAGGCCTGTGGGACTACTCTGCAACTGAGCTGCTGTGGGGAGTTGCCTTCTCCTCTCTTCCACAGCAAAGTTTGGAGTAATCTTTCATCTTTAGGGACAGGAATTTCTAACCTTTCCTGGCAACTCTTGGTTTCAGCTCAGATCGTCTCTCTCTCTCGCTCATAAATAAATAAATCTTTTAAAAAAATGTAAAAGTTTTAGCTTTATATTCTATCACATATTCCTAATCTCTTTCAGGTCTCTAATATACTCCTAAAATGTTTTGTTCACTTACAGTTTAAATATTAGAAAGTTCTGTTTATTTAGTATACACCTTATAGGAAATACCAACATCACTATAAGGGTTTAAAAATTATGTTCCCAAGTGAAACCATAGCAAATAAACTCTGTGCCCATGTAGCCCCTGAAGTGCTTGAAAAAGAATATATGATTAATATACTCCCTTAGTGTGTACATTTGTCTGTGAAATGTACACAGACCTTCTTTTTTAAAACAATGAGGGACACCTGGGTGGCTCAGTTGGTTGAGCATTTGACTCTTGGTTTCATGTCAGGTCATGATCTCAGGGTCAAGACCTCGAGACCTGCATTGGGCTCCATGTTCAATGGGGAGTCTGCTTGAGATTCTCTCTCTCTGTCTCTCTGAGATAAATAAATCTTTTAAAAAAATAATTAAAAAAAAAAACCTGATGAAACATATGAGTAAATGAATACATGTGAAAAAGACTTTACATATGAAATAAGAAAATGTTTTTGTATTGAGATATAAAAGGTCTTTTATCCCATTATTTAGTGTTGTGGGTGATTAAGATATGTTACTACATATACATACATATGCATTATATATATCTTATATACATTATATACATTCTCTCTATATATTATATATGTATACATCTTTTATATACATTATGTATTCACCCTAATCCCTTGAAGTTTTAAACAGCTAAAAATAGGGGGGAAAAGGGAAAAAGAACATTAATAGGCATCCATGAACATTAAAGATAACACAATCTAAAAGCTTAAAAATGAATCCTTACTGCTTTCCTTTCTGAGATTCCTAGGGTTCAATGTTTTAGAAGAGATAAGGTAGTGATCATAGATACTAAACCCAGAGTCAAAGAAAAATTTGAGCCCTAAATCTGGCTTGGTTTTAAGCTGAGGCACCATTCCTCAATAATGGGCCATTTGCTCTATGGGAGAAAATAGGAGAAAAAATGTGTCTTTTAGGCTATAAATGCTAGGCATAATAGTCAAAACATTTCACAGTTTTTCCACACTTAACAATGTTTATTACTACTAGAGGAACCCAATATACTATATATAAGATAAGAATACACTTCTCTATTACAGCAGTTAGTTTTGATGACTGATCCCTACTATACTTTTTTATACTCAGTTTTCTTCCCCTCCAATAAAATTTCTTTCATGTGTTATAGTTGGAGTATGTGTAGAGAATCAAGTCTCTTTCTTTTCAACCATCTAATACTTGCATGTAAAAATATTGATTTAAAGAGATATTTCTCCATTAAATATGTATTCCACTATGATGAAGCAGATCTATAAACCTTTTTTAAAAAATTTATAAACATTAGATGAAATAGATTATTAGTATAGTCCTGTTATTGAGATATTTGAAAACAACATATTTAGTTTGTGGACCCATACATCTTACCAATATTAAGTATGAAGTATTCAATCTATTCATGGTCTTGTTTGTGTGGAAATTATTTATCCATATAAAGCCTGGGTACATAAAAAACAGCAACACTCCAAGGCAATGGCAATATCACACATCAAATTCCTGGAAGTGCAGAGAAAGAAAGTAGTAAACACAGATGGGCAAAGGTTGTATCTACATATATAATTAAAGTAAAAGTTTGAGTCATCAGACTACTAAAAGTATTTTTATTTTTCTAAGAATATCTGGTACCAAGGGTAGGAGAAAAAAGTTCACTTGAATTATGGATATATGCTTCATATTTTACCTGTATACATAGTATCAATTGCCCCTAGAAAACATTGCAAGGCTTTCAAAACATTTCTTTAAATGTAATATTCTTCGTATTTGAAAGAATTTATTTTCATTTCTGATGTGCATAGTTCTCAATAATCATTACTATGCATTACATAAAAAGGAACAAATGTCTGTGAATCTGTAAGACACTTAGGGACACTTTGCTCTTCTAAGTAGCATATCTTCTTGGATAGAAAGTTTTATGAAACTTTGAGATTTCTGCTAATAGGTAGGAAATCATACTCTGAGTTTTAAATTCCCCTAGTGTACTCACTAGCATTGCTTATATGTTGTCATGATGAAATTCTGTCCAATAAGAAGAGCTTAAACAAGAAATCACCTCTGCGAACATAGTTGAAGTACATGACCTGCATAGACAGCAGAAGTTTTAAAATGCTGTATCTTTGTTATTTCTAACCCCCTAGAATTAAATATTTGTAGAATGCTATGTTAGAGGAAAGAGAAAATAATATCGGTCACAAATTTATGAAAGAAATATTTATATTTCCCAGAAATATATGAAATCAAAATTAAATATTTTGTTTGATGGAAAATAAATAGAAATTTGAGCACCTATAGGTATCCTTCTTGAAACACACAAATTACCCAACTTAAGTTAGTTTTTACTTTCACACAACCAATAAGAAATTTTATTTGATATTTATTCATGGAAGTCAGAGAAAAAAATTCTCACACCTTTTGTTTGTTGTGCAGATTTTCTTCTCTACCACACTTGTGGCTATGATTCCATCATTCTTCTATAGGTTTTATATTTTGAAATCAAGATGAAATGTTGCTTTAAAATAAATAACTCTTAAATATAAAATTATGCTTGACCCTTCCTTCTACTTGTGTTAGCAAAAGAACATGAAAGAAGATATAAACTCAGACATATATATACAATTTGTACCCATAAAAGAATTTGTGCTAAAGAATCACATGGATTTTGCTTAGATTGAAGGACCATCTTCTGATAATGGACAACTTACTTGGTGGGAAAAACAAAAGATTTAAGATGAGATGCACAGCATGTACTCATGTTACTTTGTTTTCAGAGTCAACCAAAGAAGCATCATATGCCATTCATTTTCCTAAGAGAAAAAGAAATTGTCCAACTCATTGTATGAGTCATTATGACACTCATACCAAAACCAGACACACCACAAGAAACTATGGACAGATATCTCCTATGAATATTTAGACAAAATCCTTAAAAAAAATACCACCAATGCAAACTCAGCAACTTATAAAAATAACTTTACGTGATTAACTAAAATATCCCTGGAATACAAGGTTGGTAGAACATCAAGAAATCATTTAATCAAATAAAACATATCAATGGAAGGAAAAACAAGACCACATGATCATCTTAGTAGCCACAAAAATAGCACTTGACAAAAATCTAACACGGCTTCATGATTAAAAACAATTAACAACCCATGGAATGAGAGAAGATGTTTGCAAATGACAATACAGATAAAGGGCTGATATATATCAATAAAGTACTCCTCAAACTCAACACACACAAAACAGATAATCATGTTAAGAAATGGGCAGAAGACATGAATAAACATTTCTCCAAAGAAGACATACAAATGGCTAAAAGACATAGGAAAAAAATGTCCATCATCATTAGCCATCAGAGAGATTCAAATCAAAACCAGTTAGAATGGCCAAAATCAACAAGACAGTAAACAAATGTTGGAGAAGATGTGGAGAAAGGGGAACCCTCTTACACTGTTGGTGGGAATGCAAGTTGGTGCAGCTACTTTGGAAAACAGTGTGGAGATTCCTCAAAAAATTAAAAATAGAGTTACTCTATGACCCTGCAATTGCACTACTGGGTATCTGCCCCAAAGATAAAGATATAGTGAAAAGAAGGGCCATCTGTACTACAATGTTCATAGCAGCAATGGCTAAAATTGTCAAACTGTGGAAAGAGCCAAGATGCCCTTCAAAAGATGAATGGGTAAAGAAGATATGGGTCATATATACAATGGAATATTATGTAGCATTCAGGAAGTAAGATTATCCAACTTTTGTATCAACATGGATGGAACTGAAGGAGATGAAATAAGTCAAGCAGAGAAAGTCAATTATCATATGGTTTCCCTTACCTGTGGAATATAAGGAATAACATGGAGGACTTTAAGAGAAGGAAAGGAAAAGTGAATTGGGGTAAATTGGAGGGGGTGACAAAGCATGAGAGACTGTGGACTCTGAGAAACAAACTGAGGGCTTTGGAAGGGATGGGGTGGGGGGATGGGTGAGCCTGGTGGTGGATATTAAGAAGGGCATGTATTGCATGGAGCACTGGGAATGGTGCATAGATAATGAATCTTGGAACACTGAAAAAATTAAATTAAAATATAAATAAAAAATAAAATAAAATAGCAAGTCTTTAAAAAATTAAAAAATAAAAACTATTAATGAATTGAAACTAGAAGGGAATTTCCTTAACCAGATAAAAGACACCTATAGAAAATCTGCAGCTAAAATCATAGTTAATGGTAAAATACTGGCTCTTTCTTCCTAAGACCAGGAGCAAGAAAAGAATATATGCTGTCTCCACTTCTATACAACATTATACTAGAGGTTTTAGTTAGGGCAATTACACCTAAATAAATAAATAAATAAATAAATAAATAAAACATTTATTTGGGAAAAGAGAAGTAAAATTATCTTTACTTGCAGAGGACATGTTCACTTATATAGAAAATCCTAAGAAACCTGATTAAAAAAAAGAATTAGAACTAATACATAAGGGCAGTATATTTGCAGAATGTAAGATTAATACATAAAATTCTACTGTATTTCAATACACTGGTAATGAACAATCTGCAAAGGAAATTAAGAAAAACAACTCTATTAATAACTGCACCAAACAACAACAAAACAGAAAGATTAGGCATAAATTTAACAAAGAAAAGTGCAACATGTATTCTGAAATTACACAAACCTGAAGATTAGGGCAGCAGTCTAGGCTACCAATATATATTTGGCAGTATAAAAGTCATTAAACTGGGGCACCTGGATGGCTCATTCGTTAAGTGTCTGCCTTTGACTCAGGTCATGATCCCAAGGTCCTGGGATCAAGCCCCTCATTGGGCTCCCTGCTCCATGGGAAGGCTTCTTCTCCCCTCCCACTCCCCCTGCTTGTGTTCCCTCTCTCTCTCACTCTCTCTCTCTCTCTGTGTGTCAAATAAATAAATAAAATCTTTTCAAAAATAAATAAATAAAATAAAATAAAAGTCATTAAACTGAATGACAACACCAAGAGAATTAACACAGACAAAAACTGGAATAAATGCAAGGATAGAGTTTTGGAGCTTTCAATTTAAGAGATCAAAGAAATGAAAACGATGCCACTCTATATTTTTTTAATAAAATACTTTCAAAAATGGAAAATATCCTGCTGTTTCAAGTAACTTTGTTAAATAGGAAACTAAGAATTGGATACTAAAATTTAAAAGTAGCTCTGACCTGATAAAAACAGAACTGATGGAGTAATGGAGATTAATAGTGTAGATGCATTGGGTTCATCTGAGAATGGGACAATGAAATCATAATTTTATTACATTCCTAAAATTTGAAGCAAATTAAACAAGTATACCTATATACAGAGCAGGTGAATTAAGCACACATGGAACAATTGTTTCAAACAAATTTAAATTAAAAAAAAAATACTTTACTGCACAAGGATATTAGGATATCCCTTACCCAGAGTGAACCACTGTTTTGCTTTCCCTGAGATTGATGGACTTTTAAGAACAGGAGAATTTTGGTTTTAAAAGTGATGCAGAACTTCCAAATCTAAAAAAAATAAAAGCCTCATAACAACAACCAGGAAAAAAAGAAGCATAAGAAACAAATAAATTTAAGTGATACTCTTTAGCAAATACACACTTGTGTATTATATTAATACTCTGAATCTTAAAATTTGTATTTATCATCATCAGTGACCAAGATTTTCAAGTGAGAAAAGTAACACTAATATATAAACAAAACCTTGGGTAAACTTTGATTCCCAATATTGAACTGAAGAAGTATTTTCTTTCTTAAAAAATACAGCTATTTAAAAACCTCTGTTCACTGAAAAAGATCAATTACCCAGTTTAGTAACGATGAGCATCCCTGGTGTCCTGGTTATAGAATCTAAATTATATTTTGCAAGAAAAACAGCAAGAATCCTAAATCTGTCATACCAGAGAGGAAATATTGTAACATCTTTTATTATAAAAAATTGAAAAAACTGTTAGTGACTACTAGGGCCATTTCATGAGCACTTTGGAGCAGCATGGAGAATCTTCATTAGCCAATCTCAGGAGAGCTATAGCATCAATAAGATTAATAAATGCACTTGAAACATATCAAATCCTTTTAAATTCTTAAGTTCATAATGATGCTCAAAATATAATTATTGGTGACTTTTTCTTTTTGTCCCTGCTGGGCTTTATATTAACATATAATGTATTATTTGTTTCAAGGGTACAGGTCTGTGAATCATCAGTCTTACACAATTCATAGCACTCACCATAGCACATAACCTCCCCAGTGTTCATCAGCCAGCCACCCCTTCCCTCCCACCACCCCTCCTGTCCAGAAATCCTGAGTTTGTTTCCTGAGATTAAGAGTCTCTTATGGTTTGCCTTCCTCCCTGGTCCTATCTTGTTTCATTTTTCCCTCCCTTCCCCCACAAACCCCCATCCTGCCCCTCAGATTCCTCATATCAGTGAGATATGATAATAGTCTTTTTCTGATTGACATATTTCACTTAACATAATACCATTTAGTTCCATCCACATGATTGCAAATGGCAAGATTTCAATTTTTGATGGCTGCATAGTGTTCTGTTGTGTATATGTGGTAGGTGTGTGTGTGTGTGTGTGTGTGTGTGTGTGTGTGTACACTTTATTCATTCATCTGTGAATGGACATCTAGGCTCTTTCCATAGTTTGGCTATTGTGAAGACTGCTGCTATAAAAATTGGGGTTCATGTGCCCCTTTGGATCACTACATTTATATCTTTACAGTAAATACCCAGTAGTGCAATTGCTGGGTCATAGAGTAGCTCTACTGCTAAAGAACCAACTAAATATCAATAAACTGATAAAGAAGGGAAAGAATCAAGCATTTAAACTTTATTTCTTAAATATATCCTCGAATTCATTTATGGTTATCTTAAACTGATGGGAGAATATTTCCCTTTATGGAAGTATTCCAGTGAATAAATAAAGGAAACTAACAGTATTATAAAAAAGTCAACATTTTTGCAAGTTCCTAAAAGAAACATGGATATAGGTAGAAGTCACTGGTGATTTGACAATGTAACTATAAAACTGATCACAACTTTAGATCTAAAAACTATTTTTCAGGAAATGTATGACAGAAGCCAGTTAGCACAATGAGTGGAAAGAGCCAAATAAAGAAATATTTTAATGACTAAGTTGTTTTGTTTTTTTTCTTCCTTTTTTAACAAAGGAGATAAAGAGAATTTTATATCAAAAGATATAAATTAATTTAAATTTGTATGGCACCATTAGATTCTAATTCTAACAAAGCAAACTAAAAAAAAAGCAGAAAATTGGGGATATTTGAGCAGTGACTTGATAATTGACGATATTAAGTTACAATTGCTCCTTTTTATGGTGTAGTGATATTGTTGCAATCATTTTTTTAAAATAATTGCTCTTTCTTAAAGATATGTATACCCTCATATTTAGAGATAAAATTCTAACACCAATGAGAATGGAGGTATATGGGGGGTATAAAGAAAGAAGTTTGGCCATAAATTCATAATTGTAAAAATAATTGTAGAAAAATTGTAGAAATCCTTTCAAACTTTTTCTGAGTTGATTTGCTGCTACGACACAGTTCCCTGCATCTGTACAGCTTTGTATCCTAAGTGCAAATCTTTTTTTCTTCTCACCTGAGAGCTTTTTTCCCTGTAGTAAGAGTTTTCTTGGTCTTCCAATGCATAACCTAGAATTGTGTGGAGATAATGACTTTGAGAACAACCCTCAACCAAAGCAGTGAGAGATGGAAATAGAGGAATAAATTCCATGGCCTCCCCAAACACATTTTTCAAAGAGTCCCAATAGGGGAACCAATAGCCCAGAGCAGTAATTCATTCTATTTGTACATCCTTTATTTGCATTATTCCCTCCCTGATCTTTCATGGATTCTTCATTTATGCTTCTAGGCCTCAATTCCCAAACAAACCACTTATGATTAAGCCCTTTTTGGAAGGTCTGCTTTGGATAGACCTAATTTAATATAATTCTAGACAGCAGACTCTCCAGATGAGATTTTGCTATTAGATTAGTCACTAGTCAGAAAGCAACAAGGACCCCATTGCTGATGATAAATGGGATGGTGACAGCTGACATCATGATATAGCCTCACAATTACTAAGATTCTCACCCTTAGTAAATAAGATGTGGGTAAAATAGAAAGCACTGGTTTGTGGAATACCACGAGCATTTGAAAGATACCAAGGCAAAAATAATTATAAAGACTGTGGAAGTGCCTTAGCAGTTTTAAAGACAAATGAAAAGCTCAGATCAGATAATTTTCAAGTAAAGAAATGTTGTAAAAGTGAGATGTCCTATACAGTAGCATATAAAGACATTGTGCGCAGTGAGGAATTCAGACCTAGAATTTGATCTTAAGTAACAAATTTACAAGGGAGAATGAATGCAAAGACTGGCCAGGGGTTTCATGCTAATGTTAGGTCCCAGTTTGGAAGAAACAGGAAACTGAGACTTGAAATAGAAGCTCTTAAACATTCTGGTCTAGAAGAGCTCCAATTAGACGAAAGAAGACTTCCTTTAGCTAGAGAACATGAGAAGACTTCACCTGAAATAGATAACTCATATGACAATGGTTAATCCTCTCACAATCTGTTCTTACCTATCCTGATTTCCTCTAGACCAGTAACTAGGTTCAAGAGTCAACATAGGAAATGTTGTCCCTGTTGTAGAAGAAAATATATTAGTTACCAAAATAACTGTGGGCCCTGAACAATATAAACCACTAGAAATTTGGAGAATAGATTTAGAAGTTGATCGGGAAGTTGTTGGACTCCATTACTGGGACATTAAATAAAAGGACTGGATTGAGGAGAGTTTTTTGATACAGTGACACTCTCCTATGATTCAGAAGAAAATATCCTAAAAATAGACACCTGGGATTGACTCTATCCTCCTGCTGGGATGGCTCCTTGAAACTTAGTAATGAGAACAGTTTACAATAAATGAGGTAGATGTACCAAAATTGTCTTCTTATAGTATTGAAGAACAGATTACATAGCTCATAGGCTTGAGCATGTTAGAAATGATTTATTGGGGGAGAACAAAGTCCACCAGCTCCTTACATTTCCCCAAGAAGGACCAAATGACAAACTCTGCTAGAATAATAAGAAAACCTCTAGTGAGAGAGCATTTCTTGAGAAAAATTTTGGTGGTCTTCTTCTGAAGTCCAGAATTTAGATAGGAGATTGAAGATGGTACCTTGAAACTAGGTTCCCTAGTGCCACTGGGATGATAGGAATATAGAACATCAGTGGTGAGACGGCAATAATTGACCAATGTAATTAATCTGTGCATAATTATCTAAATGAAAGCCCAGATTGCAGTGATAACAAAGAGTTTTTGACCCAGGGTTCTTGGCCTGTGGCAATAATAAATAGATGGTGGTATTTCTAAGGATAAAATATAAGAGCAGGCACCAAGAACATTTTTGATTTATGCAAAGCTCAGGAGCAGAAGGCTCACTTCAGTCACTGAAATGGAAAATATGCCATCCTTTTTCCAGGATCTGAGCCATTTCTTTAACACAGATCCTTTTTCTAGATCTGAGCCACTTCTCTGACACAAAACCCATCAAAACAAGGTAACTTTGTAACACAACACATGTGTCAGTTCACCTAGTTTCTTGCACAAAGGAAACTTTGGCCATTTTCTCCAAATTGTGCCTTGTGTTTTCAGTCTTCTAAGGTGCTTAAACTCATATATGTAGAAAAAATCATGACATATGCTTTATATGGAAATGAAAATGCATTTTTAAATGTATAAACCTGGTTCCATAAAATAGGAGTATATAGATCTAGATAGCCCTAGAACTATTGATTTTTATTGTCATAAACTTGCTTGGATACCTGCTTTACAAAGATTGTGTGTTATCTTTTTATATTGCATTAGCAAGTATTGAAATACAACACTACCCCTATTACATTTCCATGAAGAAATAAAAGTTTCAGAGCTATTTCCAAAAGTGACTTCCAGATTTGAAAATGAATATTGAAAATTAAGCCAATGAAGAGTAATGATCACAGAGAAAAGGCAAAAGTAGAGTTTCTCTGGGCTCCTCGGCAAGCAACTAGCCAAATTTTGGCTCCGATTTTGGCATCAGAGTTGGAAATCTAAGAGCAAAAGTCCAGTCCAGCTGGCCATTTTAAGGGCCTGTAGGGATCTTTTATTATTATTGTTTGGAAAAATATATGAAGTGAAACACTGTCCTTCCTGGAGATAGTCTGAATCTCTTATATGTATCTGCTTTATCCATGACTTCCTTTGCTAGAATGCCCAAATGTTTGTAAAGGACAAATACTTGCAGAACATTAAGTACCAGGCAATTTTTGAGGCTGCTTATATGAACATCTGTACATTTAGTTATCTGCTTTAACTAATAGGGATTTTCCAGATGAGAAGGTAGAGAAGCTAGCACTAGATTACCTCTGCCTACTAATAGACCTGATGACCAAGAGTTCATATTCTTTTTTTGAACATATACAAGCACTAAATTATGACAGGTTTTTTTGTTCTCTCACAATCTCTGTAGTAACACATGTTCACTCCAAAATTACAGCCTTTATTTTCTCTTTATTTTCTCATTGCAACCACCTACAAATCTTTTAGTACTGCCCTATTGTGTCAGGGAACTTTATTTTTTTAATTTAATTTAATTTTATTTTATTTCAGTGTTCCAAAATTCATTGTTTATGCACCACACCCAGTGCTCCATGCAATACATGCCCTCCATAATACCCACCACCAGGCTCACCTCACCCCCACCTTCCAAAAACCCTCAGTTTGTTTCTCAGAGTCTGCAGTCTCTCATGGTTTGTCTCCCCCTCCGAGAGGAGAAGTGAGCTGGGAGAAATCGGAAAGGGGAGACAAACCATGAAAGACTGTAAACTCTTTTATATACATGAGCTATCCCAATCACCAGACTTCCAAATATGATTATTAGTTTATATTCTGTTTTTAGAAAAGACCTCTTGTAGCATTACATGTTTGTATCTATCTAATCATGATTTATGGCATTTTCTGTCATGATTTAACAGATTTTCAGTCTATAGATATGAAGAATTTTTTTTTAGATTTTATTTATTTATTTGACAGAGAGAGAGATCACAAGTAGGCAGAGAGGCAGTCAGAGAGAGAGGGGGAAACAGGCCCCCCACTGAGCAGAGAGGCCCATGAGGGGCTCAATCCCAGACCCTGAGATCATGACCTGAGCCAAAGGCAGAGGCTTAACCCACTGAGCCACCCAGGCACCCCAATATGAAGACTATTTTAATAAAGATCTAGAAGTATTTCTTTAGCAACCATCCATATTGGAATTATAGTTCCCACTTTTTTTCAGTATCTATTATTACAAAGTATCTATTATTATCTATTATTGCTGTTATACCAGCAGCCTGATAAAATTTGGGGACCCATCGCTACACAAGTGGTTTTCCAGAATATTCTGTGCATAGCAGTGAATTCCTATTGATTGCAGGCCCATTTCAGCAGGTCACAGGAGAGGAGAGCTGTCTTACTAATAAGCCCATCCATATCAAGGAAACACAAAAGTTCATGAAACTGGATTATCCTAAGACAAAAGGCAAGTCATTATGAGTGTCAGAGGAATAATAGATACATATGTGATCTTTGATGTGTTTATGTGCATAATTATATGTCATCATTCCACAACACACATTCACTGCCAACAAAGCTTAAGCCAAAAGTCTGTATCCAGAGTTTATGAAAATTACTAGTTTAGGTACCTCTTAAGTGGTATCTTTTTCTGTTTAATAAATGGGGCTAGGAAAACTGGATATCCACATGCCAAATAATAAAATTGGACACTTATCTTACACTATAAACAAAATCCACTCAAACTGGATTCAACACTTAAACATAGTATCTGAAACTGTAAAACTCCTTGGGGGGGAAAAAAGAAAAAAAAAACAGATAAAGCTTCTTAACATAGGCCTTGGCAATGATTTTTTAGATATGACACCAAAAATACAGGTGACAAAAGCAAAATTAGACAAATAGGATTATATCAAACTAAAAAACAACAACATGAAAGTGAAAAGGCAATCTACTGAGAGAATATATTTGTTAACCATATATCTGTGAAAGGGTTAATATTATTTATCACTTTATTTTATATATATATATATATGGAACTCATACAACTCAATAGTAAAAAATATAAATCACCTAATTTATAAAAATGGGTAAAGGACCTGAATAGACATTTCTCTGAAGAATACATAGAAATAACCAACAGGTCTAGGAAAAGGTGCTCAATGTCATTAATTATCAGGGAGATGCAAATCAAGTCTACTGTGTTATATCACTTGAAACCTATTAGAATGGTTATTATAAAAAAAAAAAAAGATATTAAGTATTCCCAAGCATGTGGAGAAAAGGAAGCCCTTGTATCCTGCTGGTTGAAATGTATATTAGTGCAGCTGTTAGGAGTTTCTTCAGTTGAGAAGAAAACCATGCTCTAGTTACCAATGCTGAGGGAACACTCCAAATACATGAAGGATAGCAAAGATCACCACTACATGGACTACTAGGAATAGAAGTCCAAATGTTTCTGCCCACTGCATTTTGATATTGGAGTCACCAACAAAAACAAAGCATAGTCAGGTAGTAGATGGAAAAACACTTTTACTCACACTGAGACAGAAAAATTTTAGCTTTAATAGTATCTTTTGGCCCCCCATGGCTATCAGGTCCTCTGGTGTACAACATGGGACAATTGGCCTACATGTTGCTATAGTAGGACCGCTCCTCCCTGACACTTCCTCAGAAAGTCTGAAATACTGAAAGCTCACAGTTTGCCTGGGGCCCATTGATGCACACATTTAAAAATGAACACAGTGCACTGAGCCTGAACAGGAAAAGATATTCCCACATAAAGTGATAAGCCTGATAAAGTCTATGTGGGCTCTATACTTCTTGCTTAGAAAATGTTCCAAGGTCAAGTCTTACTCTTAAGCAGTCAGGCTGGGGCAGAAAGACTGCGTGAATGAAACTGCCTTTCCCAACATGCAAAAAATTAAGAATAGAACTACCATATGATCCAGCAATCGCACCCACTGCTAGATATATATTTTCAAAAATTGAAATCAGGATCTCAAATAGATATCTGTACTACCTTGTCTATTGTTGCATTATTCACAGTAGCCATGATATGGAAGCAACCTAAGGGTCCATTAATGAATGAACAGATAAAGAAAATATGGTATTTACATGTAACTGGCTATTATTCAACCTTAAAAATAAAGAAAGTCCTGCCATTTGTGATGATGTGGATAAAACAAGAGGACATTATTCTAAATGAAATAAACCAGATGCAAAAAAAAAAACAAAACAAACAAACAAATACTATATGATCCCACTTATGTGAGGTATATAAAATAGTAAAATTCCCAGAAGTGGAGAATAGAATGTGGCTACCATGGTGGCTGGGGAAAAAGGAAAACAGGAGGACAAAATTATAGTTTTATTCAAGATGAATAAGTTCCAGAGATCTATTGTACAGCATGGTGTTTAGGTCAACAATACTATACGATACACTTAAATTTTTGCTAAAAAAATTTGCTATGGGAGTATATCTTATGTTAAATGTTCTTATTACACAAAAACAAATTAAAAAATGGTTTCACGGACTTATGTATGACAGTCATACCTCAATAAAGTTTTTTTAGGAAAACAGAATGATTGTTTTGATTTCTCTACATAGACCTAATTGAACAAAAACTGAATAGACAAAAAACAAGCCACCAGAGACTAAGGTCATTAATCCAAAAAAAAAAAAATAGTGTCCAAAAAATATGCAAAGCAAGAAATAGTACCTTAAAAATACAAGAAAGGGAGAAAATCAAGCTAAAGAATTAAATTTCCATGTAGAAAAAAACAGGAAGTAGAAAGTTTGGTGGTCAAATAGCAAGCAAATAATGCAAATCCTTTGAGATTGGTAACTCTTTTTTCTTAAACTTCTTTATTTTTAACATAAACTCAATTTATTTATTTTTTCCATTTTTTATATTTAAAATCGATTAATTAACATGTAATGCATTATTGGTTTCAGAGGTAGAAGACCATGATTCATCAGTCATATAATACCCAGTGTTCATTTTATCATGTGCCTTCCTAATGTCCATCCCCCAGTTACCCATACCCCCCACTTCTAGCTAATTAATTTCAGAAAAAGAGAGAGCAAGTAAGGGGAAGGACAGAGGGTAAGAGAGAATCCTGAAACAGGTCCTCCACTGAGCATGAAGACATACAAGGGGCTCAGTTGTAGGGTCCTAAGATCCTGACCTGAGCCTAAGTCAATAGTTGGATGCTCAACCTACCGAACCACCCAGGCAACCCATGATAACTTTAACGATCAAATAAACAAACAAAACAGCTTTTTTGCAATATGATGACATTGGTCCAGGTTTAATTAAGTAACAGTGGAAAAAAAGGAATGGGGACATTTATATTCTTGAAATGCAACATAAAGAGTACACTTTGAATTTACAGTCCTGCCATTAATTTCCTCTTTGATTAAGAGAAAGTCCACCAATCTTTCTGCACCTCAGGTTCCATATTCATGGACTGAGAGAGTTACACTATATGGCCATTAAAGTATCCTTTGAGACAAAAAGTCTACATTGTGGGATGTGAATAAACTCTATTTGGCTTTTCACTTGTATCACTGGAAAAGCTGGAGCAAACAACTAGGATCATGAGTAAAAATATTCCAACAGCAACAAACCTATCAAGGGAATAACATCACAGTCCTTATTGGGCATTCTACTGGCAAGGCAATACATAGTGTATTGAGCGACCCTGAGAAGAGAGCTGAGTGTTCAACTTGTATAACGGATAAAAGGACAATTACTTAAATCTTGTAAAATGTAATTTATGATTCTTAGAGAATGGGAACATTTTTATCACATGAAAGTTCTAGTATTTGGCAATTAACAAGTGATTTCTACCATCTTCAATGGAACATTTAAAAATCACAGAAAAGACATTTGTCTATTATTTGGCATTTCTTCACTTGCTGGGTAAAATTTAATGGTTTATTTTATCTGTGTCTCTAATTTCCTTTTATAAAAAAATTAAAAACCTTTTGAAGCTACCTAATAAAAGTTGTCATATAAATGCTGAGCGATATTAGCTGTATAAAAATATTGTTACATATTACTGAAACCCACCAAGTTACATGTTTTTCAATTTCTTCCTACCACCCACACATATTGTCACGAAGAAAAATGCACCAAATTAAAATTCAAGACATTTGAAGAACTATTCAGAACTTTGCAAAACTGTCATAATTTAAGAAGTTTAGAGAAAACTGCTTTATTAATAATAATAAAAAAAACAGCCAACACACATAAAAAAAGAATTAGGTTGGTGCAGAGCACCTCATCTGAATTCAGAGAGAAGGAGGACACTAAACAAGTCAGATTAATATAGAGAAATGGGTTGTTTTCCCAGAATCGTTTTGTAATCAGGTAATGTATCACATTATCCAATCATCTCTGACAGGAAGGTTGCTTTATCCTACCTTGACTAAGAAGAGCAGTGTAAACTGCATCTCTTGAAATTATAGCTTTTCAAATTGAATTATATTATTTTAGATCAGCTATGTCAGGGCTTCTGCAAATTGTTAATCTCCTGGTAAACATTCTCACATCTAAAACACAAGTATTATTTACAAGCAAAATGAATGTGTTAGGGAAATGTAACAGATAGTTATTATGCATAAATTACCTGCTGTCCCTTGGGACTAGAAAATGAGACACTGTGTCTCTTAGGGGCATTTTAAAAGGAATAGTGATAAGTAAACAGAATCACTGAACATTTGGTAAATTGCCATTTCAATGAATCATGTCCCTTCTAGATTCAGGAGGCAGCACCTTTCAGAAAAGTAGGAAAATTGAGAAATGGATATGAAAGCATTGTACAAAAAGAATTAAGGAAACTTGGACCTTGAATACGAAGAGTACATATTTAGAAATGAAAAAGGAATTTTTTGTTCATATATAGTAAACTATCATTATTATGTAAGCGTGAATATCTCAAAACACACCATTTACTCAGCCTTCTTCTTGATCAAATGTGGACACAAAAAACATAATAGTTCTTCTAAGCAGATATAAGAACCTAGAAAGGCAACCAGGAGGCTACTCAGTTGTGGTTCTTAAGTGAACATTTATACAAATATACATAAATAGCAAAATAGCCCATGTGCCAGAAAGTGAATAGAATATATTCATATTATCTTCAATCACAATTTAAATGGTTTTCACATACTAAAATTGTTTTATTTTTCTTATTTTCAATTATATTTCTGGCATTTAATAGTTGTACACTCTTAAAGACAATTATTTTAAGTGCTTATTAATTTTCATGGGTACATAAGCTCCTTTTTATGACCCCTGTAACTATCCCTCAGAACAATGTACTGCTTAATATATAACCTATGAGAAATTATACTAAGTTACCAAGCATCCTTAGATGTAGACTTAAGAAAAGCGTGTACTGGCAATAGGTCTCTGGAGGAAAGGATGATATACATCCTTGAAGCCAAGCATCAGGGGATGTCCGGCTCACTCAGGGTACAATACCGCATGCTTCATTTTTCCATTATCTCCCCTTCCCTGGAGCGCATCAGCAGTCAGTCAGACAATCCTTTAGTTTGAACTTGCTCACTATAGGCCATGTACTACGTGACCAGACATATTTTGCCTTCCTTCTTATGTATCTACAAGACTCGTGGTCAATGTGTAATCTACTCCAGCTTCTTTGTTGGCTGTTACTCACTTTCTAATAAATATGAGACTGAGGAGTTTTTCGGAGGAACAGTCTTTTGCACTATCGTCCCCTGCTCCCATTCTCTTGCAGCTGACTTGTTTGTACCTCGTTCTCTCATGTGCTGTCAGGAGGTAGCAACCCCATTTTTTCATTAACTTTAATAAAAAACTAATAAACGTTCTTGAAAAAATTTTAAAGAATTCTATACTTAACCTTAGGAAGTCCATCCCCTAACTTTTCTAAGGAAAAACCTTGATATCTTCCCTTCATTTTTGTAGAAATTTCATAGAGAGAACTGTGATTTATTTGATTTTTGATACAGAAAGGAACCTAAAGCACACATTTGGCAAAATCTATCTGAATGTTTAGAAAAGCCATGTCAGGCATGTGTTACTCTTTACTTTGTGTCTTTTCATTTCCATGTTATGTATTATAGCTTTTCAATTAGAATGTAATAATCTTAAATAATTCTTTCAGGCATTTTATTGGTTTAAGTTAGCTATAGAGAAAAATAAAGTATTCTAAATACAAAGATTCCTCAACAAATATGTTGAAATGAACTGTATTGTAATGGAAAAGTGTCACCCTCTAGATTCTAGGTTATATTCATTTTTATTCATAAATAAATTCATCTGGTTAACAAAAATTTTAGTGCATTTCATCTGTCAAAGGCTGAACTGGGCACTGTCGTGGTAGACCTGAGGATTGTCCATTTGCTTTGAAAGAATTCACAAGAATGGTTTGTCTGTAATAATTTCAAACTATACCAAAGCACGAAGTGTGGGACTTGTTAATTATAATGATTTCCTTTTCTTACTCCACCACTCTTTATCATCTAACCAACTAACAGTCTACATTTCTTGTAAGTGGCAGATCAGCTAGCAAGCCTATTCTTTAGATCCCTGCTTTTTCACTTCCTCATTTTTTTTTTACTTGCTTGCTTTCTTGCAGTGTCATTGAGTCCTCTGAAATTCAGTGTGTTAAACAGATACTCAATTAATGATAGCTTGCTATAATAAAGGAGTTACAGGGCACCAAGCAGCAGTGAATGGAACGAACCAGTTTGTGGCAAGTAAAGTATTATCTTCTGTATGTAAAGCTTAAGGAATTGTTCTGGGGCTTTAGGGAAAGAGACAAGTACCTTCTTGGTTGCAGAAGAGTTAGGCTTATCTGAGTATGAATAAATAAATGAATGAGATATGTGCTATTTATCTTTCACTACCCAGAACATGTTATTAGGCCTGGCAGATAGTTGGTACTTTCCTATTTTCTTACTTTGAAGGCCATTTGAAAATTAAAACATTCAACTCCCATGAAGTATCACTGTAGTATAATAAAATACCCATCTTTGACACCAAAATGCCTATTCTCATATTTCTTTTTCTTGAAGTTTTGCAATTTGACAGGACTCATGCTTTATCCTTTTTTGGAATTGCCTCTAATATTTTTTTCAAGATTTTTTCATAAAATAGAGCAAGGCTTCAAATAATATTCCATTTCTGGTTATAAAATCTAAAGAATACAAAAAACAGAATCCAATTTGAAAAGTCTTCAAGATAAACATCTTCTTGTAAACAGAGCCATTCCTTCAGGGATAGTTCCATAACCAGGAGTGCATGAAACCCTGGGGATAATGAAATGATTTCATTTTCCATTTGTTTAGGAAAGGCCAGAAGGCTATTTATGTACTAATAGGTTTATTAATAAAACTGAAAAAGCAATAACCTCACCTGTGTAGTGATCAGTGAAGCCAGAGATAAAGGAAAACTAACTTTATATAAAAGGAAATTTTATGGCTTTCATGACTACCTTTGATTTTTTTTTTTTAATAATGAGTGTTTGATGAGCCTCTCTCTTTTTTTCTGTTTACATATGTCTCCCTACATTTCAGTTTAAACTAAATGAAGAAAATATTAAGGTAAAACATTTTTTTCTTTGACTCTTACCAAACACAAAAAAGCCTCTTGTAAATTAATAAAACTTCTGCACATTAATACTGCTCATGATAATCATCTTGTAAAGCTATTAATTTGGTGACTTTGCCAAGTTACATCCTCATCAGCATATGTCCTTAGCCAAGTTTTCAATGACCATTATAATCAATCCTTTCAAATTAAGTTATGCATTTTAATAGGAGGTCTACAAGAAAAATGAACTAGCTATTTCCAGCTCTTGTAACTCTGTGATTGGGCTATAAAAGGAAAAAAAATGGAGGAAGGAATTTTGAAAATCAATTATTCTGTGTGTACAAAAATGAAATCTAGATTCAACAGTTATGTTTGTATGTATGAAACTGACCACTACAAAATATTTGTTTGTTTAAACAAGCTGTTAATGATATTTAATTTACCTTCAGGAGAAATGCTATTATATATTAGAAACATCATTTTGCCAGATGCTTATTCTGTTTGATAGGAAATATGATATATAGTTCATTTTTTGCCTTTAAAATTAAATATAGATTATTAGCATCAAGTTTAGATCTCTGACTCAATCCACTTTTAGGCTGAACATGTCCAAATAAGGCTCCACCTACATTGTCTGATTACTTAATTTGATTATATTTAGCCAATAAATATAATCAACCTGATAAAAGATGCCACAAATGCCTTTCAACAATTAGGTCATTGTTAATTTGATGATTCTATGTACAAATGGTCCAAAACAATACGATAGCTAAAAACTGTTAGAACACTGAATGTTTAGATTTTTTAAAAAGATTTAAAAATAATTTTTTGAGAATTTAATTTTGATAAAATTTAGACATGTTACAATTAGCAAAAGAAGTACCTTAGAGATACAGTGAATTCAACAGAGAGAAGACTAAGTTGAGTTAACTGTACGTATAAAAAAGGGGCAAACTATCATAATTGGTTAAGCAAAGGAATGTGTAAAGCATCAGACAAAATGGGTTCTGCCAGATAAAAGGTAGAAATGATACCAGTTAAGATAGAAATAACATGAGATACTTATGAATCATTTTAGTGTTAGACTATGGGACATGATTATATCATATGATATAAAATTTGCACAACTATTCAAAGAAATATTTTAAATAAATGTTTATAAATTTATTATTTAAAATTATTAAAGTAAAACAATAAGGCACAAATTTGATTCTTTTTAAAGTCACATGGAATGCATAGAAAATATTTTTCTATAAATGGATCTAATAGTAGAGTATCTCCCACTTCAAAAAGCACCAAAGGGCTACAATGTGGACAATTAAAGATAAGACAAAACTGTTGTGAAGAATAGTGACATACATGAATTTACTATAGAAAAGAAATGTTTGGGAGTAGATTAAATGATTATTTACCACAAACAATGTGAAGGAAAATGTTATCAAAGGGAATAAAGAATTCCATATGCTAGTCACTAGAAAAGACATTCTGAGACCACAAGGAATTCTGGATTATTCTATAAAGAAAGATGCTAAATTTAATTTCCAACTCTTGAAGGAAACATTATTGTTCACTTTTGAGATTATTTGAGTGCAGTTTTTTCTTAATATCTATTCCAGATCCATGATTCCATGATTTTATGAGCAAAGAAAGACGAAAAAGTGTAAGCATGTAAACACAAGGTGTTTTGATTCTTGAAGCATAAGTGTTCTTTTCCCTTTAAAGAAAATGGTTTATTTTTACTCCCCACTGTTCTTCAACACTTTTTGGAGCATCTTGGCTGCCCTTTATGAATCTGATAAAAGTATCCATCTTTCCCCCCACATAATCCTAATTTCCTAGAATATTTTGCAAATAAATTAGGAAATTTTCACAAATCCTGTCCAGTGAGGTTAATAACCACTGACGTGAATTGTATATTCCTAGGAAGAGGATTATGAGCAAATACTATACTAGTTTTACAAAACCATCAATATCTCCACACCAATCTTCCCTACTACCACAATGACACCCAAAGAGGTGGATTGTGACTGGGTCTACACAGGGAAGACAGGGAAGACTTGAAAATTGACCAGTGATTTAGAGTTGTTTTCAAACTACCATTCTTTCTATATAATCCACTTCAAAATATCTATTATCCCTCTCCCAATCTTTCAATTTATTTTCCCAAATTTGTCTAAGTTTTTAAGGCAAAAAATAACACAAATGTGTTTTTCAGATTCTTAAGCATATTTATTAGTAATTTAAAAACTGCATCTAGGATACTTTTCAAAGCCTATATTTTGGAGAATAAATTAAAATGGCTATTGCACAGCAGTGTATCAAAAGCTGCAAATTGGATATTTGCCAAATGTATAATCCTCTGTTATAAAAATGAAGAGAATATCCGAGTATCTTTCTGGATGAGGCTTTACTTGAATAATCTAGATTTTTTTGTCAGCATAATCATGTCCCTTGGGTAATACTTATGACTATATTACATACAAAATAGCTATAATTCTGTTCAATTCAAATAACTAGTAAACACCATTTTAAAGCTGGTAAATCTTAATTCTTTCTAGTACCATAATCATTACTTTATTTATAAAACTGCATTTTATGTTTTTAGTAGCACAGTACAAAACATAAACAACTTCACTTGAAGCTATAATAAAGTGATGACCCTACTATGATTTCAAGTGTATTTCATAAGATTTTAAGTATTACAATGTAACACTTCACTTTCCTAGTATTCGAGTAGTTAAACACAGTTAACAAAATAATACCTAGTAAAAATTTGAAGATTCTGTAAAACTTCTCAACTCAAGGTTGAGAAGTTTTATTTTTTTAAGTTTTTATACTGACTTTTTTTCTAAATGTAAAAACACCAATTCAACTAAATACTTTCAAATAAACTCTTTCAAATAATTAAAAGATACTTGGATAAATTACAATTGTGTTAAGAAGCTTCAGAATCAGGTTAAGGGCACAGTAAAACTATTTACCTTAGCATGCTTTCTCATTTGCAAATTCTATAGCACTATTATTAGTACTACACAAAAGAATGCTGGCAAATGGTTTGGATACTCTGGCATTTTAGAACAGTAGATGCAATTAAGTTTGAATAAATAGATCACTTTTCAAATACTTGGCAATCTTTTTAAAGAAGTGCAGAAATAGAGAAAAATACTTAGGGAAGTTTTCTCAACATCTTTGTGGAAAGACTGGAGAAGGAAACACTTCACCAAATAATAGAGGAGTCCTCACATGCTAATCACTGCATTTATTATTTTCCCTTACTGAAAATATTCTATTAAAAAAGTACATTTTAGGCTACAATAAACTTTATTGTTTGTGACAAAGTTATGATAAAACACCACATTTCCTGGGGCGCCTGGGTGGCTCAGTGGGTTAAGCCTCTGCCTTCAGCTCAGGTCATGATCTCAGGGTCCTGGGATGGAGCCCCATCGGGCTCTCTTCTCAGCAGGGAGCCTGCCTCCCCCCCACCCCACTCTCTCTCTGCCTGACTCTCTGCCTACTTGTGATTTCTGTCTGTCAAATAAATAAATAAAATTTTTAAAAAAAATCACATTTCCTAAATAAATAGCTTCTCCATAAAACCTAAGCATGTAAAATGTTTTATTTATACATCTGTGTATAAAAGATCATAAGGATAACTGCCATTAGTAAAATCTATTTTGCATAGATAAACTGACAGTACAATGGAGAGTTTTTGTTTTTATTTTTGTTTTTAATTAAAGTTACTTAACTTTAGTTTTATACTAAGCTAACACTAGTTATGGAGCATTTCAACCAGGTGGAATTTCTTGTCCTCTATGAAATTCCCTGAGAAACCTTAGTACAGTCTTGAAACTATCATCTTGGACATTAATTTTAAATATGTACATTTAGAGACTCTTAATATCATGGAAACATAAGTGAGCTCATTAATAAAATAAATCAAACTTTTATTGAGAAACTGAATCAAAAATCCAGTGGTGAGCTATGCTTACATGGTTCACTGTTTTGGTGAGTATGAAATACACACACACACACACACACATAGAGAGAGAGAGAGATTTTATTTATTTATTTATTTGAGAGAGAAAGAGCACAAGCAGGCAGAGGGCAGAGGAAGAAAGAGAAGCAGAGTCCCCACTGAGCACAGAGCCAGATGTTGGGCTGGATCCCAGGACTCTGAGATCATGACCTGAGCTGAAGGCAGATGTTTAACTGACTAAGCCACTCAGGTGCCCCAAGTATGAAGCATATATTAACATCTTTTAAACAATCCAAGAATGTCAGGTTTATATCAGAATAACAACAGAAAATGCCCTTTTAAAAAATGCGGCATTTGTCTTAGGTGATTTGTTTCTTCTCATTCATGAGACTGTAAGGCTCTGAGGACATGTGTAGCCTACATCTAGTGTAAGTACATAATTACCCAATAGCACTTATTTAGCAAATATGTTTTACATACCTGCTATATGGCAATGATGGAATTTAGATTTTAGTGAAAGAGACATACCATAAATAAATGAATAAAAAAGTTAATAAATGAAAATTTAGAAAGTGCTAGGTGGCCAATATATTATTATTTCAGAGAATAACAGGAATATACTTAACTAAATATTTTAGTTAAGAGTGAAAGGCTTACCTAAAAAAGTAATTTTTAGGCTTATTCCCAATTCTAGGTGAGAAAGTCCTAAGCATACACCAAGTTGGGGAAAACAACTTCTATACAAAAGCAATCATCCAGAAGACCATATAGTACTGACTGCATATTGCTGTGCTAGACACTATACAAGTTCAATGCAGAATTGTTTTCCATTATACTTTACTCATATTTTTTATTACCTTACATAGCAAGTCAAAAATGGAACATTGGATTTAAGTGATTCTGTCTTTGCAGCTTTGTAGATAATATTTTCTCCAATCCAGGCCACAAATCCTTTCTTCTTAGCATCTTAGACTATCAATTAAAACTAGGTCAGCAACTTTAGAGGTTTAAAAAAGCCACATTAATATCTCTGACATTTCTGCTGATGTTAGCCGTACTTTTTACTCTGGTGCAGTGGTGAATACATTCTGGAGTCTCAAATCATTAATGACTCTGTTCGGAAATTAATAAAAGGTAAATGACATTACATATTAGAATCTAGATTGTATGTTCTGCAAAACACTGTACTTCATACCAATATATATTTTGTTGCATTTACATTGAAGTTGTTTTCTATTAAAAATATTCTTTGTTTTAATAAATGGAAATATGATTCAGGATTAGAAAGTCTATGGTCCCTTCTACCTTTTAATTGAAGTTATTATTTCTTGGATTATATGGTTACACGAGAAGAGTAAGGTTTAATTATTAAATAATCAGGCAAAATAAGATCTGATACCAGTTTCTCTATTGAGTTATCTTACCATACACACAATGTTTCAAAACTCAAACTTTTTTTTAAGTTTTTATTTCAATTCCACCTAGTCAGCATACTGTGTAGTCTCAGGTAAACAATATAGTGATTCAAGAATTCTATACATTACTCAGTGCTCATCACAATAAGTCTACTCCTAATCCCCAAAACCTATTTTACCCATCCCCCACTCACTTACCCTCTGGTCCCCTCAGTTTGTTCTTCATAGGAAAGAATCTGTTTTTTGATTTGCCTCTCTTTCTTTTTTTTTTTCTTTTGCTTATTTGTTTTGTTTCCTAAAGTTAAATCATAGGACATTTGTTTTTCTCTGACTGACTTATTTCACTTAGCATTATACTCTCTAGCTCCATCCATGTTATTGTAAGTGGCAAGATTTCATTCTTTTTTATGGCTGAGTAATATTCCATTACACACACACACATACACACACACAAACACACACCCATACATACCACCTCTTCTTTAACCTTTCATCAGTCCATGGACACCTGGATTATTTCCATAATTTGGCTATCTAGAAAATGCTGCTATAAATTTCAAGGTACATGTAACCCTTTGAATTGACATTTTTGTAATCCTTGGGTAAATAGCGTAATTGCTAGACTGTAGGAGAGTTCTATGTTTAACTTTTTGAGGAAACTCCATACTGTTTTCGAAGGTAGCTGCAATAGTTTGTATTCCTGTGAACAAAGAGGGCCCTCCTTCTTCACATTCTTGTTAAGACCTGTTGTTTCTTTTGTTGTTGATTTTAGCCATTCCAATAGGTGTAAGGTGGTATCTCATTGTAATTTTCATTTGTATTTCCCTGATGATCACTGATGTTGAGTATCTTTTCACGTGTCTGTGTTTTTGAGCAAGAAATTTTGTGCTCCCATAGGTAACAAGTACTCAACATTTGGTCACGAGCACCTGATTCAGGTCATGGTTCTTTTTATGTCATACTCACATAAAGGAGATGAAAAATAACACTGAAGACCATGGGATCTGCTGTCAAAGAGATAGAATTTTGAAGCCTGGCTTTATCACTTACATCTGTGATCTCAGATGAGCTAGTTAACATCCCTAAATCTATTCACAAATTTGTGAAATGGTGATACCTAGTTTATAAGATTGTTTTCAGGATTTAGTTGCATAACATATTTGAAGTACTTAGTACAGTCTTGGCACATGGTAAATATTAAAAATTGAGAATTATTATTAATTACCCTTAAAATAGTAAGATTTTCTTATACTTTCCAGCACTTTTCTATATATTGTAATTAGCCAAACCTTATCCATCATTTAGAATCCCTAATATTGTGGGCATCTGGGTGGCTCAGTTGGTTAAATGACTGCATTTGGCTCAGGTCATGATTCTGGAGTCCCAGGATTGAATCCTGGATCAGGCTCTCAACTCAGCAGGGAGTCTGCTTCTCCCTTTGACCCTCTCCTCTCTCATACTCTCTCTCTCTCTCTCTCTCTCCCTCAAATAAGTAAATAAAATCTTAAAAAAAAAAATCCCTTAAATTATAAACTTGAGTAGTCATCTTCCTTTGTTTTAACTCAGAAGTGGGAATTAATGATTAAAAAAGGATTAGTTAAAGGCTCCATACTAACCTGAGAATACTTTAAAAATAAAATGAGTAGGATGCTTTAACATTTTTTTCAAAAAAGATTTTAAAAGAAAATTTCTCAAAAGTTTTAAGTTGTTCCTTTTAATGAGTTTTCCATTGTTGAGGAGACATTATCTTTTCAAGAATATTCTAATGTGACAAATCATAGATTTTAGTCAAGAAAACAAATGGGGGAAGAAGCATAGGAAATACTTCTGGAAGAAGTTCAACTCTATACTATTGTCAAACAAAGTTGTTCAATTTGTCATTTCATATGGCATTAAGTAATTTTAAAACATGCAATCTATTGCTGGACAGAAGTACAAAATTTTATTTATTCTTGTCTAATTCAAGTTTATTTTCACCACAGTGCCCTCCTTTCTGTCATTCCACTTAGGACTCTTTCCCATTCCTCTAGTCCAATCATGGCTGTTATCAGGCCCATCTCACCCTCAAGAGCTAGGTTCAATATTGTCTCTTCGAAAAAGTCTTTTCAGCCCACTCATTACAATACCGAAACCAAGAGATCTGCTCTATCCCAGCAACTTGTCTCCTTTACTTCATCTCCTTCTAATAAGTAATAAGATAGAAATATTAAATTTATTTTAATTTACAATTTAACAATCTAGTGTTCTACATGCAGAGACTACAATTATTTCTTCCACTGATACATTCTTAGTGCCTGGAAGAGTGCTAAGCTTATTTAAAAATACTTGGAAATTTTTCAAATTAATGAATGAAGAAAAAGAAAGTAGTTTTAGTTTAGTTTCATTCTGTTGATGAAGGGTGCAGGGAAGAAAATGCAAGTTAAATGTAAAGGAAGAAGTTTGAGATACTAATATAACATTCAAGGAGAACTACCACATACCAAGCTGTCTGTGTAGGACTACACTAGCAAAAGCTGTGGAGTTTGGATACACATGTTTGGGAATCACTATTTGAAAGATAGACAATGTGTGGGGATGGTATACTCATGTTTCAAGAATGTAGAATGATAATAGCATAGCAAAATATTACAAGGGACACCAATCCACGGGGTGGGTAGAGAAGAATCTTGTTTAGCAGACTGGAAAGAATCCCCAGTAATAGGAGGAAGACAAGAAAGAAGAATATTTCAGGAAACAGAGGATGAAGAACTGAGTCAAGCAGTACTCATAGATCAAGGGGGAAAAGATATGGAATACATCACTTGGAATTTGTCAACTTGGAAATTACCAGTTACCTTAGCAGGCATAGTTTCAATAGAAAAGGCAGGAGTTAAACTGTGTGGTGAATTGGAGAAGATAAAGTGAAAATAGCATGTGAGGGCAACTATCTTGAAAAGTTTAACCAAGCAGGAAAGGACAGATCCACAGTCCCCAGTGTGGAAATTTGGGGGTCAAGTGTGTTTTGGAATTCTTAATATTTCAATTTATTCAAGGTAAAGAAACACCAATTGTATGTAACCGACACACAATAACTTCTTAACAGCATCTCCAAGTCAAATATTTTGTTAAAAATTCCATTAATTTTGCTTGACTAAAATACATGGTCATGGTAAGTTAAGTAAAACTATAAAGAGACTTGTCAATTAAAGTCAGATAAAGTTTTCACCAGCTAAATTAATTTTTTTTTAAAGTTGGTTTTTCAACCTATATGCATATATGGATTGAGGTAGAAAAAATATGTAGAAAAAGCTGGGTGCTAGCTGGACAGAGATTGTCTATAGAAGATTTGTTTTCTCTTGTTTTGATTTGGTTTTCTACTAAAGCTGCCAAAACATATCTAAAAAATGATTCTGGGGACCCTAATAAAGAAGCAGCTAAAGATTGAGGAGAGATAGGAGATTTCTAATAGAATTCAGGTCCCTGAGCAGTCAATTTATAAGAAAATCCAGAGGACACAGAGAGGGGCTAGCACTTCACAGAGAGATGTTGTGCCTTTAAATTAAACCCAGAGAAAAAAAAAGAAGGGGTATAGATTCAAAGAATTTATTCATTTGGTAGGGGGAATATAACAGGATTCATTTTTAATAATTTTTATTTTCTCTGTGAAATGTGATAAAAAAGATATTGCTGGAGAGTTTAGAAAGCAAAAGGAGAGTCCACTGTTTGTGAAATAACTGTATGAAATAGTCTTTAAGGAATACAAGAGAGCAATAATTACTTGCAAAAAATGTTATAAGATGAATTATTTGCATCAACATAGTTAAACTGAATAAATTAAGATTAATCCAATCATTTTCTATTTGTAGGAGGCTGTTCCTATAGAATTGCTCTAGGCAAGAAGAGGAGCTAAGACAAAGTCACCTATCTTCCTGTAAATTAAATCCCAGTAGGAAAGAAGTTTCAGTCTATAGCAAACACATTCAGAAATTAAAACTCTCAATGATAAACTGGGAATATTTCTCAATATATTTAAGCTTGTTGTTCAGAAGTGTATGAGAACAGACTCTAGGGTCAGAATTTTTCAAAATTGGTGCTGAAATATAAAATTATTATAGTCAAATTAGAAAAATCATAGCAAATTAGAAAAAATGTTTCATATAAAATCAATTTTTTTAAAGATTTTATTTATTTATTTGACAGACAGAGATCACAAGTAGGCAGAGAGGCAGGCAGAGAGAGAGGAGGAAGCAGGCTCCCCGCTGAGTAGAGAGCCCGATGCCGGGCTCGATCCCAGGACACTGGGATCATGACCTGAGCCAAAGGCAGAGGCTTTAACCCACTGAACCACCCAGGTGCCCCTAAAATCAATTTTTGACCTCACATAATCACATGCTGATTTCTGCAGAACTATATATATTATTTAACTTAAGATAAAAAAATGAAAATATCAATATAATGAATGGTTTATTTTTCATACAAGAGTCATGATCTTTTAGAGGTTACCATAACCTTCCATTACTATGTGCTGATCTGATAAACTGTTTGAATCATGTGTTATAGAAAACTGATTTTATTTCACAAATTCTTCTGGGGCAGGCACCTGAATCATATTAGCAATTACAAATCATTTAAAACACATTTCCTTCACTAGCCATGGAATTTTCTCTGTGAGAAACATCTTTCATCTCCTCCAGAGGGAACCATATAATATAAAAGAATCTCACTGAAAATGTGTATCAAGAATTGTTTCTTGATTACAGTGTCATGCATCATTGTGCTATGGTTTAAAGTCCTTGTGCTTCCCTTCAAAACACTGGCTTTTGAGCACTTCTATATCAGCAACTCAAAATGTAATGTCTTGAAACCTGGCACTCGAATTGCAAACTGAGATGAATACTTTTTTATAAGAATTAGTGTAAGTTGGTCAAGCCATTTCATTTTTTTTAATGGTGTTTCTAGGAGTTTTCTAGTCATCCACAAATAAAACATGTTCTCAGTACTTTTAAAGATTAATAGTTCAGCAATATATTGTGCAACAGCAAGATAAAAATTAAATAAAGGCTGACGCCAGGAAAACTTACTTTTTTATTCTGGTATATAAAGAACAGAAAAGACCAAATATTGGTCTCAAGTGCTTTTCAAATAGCAATGGGATAGCAGCTATTCTCAACACACTAAATACAAATCAAATTTATAATCTCTATCTCAGGTCCTCAAGTTATTTAGCTTTTATTACAGTGAGTGCATTAAGGCCCATATACACACATATTGCAAAAGCAGATCTGATTCACGTAATCTGTGGTAGAGTGAGCAACCCTTATGTAGGGACAGTGCTTTAGGTTCTCCAATATTTTCACAGCAATTAATACAGAAAAAAATAGATATATGGAAATTTTTGGACTGTAATCATATGCTCACAAACCCTAACTATTTGACTTTAAATAAAGATAAAGAAATCTCAAGTATCTCTACTTCTTGGTGTACCACCCTTCTGGATGTGACATGTTTAAAACCACAAGTGGCTCCATTGGCTCTACTCCCTGTGTCATTTCCTAATGGAGTAATAGGACTGCATTAGACAGCACTTTTTAAACTTATCATATGAACCCAGGTAGTGTGGCTTTAAAGTATATGTTCTTAAACAATAAGTTCTATCACAAGTACTTTTTAAGACTTTCATTAAAACTTCCTGAAATTTAACTTCCCCAAAATGTTATCAAGCAGTGGATATAAAGCACTGAACTAGATGCTTTAAAGTCTTCAATATGAAATGGACTCCAGTATCTCATGGTCCAGTGCAAAGAAAAACTATAATGAAATACAGCCCATAAGTAGTAGAAATTAAGGTATTATTTCTGATTATTATAAATAACTCTACTAGGGAATATCCAGAAAGAGTTCCCCAGTTCAACTACCCTGATTTTTCTGGACACTGTTTAGCTTTAGTGCCAAAAGACCTCACAGTCCCAGGCAAACAGGGATGATTGGTCTAGCAAAAGTAGTACTCAACCCAAAAGAACTGAAAACAGGTCCTCAAATAATTGTACACCAATGTTCACAACAATAGTACTCACAATGGCCAAAAGTGGAAACAAGCTAAATGTCCACTAACAAATGAATGGGTCAAGTAAACAAAATATATACATAAAATGGATTATTCACCCATAAAAAGTAATTAAATTCCAATGTATACTACAACATGGATTAACCTCAAAAATGAACTAAATGAATGAAGCCAGACACAAAAGGTCACATGTTGTATGATTTTATTTATATGAAATATCCAGAATAGGTAGAATCATAGAGACAGAAAAAACAATGGTGGTTGCCAGAAGCTGGGGCTAGGGCTGGAAAACAACTATGTAATGGGTATAGAGTCTTACATCTTTTAGAATAATGTAAAAATTCTGAAACTAGACAGAAATGGTGATTGCACAACATTGAGAATGAACTAAATGCCACTGAATTTTTTACTTTAAAAATGGTTAATTTTATGTTGTATTTATTTATTCTCAAAAAAATATATAGCACTCAAAATTCTAGAGACCAGATGGAATTTAGACACCCACTAATGCATAGTACTCTACACAAAATTAAAGAACTAGGTTTACAAAGCACATAATTATCATTAACTAGAAGAATCAGAGTTAAATGATCAAAATTATCAATTCTTTATTATGAAATAAGCCAACAACATGCTTTTAATTTTGATATATGTTTCTATGAAAAAGAAAAAAAATACTTTAGGAAATATTTTGGTACTAGATTCTTAAGATATTTATGAATAAAGCTCAATTAAAATAACTGGTCTTAATTTTTGCCTATTTTATAATTGTTACCTATAAATGGTCTATAGTGTTATGAGAAAACATAAGGAAGTAATAGTCACACTTACTTAAAAACATCACCAAACAAAAATATAGGAATAGGCTTTGACCAACTAACTGACTTGCTAAAGCCATGTGGTATTTTAGCAAATTCCCTTTAGGAAAATAAATTCACTCTTTTATTTTTAGGGTTTAGTAAGAAAAAAGAATGTGCAGCTACTATAATTTGCATCAACTGAAGCATTAAATTGCATGATTTACTTGTTCATGGAAGCATAAGAAATCAGATATAATATTCCTACCAAGAAACAATATTCTTACTACCACTTAAAGATTCTTATTCACTAAGCCAATGGGAAAACTGAAAATTAACCTTAGTACTTAATCTTTGTTACTATAAATCTTGCCTTCCAGGTTATGACCTTCTTTTTTTTCAGTTGAAATGAAGTTTCTAAATGCACCATTGATTTTTCTTACAGCATATCAACTCATCTGTACATGAACTAATAGGCAAGTGAAATTTTAGCTCTAAAATTAGAAATGGTGCTCTCACTTTAGATCCTAGTGTTCCACAACAATCCCTTTGCTGCCAAAACACATTACTTCAAAACTGGAGCACATAATGATTAGAAATCATTATACCAAAATACATTTGTCTTTATTTGAGGATGCTGTTGTTTTTATTATTGTTAAATATTCATCTTTGGACAGAACATCTGATTGCTCTTCTGGCAATGTTGCCTGTGAGTCTTCAGTTTATAGTATTCCATCACAGCACCTGAATTAAATATAATTACCAGAGCACTCACAATACTAAAGAGCATTTTATTATGTACAACTCTGATTGACATCCTTGTATTTGCATCTTGTATAGTTCTGATGTTCTGCTTATCCAGAAGTAAGTAATCAATAGACTTCAGTGTAAAATCATTTTTCCAAAATATTCATTTCATGTACTTCTATTTAATTCAACAGGTGTTCTTTTGTATGTGTGTGTATGTGACTATTTTCTTTTACTTTCCTTCCTTTTTTTTTTTTTTTTTTTGAGAAAGCAGACTGCCACATGTAGCACCTCATTTGGATGTGTCTGGATTCTTGAAAGCTTGACTACCCTACCTTCTCCTACAAATGGACCTGAGAGCTTGTATAGAGGTTCTAACAGGGGAGCGCAGCTATTCCTATACCCTTGACCAAAAAATGGTGGTCTCCTCTATCTGGGAAGGCCATCCTCTTTGACCAAGTGTGCAGTTTCGGGAGGGACACACATGGAGCTGTGAGAGAGGAAAGGGACACCACCTAGCCAGTCAGATCAGCCGAATCAACCCTTGCGATCAATGGAATGACAGATGTCGCAGCCAGATTGCCCTCATGTCCTCTTTTCTTATAACTTTGTTATCTGCATAATCATTCAATGATTGTGAGATAAAAGTATAAGCAGATGCATTAGAAAATGTTACTGATCCCAGATGCTTCGTGGTAAGATATTAACAAAATTAGACTAAATAATTTGTAACATGATGTGTTATGTACAATATACACTACCGAAATTCCAGGAAAGGGAGAGGTAACTTATTAAAGACGACAGGAAAGCTTTGATAAGGAATTTGAGATACTGTATACAAAATTGTGGACTTATGAGCCTTCAAGCTGTGTTTGCATGACAATAGGACCAGAGACTTATATCGGAGGGAAAGATAATAAAAATAAATGCAACTAAAAATAAGGCCAAAACATGTTTTGGCATGTTGCCATTTTTTTTTTTTCAAGATTTTATTTATTCAGAGAGAGAGTGCAAGGCGGGGAAGGGGTTGAGGAAGAGGGAGAGAGAAAACCCAAGCAAATTCTGCACTCAGTGTGGAGTCAGACATGAGGCTGATCCCAGTACCCTGAGATCATGACCTAAGAGGAAAGAGGCAGACACTCAACCAACTGAGCCACTCATTTGCCCTTGCCAAATATTTTTAAATGACAAAACTGAGATTTGAAATTTAATCTGTAAGCTATAATTAATTTTTGAAAAATGTTCAGATTCCCTCAAAATAAGTCTGATGAATACAGTTAATATGAGAGTTTAAAAATGATCCATTGCAGCTAGGAAGAGACTAGAGGCTGCAAAGCCAGTGAGGAGGCCATTTTCATATTCCATACTCCAGGTAACATGCTCTAATGAAGTAGAAGCAATGCATCTGGGAAAAGAAAAAATAATTGGCCTTGAAAAAGATCAATAATTGTGCCCAGTAAATTAAATGCCATGGTTATAGAAGTATTATGTTACAATTAAGAGAAGTGTACAACCCAGAGACAGGTTTGTTGGTGGGGACGATAAATTTTAGGTAGAACTGATGTAGAAAATGCTGGGGTTCAGACCTGATGGCCAAGAAAGAATTCTTGAGATGTTTTCAGTGCAAAAAGGTGGTTTTATTAAAGCACAGGCCCCAGGGGAATGGTCTATTATGTACTGCCAAGTTGGGAGGGGGTTTGGGACAACATAAGTCTCTAAGGCATTTTGGAAGCAAGGTTTCCAAGACCTTAAGGGAACTAGCTATTGTTAAACAAATGTCATTTATTACTGTCTAGTAAAACTGTAGTCATGAGACCCTTCAGATGTATATTGATGGGTCGTATGCTTGAGGGATGATTGCCAGCATATATTCTGGGGCTCAGAGAGGAACGAAGTTCCCAAAAGAATTTTTATATGTTAGAGTAGACTTATAGGATCCTGGGAAGTTGGGAAAATGTTAAGCTAAGAATGTCTTTTGCCCTTAGAATAGTATTAGCATCGAGACAACTAAGCTCCCAGAGACGGTCACTCTCTGTTTCAAGGACTTGTCAGTGAGATATAGGCAGTAAGGAAATTTAATTTTTTTTCTTTAGCCTTTGTTTCCCACATCAGAATGGCCATATGTCCAGTTTTTCTGGATCAGTCAGGTTTACATCTGTTGTACAGATATAATTATTAATAAGAATTATTGAAAATAATTTCTTAACTATGCATAGTTTAAATGATAAATTATGTGAGAACTCTGATTACACTTAATAGAGTCACCAGAATAAACTGTAGAGTATGAAATAAGAAATGTGAGAAATTAGACTACAACTTAAGTTTAGAAAGAAGTACTTGAAATTTAGTTATACAGAGAGGGGCTTTATTTATGGGAATTTACTAATTTACTGAATGAAAATATAAAAAGTAGAGGTTGAAAATTGGTTTTGTAGCATGAAAACAGAACAAAATTAAAAAAATGAAAAACAAAAACAAAAACATTTAAGGATTAGAGGAGTTATTGGTCATAAGAGGCGAACCAGAATGGTGCAGCCTTGTGGAAACCAAAGACAAAGATTTGAAATGACAGGTAGACCCCTGTCAAATAATGCAGATTAAAGACCTGGATAAGTTCATTGATTTTATGACTTAAAAAAATGTATAAGAGTAAGTCTCTGGAATCTGAAGGTTATGGTATATATGGCATTATGTCCAACCTAGTGTCTACCACCATGCTTGATAAAAAAAGAGCTGAAAAGCTAACTTATTTGTCACTATAAAATAGGTATTTCCTTTCCCCATCCCTTCCAAATGGTGCATTATTATTTGCAACTGGCAAATGGCAGCAACCTACACACCATTGCCAAATGTTTCCAATTTTAAAGGTAGTTTTGTGGAATGGGGTTTGTCTTCTATACAGCCAATATGATGATATTTGTTTAAAGAAGAGTATTGTTTGCTGAATAATCTAGATTTTAAGCTATTACTGAGCAAATGGTTAGCACTAAGTTGGAAACAACAATTTTATGCTTGAAATTCACAGTTTGAATGTATCAAGATTAAAAAGGCTTATAGCTGCTTAAAGGAAACATATATGGAACAAAATAAGTCAATAACAAAGAGAGACAAACAGGCACTGCTGAATGCTTGAGGAAGAGTGGTCTCAGAGGAGGCACGAGAAGATGGAGTCAAAGGCTGAGATGGAGAGTGCATGGTGGACAGAAATGTGCAAATCCTTTTCTAAAACAAGGGAAAAGTGACAATTCCTAAAGATATAAAAGGAAATTTTGAGTTTGGGATGAAAAAACTCATGTTTAATGAGGTTATGATTTGTTCAATGAAATTGAACAGATCTTTTGAGAACAATAAGCTGTATGTTTTTTAAAACAAAAAGGGACACCTGGTTGGCTCAGGGGGTTAAACGTCAGCTTTTGGCTCAGGTCACGCTACTGGAGACCTGGAATCAAGCCTGCTTTTCCCTCGCCCTCTGCCTTCTGCTCCCCCTACTTCTGCTTACTTTCTGTCAGTCAAATAAATAAATGAATAAAATTTTTTTAAAAAACACTATGAGCAACTTATGCTTGGTGATAACAACTTTATATATCCCCAAACACAACAAATACGTTGTATATGTGAAACTGTTGAACAGGTTTACCTGGCATACTCTCTCCATACCTCTCCCTCTGTTCATGTGTTGATTATTATTTAAGCTTCTTCTCAAGTCTTATGTCCTTCTCCAAATCTTTCTTGACTCCTCTGGAACACAGTGATGTCTCACTCTTCTGAATATTCACAGCATTTGCTGCATTCCTCACACATTTGATACTTCATCACCTGCAGCTCTGTATTGCTCTTTCCAATTATAAGTATGTCTTTCTTTTATTTTCAGAATGAATGCAATCTCATATGGGTTAAAGACCACATAATTTTTTGTTTTATGTTATGGTAAGTCCCCTAATTCTTCTTGGGTGAACTAAATAAAAATACAATATTCACATACACGCATCTGAATTACTGGGAAACTATGTGAAAATGAAGGGTTTTTTCCAACTGTGTAAATATTGTTAACTGACATGAAGTAAAATAGAAAATGTGTTTGCATTATTTCAATGGCAATAATAAATAATTACAAAGGCATCCATAAAAATTACCACTGTTTTGTTCATACCCAGAAAATTCTTAAAGTACTTGATCATGTTATTGCATTTTATGCAGGTATTAAATAATCTTTTACAAAAGAACATTTTATCACATGAAATAACATTTGAGACACTGCTTTTAAAAACAGGTTATAATATATTTGATTTTGAGATTGTCTTTGTTGAAAAATAAAAGTATGCCTACATATGAGACTGGAAAAAATACAGTACGGGTTTTATATTTGGATTTCAGGATGGTAGAATTATAGTTGTCTTTGGGATTTTGTATGTACATTCAATGTTTTCTAAAAGTAAATATGTTACTTAAAATTAATGTATATATATTTTAAATCATTTGCTTTTCATCTTATAAGGCAGTTGTAAAATTAATCAAATAAATGAAATATATAAATTTATCACCACAAAGTTGTGTTAAACAGAAAGTATACTGTAGGGAAGCCTGGGTGGCTCAGTCAGTTAAATATCTTCCTTTGGCTCAGGTCATGATCCTGTGATAGAGCTCCGTGTCAGGCTCCCTGCTCAGTGGGGAACCTTCTTCCCCCTCTGCCTGCCTCTTACCCTGCTTATACACTCTCTCATTCTGACAAATAAATAAAATCTTTTTTAAAAAAGTATACTGCAATTGTAGGAAAAACTATAGTGTACCACAACATATAACAAGTCTGTATTATTACAATGTAATTAATCAATAGCTCATGAATTTCATTATCTCCAACTACATCATAGTAGAATTTGGCATGACAGATTTTTTTATATAGCACTTAGTCATTCACAGAGTTGCTTTTATTTGCAAGGTACTGTGTTAAGTGTAAGGACCTACTTAGCAAGGGGCTTTCATTAAAGTTAAACTGTCCCTGCTCCCCTTCCCCCAGGGGATTCACTTAAAAAACAAGTCCCTGAAACCAGCTCCAGGTAACAAAGCCCAGATACAAGGGTGGGTCAGGCCACGTGGAGACATCAGATCAGTGGGGGGGATGCATACTGTCTCCCTGGTTACCAGGTAGTATGGGCCCCACCCTTTGGGAGGCTTTTGGGCACCAATCCTAACCAAGGTGTGATAGGCTAAATCAAATGTCTACTAGGGTAAATTGTAACTCAATTGGTCACCTAGCATCACTGTGGAGTTTCCTGTGTGTGTTACAATCTCATTGGTCACCTGTGCGTGGCCAGGCCTGACTGCATGGCCTTTGCCCTTAAAAGCTAGTCTGTGAAACAGAGAAGGATCGCCCTCTCTTGTAAGAGGTGCGTCCCTGAACATTCAGTTAGATTCTTGATGCTTGGCGTGAAATAAAGCTTTGCTTGACCTTTGCTTTATATCAGTCTTACTCCTTTAATCACAGACCCATTATTGGGGCATAACATTAAGTACTGAAATATGTCACAAAAAAAGGTTTCTTGAGTAGAATTTATTCATAGTATGAAATGATAAAACACATACACCTAAACACAACACACACACAATTAGCTCTTCAATATATTGTGATAAATACCAAGACCATAAAATATAAGATACTCATGCACAACATTTTCAGAAAGATTTAAAAGTCTTGATATTCTTTACTAAATTATAAAGATTTTTTTCACAAAAATATTCAGTTTGTTATAGTCAAAAGCATTTATTTTTAATACCATAAATTCTATAAGGGTACTAATGCCAGTTACATCAAACTATGACTTGGAATTTCATGTTTATAAATTTTATAATTAATTAACTGGGGGAGTTACATGAGTTTGGAAAAATTCAAATAATCCAAATTTAGGGTGGTATATGGGAGAATAGTTGTTTATATTACGTCATACAGGGAGTAAGAATCAATGACAGTTATTTAAATAGAGTAATCTGAAAAAATCTGTTTTGGGAAGATCATTGTGTCTCTAGTGTGGAAGATGGAATGTAGGGTCCTGAAGCTTAAGTAACAGAACTGTTAAGACCCAATTCATCTGGAAATAGATGAAATTAACAAATGAGAATGAATGAAGTGAGAAAGAAAGGCCAAGTTTTGGAATCCTGAGAAAAGACTAGGAAAAAAGAGACTAGCATAAGGAATCCCTGGTAGGGCAGGGTGGTAATGATGCTGAGAAGGAATAATAAAAAAAATAAATAAATAAGAAGAAAAAGAAAGAAAGAAAGAAAGAAAGAAATGAAAAGAAAAGTAAAAGAAAAAAAAAGCTTTGCATTCATTCATTTAAACTATTTATTGAGCACCTATTATGGGCAGGGCAGGTCCTTTCCTCAGCTCTAGGGATATTAAATGTAATAGGATTTATATCCTCACAAAATTCATTAAGCTTATATCATACATCAAGTTTATAATTTAAATAAAACAAACAAAATATCAAAAAACAATTAGGGATCCAGACATACATACATACATACATAGAGAACTGGAAACAGGGGCTTGGGAAGACATATTTAAAATAGAGCACTAAGCAGAAACCCAATGAAGGTGAAGGAGCAAGCCAAACAGACACAACAGGAACCATGTGCAGGCAAAGGGAACAACAGTAATCAGGCACTGAGATAGGAACATAGTTAGGGTATTTAAAAAACAAAATCAAAACAAAACAAAACAACCATCAACAACAACAACAACAACAACAAAAACAGTTAAGAAGCCACAGATTTGGGTTAGAGTATGTGAAGGGGAGAATCAGAGCAGCTGAATTTAGATATTGAGAATGTCCAGTAGATCACTTAAGTCTGTTATCATTGTAAGGATTGTGGTATTTTTTCTAAGTGAGTTAGAAAGTTTTGGAAAATTTTAGCATGAATAATTGAATGTAATCTGATTTTGACTTAAAAAGCAACTCTCTGACCTCCTGAGGTAAAGGTGTAGACTAGAAACCATGGAAGCAAGGCATGGAGTAGAGATACCAGTCAGAAAGTATAGCAAACCCAAGGGAAAGACAATGGTATGTGTGGGGGTGGCAGCAAGGCTGGTGAGAAAGTGTTAGATTATGAAAATATTTTTGAGAAGAAAATTGAGAGATGATGGCATATCAGAAAGAGAGGGAGATAATTTTTAAAGTAATAAAGTAGAATACTTAAATTCATTGTTTTATGTGGTATTTCAGAGGTCAGTGTTTTCAGATGAGTGTAGTAACAATAGCTATACATGTAGAAATTGAGAACAAATATGAATTTGTACTACATGATTTGCACATTCTTTATCTAGCTCTATAAAACCATATCTATTCCCTATTCTAGAGTTATATATCTCAGTTACAATACAGTTTAGGATAAATATTTTGTTTATTTTATCTGATACCAATTAGCTTTGCATCATTTTAAATTTAACTTAATTTACACTTTAAAGATTTATTTATTTATTTATTTATTTATTTATTTTAGAAAGAGAGAGCATAACAGGGAGGGGCAGAGGGAAAGGGAGAGATAGTTTCAAGCTGACTCCATGCTGAGCTCCAGCCCAACACTAAGCTCTATCTCACGACACTGAGATCATGACCCAAGCCATAACCAAGAGTTGGGCACTTAACCAGCTGTTCCATCAAGTGCCCCTCATTTTTTTATTTAAAAAAAAAAATGAAGGAAGAAATAAAAATAAAGAGATGGTGTGTAAGGAAGATATCATAGAGAAGAGAAGACATAGAATGGATGAAAGTTGATGAAAATCTTAGTCTGTCAGCATTCTCTTATAAGTCGGAGAGACCAGGTGCTGGCTGACAGATCTCAGGATGCTTGCCTGATTTTGTGTTGGGGAGGCATAGTATGAGGAGACTATATCTAGGGAGCAAACAATCTAAGGATATGGCACCTAAGTCAGGCACATTGTGGTTACTTGAAATGGAAGAATATAGAATGTGTGGGGAGAACCACAGTGTAAAACAATCAGAGGTAGAAGCAACAAAGTGGTGAGATAAGCTACAGGCTTAGTAGGAATCCCCCAACATATCCTTGACAGTAATAGGAGAGAATGTTTTGGGGTTTAGGTGTAGTTCCTTTTCCTCTCCCCCAGTTCTGTCTTTGGAATCTGTGATAAGCAGATTAGTGGTTCCCAATAATGCTCACACTCTGATTATTTACATGGCAAAAGTTGTAGAAAATCAAAGAGTTATACCCCTATCCCATATAAGGTACATGAGAACATTGTAATGGGTATTTCTACAAGTATTCTTCAGGCACATGGGTTTCATACTGCTCTCATTTGTAGGGTATTCTTTAAATAAATATTCTTTAAATAAATTGCTTTATTTTATTTTATTTAGGGTATTCTTTAAATAAATATTCTTTAAATAAATTGCTAGATTATTCCTCTGATGATAAATATCTTTCAATGTATCTTTTTTTCTCTTACAAAAGCACCCAGCACATAACTCTGATCTTGTGTTATAGATACATGCAAAGGATTTTGAATAACTCACTACAGCTGGGGGTAGGATGAGGAAAAGTAGTATAGATGATAAACAATAAAGCTAAAGACATGTGGAAAGGCCACGCCAAGCATGACCAAGTATAACAAGCTAATGAGTTTGTAGGTGATGCTCACACAATGGGAATCCAGGAGAGGACTGTAAGCCAGGAAAAAGTGTGGTCAGTAATATAGGAGGATAAACACAGTAAGGGGAAGAATTCAGTTTTGTACATGTTCAAAATGCTGTTCCTTTTAGGACATGTACCCGAAGTTATTCATAAAGCAATTGAATGGCTTTGGAGCTCAGGAAAGTGTTGTAGGTTAGTGAAAGACATGGGAGTGGCAAAGTTCACACATGGAGAGAGCCCACAGTAAAACTAGAAAAGCCTAAGACAAAATCCTGAGGCACACACACATTTAAGGAATGTAGAGGAGTAGGAATTCATATACACAGTCACAAATGAGCAATCTGAGTGGGAAAAATCACAGCCAGGAAAAAAGTCTCTCACAGAAGTCAGAGTTTAAAGAAGAAATCATGATCCACAGCAATGCATAACCAGTGATGACCTCACAAATGTTGAACAACCCACTAGGGAGTAGGAGGAGAGCTATGATTTGTAACGTTTGCTGGTTTTTGTGTTATAAATATTCCAAATACAGTGGATTTTCAAACTATCAACATGATGTCAAGTGGCTCTCAAAATTCCTAAAATTGTAACAATCAGCCCTTTTGAGTGGGTAAAAGCTGCCTCCTACATGCCACTGCATCAAGTTTAACTAAAATGGGCTTGAGAATTCATTAGATATCAAACTTGGGTCACTGAGTCCCTTTTCTTTTCTTTTTTTTTTTTTAAAGACTCTTTTCCATGTGTGCAGGGATAGAGGGGAAAGACAGAAAGACAAGTGGTGCCTGAGATCCCTGAGTACATGTCCTTTTGTATCACACAAAAGTATTTTCTCCTACATTCTCCATCATTGTGAATATAATTGACACTGATGGAAGCTATATCAATGGTTATCACATTAAAAAAATCTCCCTTAATCTTTCAAATACTTGTGGTTGCATACATTTCTTTCCTGTTGGCTGACTTATAGATGGCAAATCTTTTAATTCCATAGATGTATGAAAATACAAATGATGACAGTTGTGTTAGAAATAAGAATACGTGGGGCACCTGGGTGGCTCGGTGGTTTAAAGCCTCTGCCTTCGGCTCAGGTCATGATCCCGGGGTCCTGGGATTGAGCCCCGCATCAGGCTCTCTGCTCAGCAGGGAGCCTGCTTTCCTCTCTCCCTCTCTCTGCCTACTTGTGATCTCTCTCTCCGTCAAATAAATAAATAAAATCTTTAAAAAAAAAAAAAGAAAAATAGGGAAAAAATTATCTCATTTTGAAGTTTAGTACTAGTATACCATAAGTAATTAGTACTTAAAAGAATAAAATAAACACCTGATGTCTGGGTAGTTCTTTATATGTCTTTTTCACAATTTAGATGAAGTTGTTCACATATTGGAAAAAAATAGAATTAAAAAGTATATATACTTGGACCACACCCAACCTATAGACGTTTTTTAAGACAGAGACCACATTCTCCTTGTTGGAATGAAACTATAAAACAATATGTACTATGGAGATTTTCACATATCAATTAAATACTCATCCTCCCATTTAATTCTATATAATATCTAACAAAAAATTTTACAGTGCTTTCTACTACATTCAATAAAATTGCTAAGTGACTGATTAGAGGAAGAGAAAAGAAACTACCCTACAATTTACCAATCTCACTACTAGGAATTTACTCGAAGAATACAAAACTATTGCTTCAAAGGGATATAGTCACCCCCATGTTTATAGCAGCATTACCTACAATAGCCAAGTTATAGAAGCAGCCCAAGTGTTCATCAGCTAAAGAATAGATAAAGAAGAGATAGTATATATACACAATGGAATATTACTCAGCCATAAAAAGAATGAAATCTTGCAATTTGCAATGACATGGATGGAGTTAGAGAGTATTACACTAAGCCAAATAAGTCAGAGAAAGACAAATACCATATGATTTCACTTATATGTGGAATTTAGGAAACAAAACAAATTATCAGGGCAAAAAAAGAGAGACACAAACCAAGAAACAGACTTTAAACTATAGAGAACACACTGAAGGTTACCAGAGTAGAGGTGTGTGTGTCGGGGTGGGGAGTTGGGACATGGATGAAATAGGTGACAGGGATTAAGGAGGGCCTTGTAGTGATGAGCACCAGGTATGGTATGTAAATGTTGAATCACTAAGTCCTACACCTGAAACTAATATTACACTGTCTGTTAACCAACTAGAAATTAAAGAAAAACTTTTAAAAAGGAAGTAATGAACTAAAGGGATGAACTACTTGTCCAGGAAAACATAAAGGTTTGCATACTCTTTAAAAATACCTCATGTACATAAGACCATCTTCTTTCAAATCTAAATGATTCCTTGTGTTCAGATAGTTTCATTCCATTGATTGAACACATTTAAACAAAACCAAACATTTAAGCTTCTGTTGCAGTCAGTCAGCCCCATATTATGGGAAGAATTTATCATTTGGAAGAATGAGTGGATTGACACTGGGACTTAATATATATATCACCTACCTGGCTAATTTACCTGGCTCTAGCTCACAAGGCCTCCTGTCACCCAGCTCATCTTCACATACTTTATCTTTTACCAGAGTACACTTTTTTTTTTTCCTATCTGGAAACAGAAACAAAATACATTTCACATAAGCTAGAGTTTTGTATATGTTGTTTTTCTTTTCTCAAAGCACTAACATCACTTTCTGGGTGCTGTACTGCACATGAGTTTGACTAGACCTTTCATCTTGAGCAGAGGAATTTCAGTTATATCTCTCCAGATATCAAAGCCCATTCTGAAGCCACTATAGAGAAATATCCTTTCTGTTATTACTGGCATTGTCCCCTGGCTATTTTATTATATCATATTATCACAACAGGAAGGATGAAGACAGTACAATAAAATATTTTGAGAGACAGATGACATTCATGTAATTTTTATTATAGTATATTGTTCCAATTGTTCTATTTTATTACTGTTTATTATTACTAATCTCTTAATTGCCTAATTTATTTTTTAAAGATTTTATTTATTTGAGAGAAGAAGTAAACAGAGAAGCAGGCAGAGGGAGAAGGAGAAACTGGATCCCCACTGAGCAGAGAGTCCAATGAGGGGCTCGATCCCAGGACTCTGAGATCATGATCTGAGCCAAAAGCAGAGCTTAACCAACTGAGCCACCCAGGTGCCCCTTACTATGCCTAATTTATAAATTAAACTTTAAAGACCTATTTTGGGTAGCAAAAATCATTTTCATGGGCCTAATTCAAAAGAACTTTCAAATATCAAATTAATTTCTTGCCACAATTATTTCTCTGTCACATTGATGGGTGAGATCATTTTCATGTGATTTTTCTCTATAAATAATTTGTACACTCAGTAAACTCTTTCTAACATTGTCCATAATAATATGTTCATTTTGATGGCAATTGAATTTACAAGATATTTTTATTTGGTCTCCCAAGGATAAACCTATCACTGAATCAATCTTTCCTATGTTCTGTACAATTGTAAAACATATATGCAGTGATAAACAAAATATTCAATCTGATAGGTAAACAGCTTTTGAAAGCTAAAGTGCTAGAGTCAATGAGAAAATGATCTATTAAAAAAGTGTCTCCTAAGCAGACAGATGATATTCTAACTTGAAGCACTTTCCTAAAAATTTTATCACGTGCAGGTAGAAAATTATTTTCTAATATCAATTAGTTATCCTTATTCTAGATTAGAATATTCATCTATATAAGGTGCACTGTCTTTTGAATATTGGTTTATTGACATTGATAATTTTTTTAGTGTCTCATGTTCTTTGATGTTGTTATTTTTAAAAAATCACTTTTATCTACTGCTATATTCCTAAAATAGAATATTTGTACCACACTGACAGGTAGACAATATCAAGGGAGTTTTTCACACATTAGCTATCAGGTACTTGGGGAAAAAAACACAGTTTTCATTGTCAATGTCAATTATTTATTATTTTGTTGCCACAGCCATCATGTACCACAGCTGTGGGATTTCTTTTATGGAATATGGTCTGTTTCTTGATTTAATGTCAAAGCAAACTTCATAGTAGAGTAATACACCTAAGTAAATGTAACTCTCAGTAAGAGGTTTAGTGCTTTGGACGTGTTACCTTCCTGGTTTTCCCCCGTCTTTCTATCAATAAAATAGCTAATTGACTTTGTTTCTAGTCCTTATTGTAGTGTTTTGAGGTGGTTAATTTCTTCCATCTGCTAAGAGACTGTTTTTATATGTGCTTTAAATATATTTACTTTCTGAGGCATTCTTCTTTATATATGTTTATAATAGTAACTTTATGTCTAGAAAGCCTCAGAATAGAAGTCAGACCAGGCACCATAAACTGTGGTTGTTAATTGTCCCAGTGTCTATTTTTTCTTCCATATGCTTATAACCACAAGAGTCAATATGTTCAATGTAACAATGTTTGAAATTTCATCACTAGAAACCTTTCTATCAAGTCTAACTTCTTTCAATAACAGAACATTTATATTTTTCAACAGGATTTAACATAACAAAAAGACCTATATATAAATGTTGCAGAACTTTTAATTCATTAATGGGTCAATAATTAGTATACTAGTAATGGAATTGATTCAAATATAAACCAAATATGCAAAGTTATCCATACTTGTGTTTATTTTGTTAAAATTTTTTTTGCATTAGCAATGTAAAAGAAATAGTGATTTAGGCAGTTAACCCCTCTAGTTCAACTCTCTGATAAAGAGTGCAACATATTAAGTAATACATGTTTTATAAAAAATGAATTAGCATTTCAGAGCTTTGTATTAAGAAGGCCAATGTGGACAACAGGTCTCATATTAGAATTGCAGACGTAGTGCTTGTCTTAGAAATTGAATCTTACTATGTAATATAACACAGGTTTCAGGAATGCATACAGAATCTCAAACAACAGCCCAAAGGCTTCCTGAAGGAAATAAGTGGACATTAAAGCAAATATGACATTGGATTCTTATGAAAAAATTACCAGCTTAAGAAAATAAACCTAGAAATTAGGTTTGTAAACAAGAATGTTGTAAGGATTGAGATGGGATCTTAGTAAGAACAATGAAAAGGGAATTACTAATAACAGAAATAAGGAACAAGTATTCACAAAATAGAAACAAGAAAGAGAAAGCAGTCAAAAATTAATCCAAAAATTTCTCTCTGATGAGAATATACAGGATGTGAAAAACTTTTATATCTGCTAAAACAAAATATTACCAGATAAACCAAATTATCAAACTATCTAAACATTGTGGAAAAAATTCCAAAGGGTTAAGACTGCCTGAAATTTTCTTTCTTGGAAGAACACATAATAGAGAAAGCTTTCATATCTATGGACTATTATATAATTTGAGCATAGGACAGGCAGAAGAATGTAAATGATTCAGACATGGAAAAACTAGACAATCTTCTGATGAAGCTATGGGCTGGCATGTCAGATTTAAATCTGAAGGTGATCCAGAACAAAGAGAGTTTTGCTGAGTAAGCAAAGGTTAGAAATTGGACTGCACAACCTCATTATTTTACAATTATTTACCTCTAGGCATTTTATGGTTTGATGATTTGTGTTTTCAAATTGCTGTGCTCCTAAGTGGCCCTGGTCCTGGAATTTCAGTGTCAGAATCTTGAAATCTCATGGTTCTTGGCTTCATGTTCTCTACTCTCCCAACTCCCATCTTGAAAAAAAAAAAATAATAATAAGTTTGAGTTTTCAAGCTTTCAAAGTACTGCAGCGGCACGTTCTTTTATTTATTTATTTATTTATTTATTTATTTACTTATGGCTTTCTTTGAATTTATTGACATTAAGTTCTAGAAAATATTAGAACATCAGAGGATATACCAAAAGTACAACACACAATTCAAAATTATTTTCAACTTTAGCTAGAACTAGTACTATAGCAAGTATTAGTATAAAATATTTTTTGTAATTTTTTTTTCAGTGTTCCAAGATTCATTATTTATGTCCCACACCCAGTGCCCAGTGCTCCATGTAATATGTGCCCTCTTTACCACCACCAGGCTTACTCCACCCCCTATCCCCACCCCTCCAAAGCCCTCAATTTGTTTCTCAGAGTCCACGTTCTTTCATGGTTCCTCTTCCCCTGTGGTTTCCCCCAACTCACTTCTCCTCTCCAACTCCCAATATCCTCCGTGTTATTCTTTAAGTTCCATAAGTAAATGAAAGCATGTGATAATTGACTTTCTCTGCTTGACTTATTTCACTCAGCATAATCTCCTCCAGTCCTGTCCATGTTGATATAAAAGTTGGGTATTCATCCTTTCTGATGACTGTATGTATGTACCATACCTTCTTTATCCATTCATCTGTTGAAGGGCATCTTGGCTCTTTCCACAGTTTGGTGATTGTGGACATTGCTGCTATGAACATTGGGGTACAGATGGCCCTTCTTTTCACTACATCTGTATCTTTGGGGTAAATACCCAGTAGAGAAATTGCAGGGTCATAGGGTAGCTATTTTTTATTTTTTTGAGGAATCTCCACCTTGTTTTCCAAAGTGGCTGCACCAACTTGCATTCCAACCAACAGTGTAAGAGGGTTCCCCTTTCTCCACATCCTCTCCAACACTTGTTTCCTGACCTGTTAATTTAGGCCACTCTAACTGGTGGAAGGTGGTATCTCAATATGGTTTTGATTAGAATCTCCCTCATGGCTAATGATGATGAACATTTTTCATGTGTCTGTTAGCCATTTGTATGTCTTCTTTGGAGAAGTGTCTGTTCATGTCATCTGTCCATTTTTTAACATGATTATCTGTTTTGTGTGTGTTCAGTTTGAGGTGTTCTGTATAGACCCTGGATATCAGCCCTCTGGCTGTAGTGTCATTTGGGAATATCTTCTCCCATTCTATGGGTTGCCTTTTTGTTTTGTTGACTGTTTCCCTTGCTGTGCAGAAGATTTTCATTTTGATGAAGTCCCAAAAGTTCATTTTAACTTTTGTTTACTTTGCCTTTGTAGACATGTCTTGAAAGAAGTTGCTGCGACAGATGTTGAAGAAGTTACTGCCTGTATTCTCCTCTAGGTGATAGATTATTGCCTCATGTTAAGGTCTTTTATCTATTTTAAGTTTATCTTTGTATATGGTTTAAGAGAATGGCCATAGATGACCATAGAGTTGTGGGTCCATATCTTGGCTCTCTACTCTATTCCACTGGTCTATGTGTCTGTTTTTGTGCCAGTACCATGCTGTCTTGGTGATCACAGCTTTGTAGTAAATCTTGAAATCAGGCAATGTGATGCCAGCTTTGCTTTTTTTTTTTTTTTTTTTTTTCATTTCCTTAGCAATTTGGGGTCTCTTCTGGTTCCATACAAATTTTAGGATTGTTTGTTCAAGCTCTTTGAAAAATGCCAGTGTAATTTTGATCGGGATGGCATTGAAAGTATAGACTGCTCTGGGCAGTATAGACATTTTAACAATGTTTGTTCTTCTGATCCATGAGCATGGATTTTTTTCCCACCTTTTTGTGTCTTCAATTTTCTTCATGAGTGTTCAATAGTTCCTTGAGTAGAGATCATTTACCTCTTTGGTTAGGCTTATTACCAAGTATCTTATGGTTCTTGGTGCTATAGTAAATGGAATTGATTCTCTAATTTCCCTTTCTATATTTTCATTGTTCGTGTATAAGAAAGCAATTGATTTCTGTGCATTGATTTTGTATCCTGCCATGTTACTGAATTGCTGTATGAGTTTTAGTAGTTTGGGTGTAGAGTCTTCTGGGTATTCCATATAAAGTATCATGTCATCTGCAAAGAGAGAAAGTTTGATTTCTTGGCCAATTTGAACACCTTTTACTTCTTTGTGCTGTCTCGTTGATGTTGCTAGGAGTTCTAGTACTATGTTGAACAAAAGTGGTGAGAGTGGACATCCTTGTCGTGTTCCTGAACTCAAAGGGAAAGCTGTCAGCTTTTCCCCATTGAGAATGATATTAACTCTGGGTTTTTCATAGATAGATTTTACGAAGTTGGGGAATGTTGTCTCGACCCCTATACTTTGAAGAATTTTAATCAGGAACGAATGCTGTATCTTATTAAATGCTTTTTCTGCATCAATTGTAGTTCTTCTCTCTTCTTTTATTGATTTGTTCTACCACATTGATTGATTTGTGAATGTTGAACCACCCTCACATCTCATTGATAAATCCCACTTGGTCATGGTGGATAATCTTTTTAATGTACTGTTGGATCCTATTAGTTAGGATCTTGCTGAGAATCTTAGCATCCATATTCATCAGGGATATTGGTCTGTAATTCTCCTTTTTGATGGGGTCTTTGCCTGGAGTGGGGATCAAGGTAATGCTGGCTTCATAGAAAGGGTCTTGAAGTTTTCCTCCTGCTTCTATTTTTTAAAATGAGTTCAGGAGAATAGGTATTATTTCTTCCTTGAATGTTTGGTAGAATTCTCCAGGGAACACATCAGGTCCTGGGCCCTTGTTTTTTGGAAGGTTTTTAATCACTGCTTCAATCTTGTTACTAGATATTGGTCTATTCAGGTTGTCAATTTCTTCCTGATTTTTTGGAAGTATATAGGTTTCCAGGAATGCATCCATTTCTTCTAGGTTGCTTAACTTATTGGCATATAATCATTGATTATAATTTCTGATGATTGTTTCTATTTCCTTGGTATTAGTCATGATCTCTCCCCTTTCATTCATAATTTTATTAATTTGGGTCATCTCTCTTTTCCTTTGGATTAAATTTGCAGTGGCTTATTGATCTTATTGATTCTTTCAATAAACCGGCTTCTAGTTTCATTGATGTGTTCTACTGTATCTCATGTTTCTATCTCATTGATCTCTGCTCTAATTTTGATTATTTACTTTCTTGTGTGGGGGGATGGCTTAATTTGTTGTTGATATTCCAGTTCTTTAATTTAATATTCTGGATTTTTCAATTTTTTGGATGGCTATGTATTTCCCCCTTAGGACTGCCTTTGCTGTATCCTGTAGGTTTTGGACCGATGTGTCTTCATTCTCATTGGTTTCCATAAATTGTTTAACTTTTTCTTTGATTTCCTGGTTGGTCCAAACATTTTTAATCAGGGTGGTCTTTAACTTCCAAGTGTTTGAATTCCTTCCAAACTTTTTGTCGTGACTGAGTCCCAGTCTCAAAGCATTGTGATCTGAGAATATGCAGGGAATAATCTTAATCTTTTGGTATAGGTTGAGCCCTGATTTTTGACCCGGTATGTGGTCTATTCCGGAGAAAATTCCATGGGCACTCGAGAAGAATGATTATTCTGTTGTTTTAGGGTGGAATGTTCTGTATATATCTTTGAGATCCATCTGATCCAATGTGCCATTCAAAGCTTTTGTTTCTTTATTGATTTTCTGTTTGGATATCTGTCTGTTACCAAGAGTGGCATGTTAAGATCTCCTACCATTAATGTATTCATATCAATATAATTCTTTATTTCGACTAACAGCTGGCTAATGTAGTTGGCTGCTCCAAAGATTGTTAGATTTTCTTGGTGGATAGATGCTTTAAGAATAATGTAATGTCCTTCTTTATCTCTGACTACAGTCTTTAGTTTAAAATCTAATTTATCTGAGTAAGAAAACTATCCCAGCTTTCTTTTGAGGCCCGTTGGCATGAAAGATGCTTCTCCATCCCTTCACTTTCAGTCTGGATGTATCTTTAGGTTCCAATGGGTCTCTTGTAGTCAGCATATGGACAGGTCCTGTTGTTTTATCCAATCTGTAGCCCTGTGCTGTTTTATGGGAGCGTTTAGGCTGTTCCCATTGAGAGTGATTATCTAAAGATATGTTTTTATTCACATCATTCTGCCTGTCAAGTCCTTATTTCTATAGATTTTTTTTCTGTAAATTTCTGTTCTATGTCACTCTTGGGTTCTTTCTTCTTTTATAGAACCTCCCTTAATATTTCTTGTAGTGCCACCTTGGTGGTCAAATACTCCTTTAAACCTTGCTAGCCTTGGAAGCTCTTTATCTCTCCATCCATTTTGAATATCAACATTGCTAGATAAAATATTCTTGGCTTCATGTTCTTCTCATTTATTGCCCTGAATATGTCTTGCCAGCCCTTTCTGGCTTGCCAGGTTTCTGTGGACAGGTCTGATGTTATTCTGATGAACCTTCCTCTGTACCTAAGGAATCTCTTCCCCCTAGCAGTCCTCAGAAGCTCTTGTCTAAAATTATGATTTGTCAGTTTCACAATCATATGCCTTGAGGTCGTTCTAGATTCTCTGATCTTGGGGAGTATTCTTTCTACCTCTAGGACATGAACACTTTTCCATTCCCCAGATTGGGAAAATTTTCATGGAGAATTTGTTCAACTATATCTTCTAGTCTTCTCTCTTTCCTCACCTCCTCAGGGATCCCAATAATTCTGATGTTGGAATGTTTCATGGTGTCATTTATTTCCCTAATTATGTTTTCATGGCTTCTAAGCTGTTTCTTCCATGTCTCTTCCTGATCCTTTTTCTCTATCAGTCTGTCCTCTAGAGCACTATTTCTGTCTTCTGCCTATGTTACCCTAGCTGTTAAAGTATTTAGATTAGATTGGATCTCATTGAGAGCATTTTTAACTTCTGCCCAGGTGGCTCTCAATTCTGTCCTTAGAAATTTTATGTTGTAATGGTTTTCTCCAACCTAGACATTGCCTGGATAATTGTTACTATGAATTCCCTTTCCAAAATACTGTTTATGTCCATGTCCAATAGTTCTGATGGAGAGAGCACAGTCTCTGAATGTTTCCTCTGTGGGGTGTTTCTCCTTCTAGTCATTTTTGGGAGAGGTGGTTGAGGGGATGTATAGCTGAATGTATCAACCACAATCCAGGCAAGGTGCACCCTGGAACACTTTGGTTCAATTGGAAGTCACCAACAAAAAGAAAAAAGAAAAGAAAAAAAGAGAGATTGAGAGAGAGAAAAAAGAGAGAGAGAGAGAGAGAGAGAGAGAGAAATCAGCCAGAATGAGCCCCAAAAGTAAGATTTATAAGGTATATAAACAAGAATGAACAAACAAAAGAACTGACAAAAGTAAATGACAAGAAAAAGAAAAGAACCCAGCCAAAATGAACCCAAAGAATAAGATTTATATAATACCAGAACAAAAACAAAAACACTGAAACACTGACAGAAGAAAAAGATGAGATGGTGGTTATAAATCCTCAATGTGGGCAAGGAGGGTTATTTTGAATCTTCCTGTGTGTATTTTGATATCTTTGTTAAAGGACTCAACTTTCCAGAGGTAAAGGGAGATTAAAACTGGTTTATATATAGGGGTAGTATTGAATAGGGAAAAAGGATTACCTTGAAGCTTATATCTATACATATTTTTTTAAAAAAGAAGAAAAAAGCAAAGAAAAAGAAAAACACCGTTATATGTATTCAAAAAGATTGTTAAAATGTTATTATGGAATATGTTGTATTAAACCTCTAGTTGTGATGGTAAGTAGGTTAAGGAAATTAAAAGAACAAGAATCATGGAGAATGAATAAAAAGATAAGTTGTATCTATGAAATATACAGGTTTTAGGGTAATACCGGGAGCTTAAGATATTGTTTTCCCTGGGGCGCCTGGGTGGCTCAGTGGATTAAGCCGCTGCCTTCGGCTCAGGTCATGATCCCAGGTCCTGGGTTCGAGCCCCACATCGGGCTTTCTGCTCAGCAGAGAGCCTGCTTCCTTCTCTCTCTCTGCCTGCTTCTCTGCCTACTTGTGATTTCTCTCTGTCAAATAAATAAATAAAATCTTTAAAAAAAAAAAAAATATTGTTTTCCCTGATGTTGGAGTTTTACAGTTTAATGGGGACCCTGTGGTGTTTGTCCTCTTTTTCTTTTGGCTTGCCTTCTCAGGGAGGGGCCTGCCACATTGTTTTCAGTCATTCTTGCCTGGGCTGAGTCACCCTACCCCCTATCAAGGGTCTGGGCTCTGTGGAAACTGGTTTTTCAGGCTTTTGTTCTCTGGAGGTTTTTGTTCTTTGGCAGCTTTTTATGGCTTTTTGCAGGTTTAGTATAAAGCAAACTGCACTCAGACCTCCATCTCAGAGAGAAGCCTCAGTCTGTTCCCCTTTGGGTGGTGCATAACACACAGATTCCCTCTCTGCAAATTCCACTGAACATCACAACTCCCCACAGGCCATAAACACCCCCAGCCACTATCTCAGGGGTCGCCCAAATCACCCACTTGTCTCTGGAATCCCATGCCACTAAAACCGCAAGCAATATTGGTCCAGGGAGCCTGCTTCCAGTGGTTGCCTTTGCTGGGACTGTTGTCTGGGAACCAGGCCCAAGCCGCCAGTGTGCTCAGTCATGCAGGGTCACAAAAAGCTGCCTCTGCTGAAGGATCCCAACCCCAGATATTGCTGAGTTCCTTCAGGCCCCAGATGGGAGTGTCTAGACCCTTGGCTGGCCCTAGAGATCACCACTGGCTAGAACCAACACGAAGCTTTCTCAGGCATAAGCCTGAGACCCTCATCATGCAGTGCGTGCAGAGCACAAAAGGCTGTAGTTCTTAAGAGTGCTGGCTTGTGTCCACACCAGAATCCCTCACACACCAGGTGGGAGTGCACCCAGCCAAGCAGTGGTGTAAGCAGTGCACAGCCAGGGGCTCGAGGACCAGGAACCGGAGGCTCCGCCACACTCTCTCAGGCATGGCTGGTCACCGACAATGGCCATTCTGGGTCCGTAGGTTTAGGCCCATGCCCATGATTGCTTGATTCCACCAGTTGCCCCTTAAGATATTTTGTTCTTTTTGAGTGCTTTTAAGCAGACTCCAAGTTAACGCTGGTCCCCAACCACAGGGCACTTTCATATTGGGGTACTACTTTCTATGGGTTGCTTCTGGTGGCTCCCTTCCCCTTCTGTTTATCCTCTGATAACAGTCCAAGCATTCCCACTCTGCTTTACCTCTTCACTGGTGTCTTCTGCCCCCATAGAGATCCAGAAGGATATAATCCTACATCTCAGTCTGATTTCATGGGTGTTCAGAATGATCTGGTAGAGATTTAGCTCACTTTAGGGGGCAGTTGAAACAAGGTCTCCTACTTCTCCATCATCTTGCCCCTCCTCATCACACCTGCAACTTTCAAGAGTGTAAAAGGTATTTTCTCCTTGAAAAAGAAGCCTAAACTCAGAGTTAACTTATTTTAAAACAGAGGTGAGCTGGGTCTCACCAAACGTGCAATTACTACTAAATTACATTTCCATTGTTAATGAGATTATAACTCTTTTGGCAGTACAGAAAGTTGAAAATCGGTTAGAAGCAGAGATCATCTTAGACTCCTTATGCCTAACCCGCAGCAGAACTAAAACCATAAGTTCATTACAAAACTGCTCAAATCTAATTATCTAGCTGAATCAAACCAATTACTCTCTTATCCTAGCTCTTAAATTGTCTAACAAGGGTAAGAAAATCAGAAGGTGATCCCTGGATAAAAGCAAACTGAGACAAAATAAGCAGATATACATATAAATAGTATAACCATCAATAAAGAATTTTAAAATATTTATGATAAAGATCTTAAAATTACCATCAAAGGGATATGTTAAGAGATGAATTTCAGAAGAGATTTGTTTCAGAAGAGATTTCAGAATTTCAGAAGAGATTACAGTTGTAAAAAGAGAACCAAATTGAAAATTTGAGATAAAAAAAAAAATCATAGGGGTCACCTGGGTGACTCAGTCATTAAGTGCTTGCCTTCTGCTCAGGTCATGATCCCAGGGTTCTGGGATCAAGCCCCACATCAGGCTACCTGCTTGGTGGAAAGCTTTCTTCTCCATCCCCCAATCCCCCTGATTGTGTTCCCTTTCTCACTGTTTCTTTCTCTGTCAAATAAATTTTTAAGAAATCTTTTAAAAAATCATAGGAAGGGATAAAGAGAAGACACAAAAATAAGACCAATCAATAGAAATGTTTAAACTTAAGAACAGAGGAAAAAGAGGGACGCCTGGGTGGCTCAGTTGGTTAAGCAGCTGCCTTCAGCTCAGGTCATGATCCCAGCGTCCTGGGATCGAGTCCCACATCGGGCTCCTTGCTCGTCAGGGAGCCTGCTTCTCCCTCTGCCTCTGCCTGCCATTCTGTCTGCCTGTGCTCGCTCTCTCTCCCTCTCTCTCTCTGACAAATAAATAAAATCTTAAAAAAAAAAAAAAAGAACAGAGGAAAAAGAGATTGAAAGATAATGAATAGACTCTCTATGACTTATGAAAAAATCTGATAGTCAAATGTATAACTGGAGTAGTAGATTGATATGAGATGATGTATGAAAAATATTTGATAAAATATTAAATGATTTTTTCAAATTTCATTAAAAATTACAACCCACTAATGTAAGAATCTTAGCAAACTACTAACAGAATAAGTATAAGGAATATCATTTGTAGAAAATTATAGTCAAATTGCTTAAACCAAAGGTAATAAAAAAAATACAGAAAGAAAATCTGAGTACCTTATGCAAAGTGAAAAAACAATAACCAAGACAGTGTATTTCAAGTCAGAAACAACAGATGCAGAAAAAAATGGAACAGCTTGGTAAAGTACTCAATGGAAAAATACAATAAAATAAGTACCTGTCAACCTTGAATTATATATCCTGCAAACATATCTTTCAAGAAGAAGAAGGAAGTCTTCATCTCTTACCAAGATGAAGTATAAGGAATTAAATTTCTCTTTGTCCCTGAGCCGTCTAAAACACTGGATAAAATATGATTCATAAATAAAATATCTGATATAATGACTATCGAGCCATTATATATCAGAAAGGGAAGAGCCATAGTCCCTAAGAGATGGGAAACAATTAAATGAGCTTATTATTGCCTCAGTTTAATAACTTCAGACAGTTTATAGGACATGGCATAGGGAAACAAATCCTAGACACAGCCTTCCATCACCCTTGGTTGAAAAGAAAGCAAATTTTTCTGTTTGAAGGAAAAATAATAAGAATATATCAGGTATTTTAACAACTGTGGAAGGAAAATACATGACAATTATAGTATAAAATATAGAAGGGATCTAAATGAAATTGTACTATTACATAGAAAAAATTGAATTAAATTTAAGCCCAACCACATTAACCATACTTTAAATGTAAATAGTTAAAACACTTCATTGAAATGAAAAAAAAAATCAGCAGATTGTACATAAAGTGATACTCAACTATATGCTGTTAAATATATACCACGTACATTTAAAGAATGAAAATGAAAATGAAAAAAATGAAAAAGCTGAACATAAGAATGATAGGGTAGCAATATTGACATGTTAGAAAATAGACTTCAAGATAAACAGTCCTGTCTGAAACAAATGTGCAGTTTATTTTTTTTTTAAATAATAATAATAGTAAATTGTTCTTCCCTAAAGAAATAACCAAAGCTGGTGAAAATTACTTTTAAAACAATCAATTTATATCTCTAAAATTGTTCCAAGGTCATATAGCCAAGGAAGAGATATTGACTCATGAAAATTTATCACCAACAAGAACAACAAAAGATTCTGGCACTTGAGCCAAATCTATTTCACCTTCTCTCTCACTCAGTTCAGTGATAGGAACTCCACTCTGGAAGTGTGTGGCTTAGAAAACAAGACTCCCTCTTCCTCCCAACCCCTAATCAGGAAATATGATATCTCGATGGAAGGATAGACATTTCTTATCTTTTCTAGTTTTAAGTTGCAGAAGCAAAATTCATGATAAGAGTGATTTAGAAGTTGAGTGCCCCAACTGTTGACCCATTAACCACTCAAATACGGAGACATTAATCCTCATTTATTAGGCTGTGAATACTGTAGCTTCAATAATTTTTCCTTCAGTTTTCTAAAGCAACGGTTCCCTAGCAATAGAAGCCAGATTAGAAGACCAAACCCTACAGTCACCGTGCTTGTAAAGCAGGGATATTATACCTACCCCTAGCTCCATAATAGTTATTCAGAGTTTTTTTGCCTAGGGTGAGAGGAAATCCATAAGAACAAATAATTCTGATAATCTCCACAAATACAATGAATTTACTTAAAAATGGGTGTGAAGAATTGCATGCCTTAGGATGCTCTTAAGAATAATAGAAACTTTAAAAAAAAATGAAAACTTTGGTAGTAAAAAAATATAGAAAAGCTAATGGCTATATGAAACTAACAAGCCATAAGTCAGCTAGTTTATTAAAGAGAAACAGGTAAAGAGACAGCTAGAAAGAATCCTCCTGGGATTGAAACAAATCTCGGAGATCTTCAAAAAGGTACCTGCTACCATCAGTGCTGCCCTAGCATAACTGCATGCATGTATAATTCTGTGCCTTTAAAGGAGAGATATCAAAAGCTTTATATGATGATGGTGTGTGTGTGTGATATCGATTTAACTAAAACATTCCAAACAAGGTAGCAATCAGATAAACAAGCAGACAAAGTCTGGAGGAGGAGTTAATATACAGGGTTATTACTATAATATATGGCACAAAATGTCCAGTTTCAACACAAAATTATAAAATGTATTAAAAAATAAAGCATGGCACATACACAAGAAGAAAAGAAAGCAGATAATAGAAACTCCCCATGATAATGCCCAAATGATGGGTTTAATGGACTGAGACTACAAAGCAACCATTATGAGTTAGTTCAAGGAACTAAAGAAAATCTACATAAAAGAATGAAGGACAGTATGATAATGTTTCATCAAATAGAGAATATCAATAAAAAGATAGAAATTATTTTAAAAAGAACCATATCTAAATTCTGAAATTGTAAAGTACAATAACATAAAAATTCACTAGAGTTTCACAATATTAAATTTGAGTTAGTGGAAGAATCAGTAAAATTTTAGACTAATTAGAGAACATTCAATTCAAAGAAGAAAGAAAAATACTGAGAAAAATATAAAGTAAAATAAATAGAGCTTCAGAAAATGTTACACACCTTTAAGAACACTAACGTAGGGAGTCAAGATGGCAGAGAAGTAGCAGGCTGAGATTACTTCAGGTATCGGGAGATCAGCTAGATAGCTTATCTAAAGATTGCAAACACCTACAAATCCAAAGGGAGATCAAAGAGAAGAAGAACAGCAACTCTAGAAACAGAAAATCAACCACTTTCTGAAAGGGAGGACTGGCGGAGAAGTGAATCCAAAGTGACGGGAAGATAGACCGCGGGGGGGAGGGGCCGGCTCCCAGCAAGCGGCGGAGCAATGGAGCACAAAATCGGGACTTTTAAAAGTCTGTTCCGCTGAGGGACATCGCTCCAGAGGCTTAACCGGGGTGAAGCCCACGCGGGGTCAGCGTGGCCTCAGGTCCCGCAGAGTCACAGAAGGATCGGGGGTGTTTGAGTGTCGCAGAGCTTGCAGGTATTAGAACGGGGAAGCCGGCTACAGAGACAGAGCCGAGGAGTGAGCTCTAAGCTCGGGGTTACCTTGAACCGGTCGCAGGCTCGGTCAGCTTGGAGCGCGGCAGGAGGCAGGGTGACGGGAGTAAATCGGCGCTGTTCTCTGAGGGCGCACTGAGGAGTGGGGCCCTGGGCTCTCGGCTCCTCCGGGCCGGAGACCGGGAGACCCCCATCTTCATTCCCGCCCTCCAGAACTCTATGGAAAGCGCTGAGGGAACAAAAGCTCCTGAAAGCAAACTCGAGCGGATTACTCAGCCCGGCCCCGGGTAAGGGCGGTGCAACTCTGCCTGGGGCAAAGACACTTGAGAATCACGACAACAGGCCCCTCCCCCAGAAGATCAACAAGAAGCCCAGCCACGACCAAGTTCACCTACCAAGGAGTGCAGTTTCAATACCAAGGAGAGCAGCGGAATTCCAAAGGAGGAGAAAAAGCATGAAACTCATGGCTTTCTCCCTATGATTCTTTAGCCTTGCAGTTAATTTTTTTTTTTTTTTTTTTTTTTTTTA
>NW_019154087.1:51589946-51590348 GCF_002288905.1 Enhydra lutris kenyoni | reverse complement strand
TTTTTTTTTTTAAAGATTTTATTTATTTATTTGTCAGAGAGAGAGAGAGGGAGAGAGAGCAAGCACAGGCAGACAGAATGGCAGGCAGAGGCAGAGGGAGAAGCAGGCTCCCTGATGAGCAAGGAGCCCGATGTGGGACTCGATCCCAGGACGCCGGGATCATGACCTGAGCCGAAGGCAGCTGCTTAACCAACTGAGCCACCCAGGCGTCCCTAGCCTTGCAGTTAATTTAATTTTTTTTCTTTTTCAATTTATTTTTCTTCTTCTGCTAAATTTTTTAACTTTGACCCTTTTCTTTTTTAAGGTTTTTTAACTAGTTTATCTAATATATATTTTTTTTTTCCTTTTTTATATATTTTCTTTATTGGTTTTCTTTTTTTAATTGTTTCTTTCTTTTTTTTT
>NW_019154087.1:51584759-51589846 GCF_002288905.1 Enhydra lutris kenyoni | reverse complement strand
TTTTTTTTTCTTCTTTCTGAACCTCTTTTTATCCCCTTTCTCCCCCCTCACGATTTGGGATCTCTTCTGATTTGGTTAAAGCATATTTTCCTGGGGTTCTTGCCACCCTTTTAGTATTTTACTTGCTCCTTCATCTACTCTTATCTGGACAAAATGACAAGGCGGAAAAATTCACCACAAAAAAAAGAACAAGAGGCAGTACCAAAGGCTAGGGACCTAATCAATACAGACATTGGTAATATGTCAGATCTAGAGTTCAGAATGATGATTCTCAAGGTTCTAGCCAGGCTCGAAAAAGGCATGGAAGATATTAGAGAAACCCTCTCAGGAGATATAAAAGCCCTTTCTGGAGAAATAAAAGAACTAAAATCTAACCAAGTTGAAATCAAAAAAGCTATTAATGAGGTGCAATTAAAAATGGAGGCTCTCACTGCTAGGATAAATGAGGCAGAAGAAAGAATTAGCGATATAGAAGACCAAATGACAGAGAATAAAGAAGCTGAGCAAAAGAGGGACAAACAGCTACTGGACCATGAGGGGAGAATACGAGAGATAAGTGACACCATAAGACGAAACAACATTAGAATAATTGGGATTCCAGAAGAAGAGGAAACAGAGAGGGGAGCAGAAGGTATATTGGAGAGAATTATTGGAGAGAATTTCCCCAATATGGCAAAGGGAACAAGCATCAAAATCCAGGAGGTTCAGAGAACCCCCCTCAAAATCAATAAGAATAGGTCCACACCCCGTCACCTAATAGTAAAATTTACAAGTCTTAATGACAAAGAGAAGATCCTGAAAGCAGCCCGGGAAAAGAAGTCTGTAACGTACAATGGTAAAAATATTAGATTGGCAGCAGACTTATCCACAGAGACCTGGCAGGCCAGAAAGAGCTGGCATGATATATTCAGAGTACTAAACGAGAAAAACATGCAGCCAAGAATACTATATCCAGCTAGGCTATCATTGAAAATAGAAGGAGAGATTAAAAGCTTCCAGGACAAACAAAAACTGAGAGAATTTGCAAATACGAAACCAGCTCTACAGGAAATATTGAAAGGGGTCCTCTAAGCAAAGAGAGACCCTAAAAGTAGTAGATCAGAAAGGAACAGAGACAATATACAATAACAGTCACCTTACAGGCAATACAATGGCACTAAATTCATATCTCTCAATACTTACCCTGAATGTTAATGGGCTAAATGCCCCAAACAAAAGACACAGGGTATCAGAATGGATAAAAAAAAAAAAAACCCATCTATATGTTGCCTACAGGAAACGCATCTTAAACCCGAAGACACCTCCAGATTTAAAGTGATGGGGTGGAAAAGAATTTACCATGATAATGGACATCAGAAGAAAGCAGGAGTGGCAATCCTTATATCAGATCAATTAGATTTTAAGCCAAAGACTATAATAAGAGATGAGGAAGGACACTATATCATACTCAAAGGATCTGTCCAACAAGAAGATCTAACAATTTTAAATATCTATGCCCCTAACATGGGAGCAGCCAACTATATAAACCAATTAATAACAAAATCAAAGAAACACATCGACAATAATACAATAATCGTAGGGGACTTTAACACTCCCCTCACTGAAATGGACAGATCATCCAAGCAAAAGATCAACAAAGAAATAAAGGCCTTAAATGACACACTGGACCAGATGGACATCACAGATATATTCAGAACATTTCATCCCAAAGCAACAGAATACACATTCTTCTCTAGTGCACATGGAACATTCTCCAGAATAGATCACATCCTCGGACCTAAGTCAGGTCTCAACTGGTATCAAAAGATTGGGATCATTCCCTGCATATTTTCAGACCACAATGCTCTGAAGCTAGAACTCAATCACAAGAGGAAATTTGGAAAGAACCCAAACACATGGAGACTAAACAGCATCCTTCTAAAGAATGAATGGGTCAACCAGGAAATTAAAGAAGAGTTGAAAAAATTCATAGAAACAAAGGATAATGAAAACACAATGGTTCAAAATCTGTGGGACACTACAAAGGCAGTCCTGAGAGGAAAATATATAGCGGTACAAGCCTTTCTCAAGAAACAAGAAAGGTCCCAGGTACACAACCTAACCCTACACCTAAAAGAGCTAGAGAAAGAACAAGAAAGAAACCCTAAACCCAGCAGGAGAAGAGAAATCATAAAGATCAGAGCAGAAATCAATGAAATAGAAACCAAAAAAACAATAGAACAAATCAACGAAACTAGGAGCTGGTTCTTTGAAAGAATTAATAAGATCGATAAACCCCTGGCCAGACTTATCAAAAAGAAAAGAGAAAGGACCCAAATAAATAAAATCATGAATGAAAGAGGAGAGATCACAACTAACACCAGAGAAATACAGACAATTATAAGAACGTACTATGAGCAACTCTACGCCAACAAATTGGACAATCTGGAAGAAATGGATGCATTCCTAGAGACATATAAACTACCACAACTGAACCAGGAAGAAATAGAAAGCCTGAACAGACCCATAACCAGTAAGGAGATTGAAACAGTCATCAAAAATCTCCAAACAAACAAAAGCCCAGGGCCAGATGGCTTCCCGGGGGAATTCTACCAAACATTTAAAGAAGAACTAATTCCTAGTCTTCTGAAACTGTTCCAAAAAATAGAAATGGAAGGAAAACTTCCAAACTCATTTTATGAGGCCAGCATCACCTTGATCCCAAAACCAGACAAGGATCCCATCAAAAAAGAGAACTACAGACCAATATCCTTGATGAACACAGATGCAAAAATTCTCACCAAAATACTAGCCAATAGGATTCAACAGTACATTAAAAGGATTATTCACCACGACCAAGTGGGATTTATTCCAGGGCTGCAAGGTTGGTTCAACATCCGCAAATCAATCAATGTGATACAACACATTAATAAAAGAAAGAACAAGAACCATATGATACTCTCCATAGATGCTGAAAAAGCATTTGACAAAGTACAGCATCCCTTCCTGATCAAAACTCTTCAAAGTGTAGGGGTAGAGGGCACATACCTCAATATTATCAAAGCCATCTATGAAAAACCCACCGCAAATATCATTCTCAATGGAGAAAAACTGAAAGCTTTTCCGCTAAGGTCAGGAACACGGCAGGGATGTCCGTTATCACCACTGCTATTCAACATAGTACTAGAAGTCCTAGCCTCAGCAATCAGACAACAAAAGGAAATTAAAGGCATCCAAATCGGCAAAGAAGAAGTCAAGCTATCACTCTTCGAAGATGATATGATACTATATGTGGAAAACCCAAAAGACTCCACTCCAAAACTGCTAGAACTTGTACAGGAATTCAGTAAAGTGTCAGGATATAAAATCAATGCCCAGAAATCAGTTGCATTTCTCTACACCAACAACAAGACAGAAGAAAGAGAAATTAAGGAGTCAATCCCATTTACAATTGCACCCAAAACTATAAGATACCTAGGAATAAACCTAGCCAAAGAGACTAAGAATCTATACACAGAAAACTATAAAGTACTCATGAAAGAAATTGAGGAAGACACAAAGAAATGGAAAAATGTTCCATGCTCCTGGATTGGAAGAATAAATATTGTGAAAATGTCTATGCTACCTAAAGCAATCTACACATTTAATGCAATTCCTATCAAAGTACCATCCATTTTTTTCAAAGAAATGGAACAAATCATCCTAAAATTTATATGGAACCAGAAAAGACCTCGAAGAGCCAAAGCAATATTGAAAAAGAAAGCCAAAGTTGGTGGCATCACAATTCCGGACTTCAAGCTCTATTACAAAGCTGTCATCATCAAGACAGTATGGTACTGGCACAAAAACAGACACATAGATCAATGGAACAGAATAGAGAGCCCAGAAATAGACCCTCAACTCTATGGTCAACTCATCTTTGACAAAGCAGGAAAGAATGTCCAATGGAAAAAAGACAGCCTCTTCAACAAATGGTGCTGGGAAAATTGGACAGCCACATGCAGAAAAATGAAATTGGACCATTTCCTTACACCACACACGAAAATAGACTCCAAATGGATGAAGGATCTCAATGTGAGAAAGGAATCCATCCAAATCCTTGAGGAGAACACAGGCAGCAACCTCTTCGCCCTCAGCCGCAGCAACATCTTCCTAGGAACATCGCCAAAGGCAAGGGAAGCATGGGCTAAAATGAACTATTGGGATTTTATCAAGATCAAAAGCTTTTGCACAGCAAAGGAAACAGTTAACAAAACCAAAAGACAACTGACAGAATGGGAGAAGATATTTGCAAATGACATATCGGATAAAGGGCTAGTGTCCAAAATCTATAAAGAACTTAGCAAACTCAACACCCAAAGAACAAATAATCCAATCAAGAAATGGGCAGAGGACATGAACAGACATTTCTGCCAAGAAGACATCCAGATGGCCAACAGACATATGAAAAAGTGCTCCACATCACTCGGCATCAGGGAAATACAAATCAAAACCACAATGAGATATCACCTCACACCAGTCAGAATGGCTAAATTAACAACTCAGGAAATGACAGATGCTGGCGAGGATGCAGAGAAAGGGGAACACTCCTACACTGTTGTTGGGAATGCAAGATGGTGCAACCACTCTGGAAAACAGCATGGAGGTTCCTCAAAATGTTGAAAATAGAACTACCCTATGACCCAGCAATTGCACTACTGGGTATTTACCCTAAAGATACAAACGTAGTGATCCGAAGGGGCACGTGCACCTGAATGTTTATAGCAGCAATGTCTACAATAGCCAAAGTATGGAAAGAACCTAGATGTTCATCAACAGACGAATGGATAAAGAAGATGTGGTATATATACACAATGGAATACTATGCAGCCATCAAAAGAAATGAAATCTTGCCATTTGCGATGACGTGGATGGAACTAGAGGGTATCATACTTAGCGAAATAAGTCAATCGGAGAAAGACAACTATCATATGATCTCCCTGATATGAGGGAGAGGAGATGCAACATGGGGGGTTAAGGGTGTAGGAGAAGAGTAAATGAAACAAGATGGGATTGGGAGGGAGACAAACCATAAGTGACTCTTAATCTCACAAAACAAACTGAGGGTT
>NW_019154087.1:51566646-51584659 GCF_002288905.1 Enhydra lutris kenyoni | reverse complement strand
GGAGGGTATGTGCTATGGTGAGTGCTGTGAAGTGTGTAAACCTGGCGATTCACAGACCTGTACCCCTGGGGATAAAAATATATGTTTATAAAAAAAAAATTAAAAAAATAATAAAAAAAAAAAAGAACACTAACGTATACATAATGGGAACCTGAGATGGGAACAAAAGAACAAAAAATGAAAAAAAATATTCAAAGAAATGATGATGGAAAACTTTTCAAATTTGATGAAAAACATTAATCTACATATCCAAGAAGCCTACATATCCAATTAACTGAGTAGGATCAAAATAAAATGGTGCATATCTAGGTACATTGTGGTAAAAATAGTGAAAAATAAAGACAAAGAAAAAATTTGGGAAGCACATGAGAAACAGGTTTAATGTATAAGTAAAATATAATGAGAATTATATTAATTATATTATATTAATTATATAATAATATAATTATATAATATTATATAATTATATAATTATATAATTAATTATATTATATTAATTATTATAATTATATTAATTATAATAAGCTTACTTATTGCCAGAGAACATGAACAGGCGACAGGGTATGACAATCAAAATGCATAAACAAAGATTTGTTTATTTTTGTTTATTTTCAACCAAGAATTTGCATCCAGCAAAAATATTCATAAATGGAAAGAAATATTTTTATAATAAGAAAAAAACAATAACACAGAGAGAATTTGTTGCTGTTAAACCTGCCTTACAGGAAATACTGAAGTTCTTGGAGCTAAAAGCAAATAATCCCTTGGGATGCCTCGGTGGCTCAGTGGGTTAAGCCTCTGCCTTCACCTCAGGTCATGATCCCAGAGTTCTGGGATCGAGCCCCTCATCGGGCTCTCTCGCCCAGGAGAGAGCCTGCTTCCACCTCTCTCTCTGCATGCCACTCTGCCTATTTGTGATCTCTGTCTGTCAAATAAATAAATAAAATCTTAAAAAAAAAAAAGTAAATGATCCCAGACAGTAATTTCAATATACAGGATAAAACAAAAAGCTCCAGAAAAGCAATTACATAATTATAAAAGAGACTATAAATACATATTTCTTCTCCATTTTTCTCTTAAGTGATATAAAAAGCAATTTCATAAACAATAAGTGTATAATTGGATTGTTAGCACTATAGGATATAGAAATGTAATGTATTTGACAATCACAGCACAGAGACAGGTGGAAAGAATGATGGATTGGAGTAGGAAAATGACACCAAATGTTAACCTGAATCCTCAAGAACAAAAATGGTAAAGTAGTTTAATATAATATACCCTATAAATATGTTTATATTTATTTTCTTTTGTTTTTCTTTATCTGTTTCTTTGTTGACATGCTATATATAGTAATAGTTATAATAACATATTGTTCATTTTATAACTTAAAATATAATATGTATAAAAATAGCATCACATAGAAAGAAAGATAAGTAGAGCTATAAAGAGTAATGTTTCGGGGCGCCTGGGTGGCTCAGTGGGTTAAGCCGCTGCCTTTGGCTCAGGTCATGATCTCAGGGTCCTGGGATCGAGTCCCGCATCAGGCTCTCTGCTCAGCAGGGAGCCTGCTTCCCTCTCTCTCTCTCTCTCTCTCTCTCTGCCTGCCTCTCTGTCTACTTGTGATCTCTCTCTGTCAAATAAATAAATAAAATCTTTAAAAAAAAAAAGAGTAATGTTTCTACATATAACTGAATTTAAGGTAGTATAAATCTGAAATAGATTCTAGTAACATGTATATTTAGCCATAGAGCAGGCAATAAGAAAATAATTTTAAATGTAGCAAAAAATTATTTAAAAAAATTAAATAAGACATAGAAAATAGTGCAAAAGAAAACACTAAAGCTCTGAAGAGGAATAGCAAAAATAGGAAAAAACACAAGGCATTTAGAAAAAAGTGTAAAATGACAGATTTAAATCCAACTATGTTGAAATAATCCAACAATGTATCATCGACAGCTAACATACTTTAGATTAACAAGTATGCATAGGTTGAAAGTGAAAAGATAGAAAAAGATATGTTGGGGGAAGAAACCATAAAAACTCTGGTGTGGCCATAAGAATATCAGATAAAGTACATTTTAAGACATGATTGTTACTAGACAAAAAGAAGATATTTTATAATGATAAAAAGGATCATCCACACAAACACACAGACACATACACACATGAAACACAACAATTATTCACATATATGCACATAACAACAAAGCCCAAATATACATGAAGCAAAAACTGACAAAATTGAAGGGAGACATAAATAACTCAAACATAATACTTGGAGACAATACCCAGATTTCAATAATGGATAAGGCAACTAAAAAGAAGATCAACAAGAATACAGACAATTTGAACTATACTATAAACCACAATTTGAACTATACTATAAACCAAATAGAACTCTAGACCTCTAAAAACCAATTAGACATCTATACTCTACTAACAAGAGCAGGATACACACTCTTCTTAAGGGTCAATGGATCATTCCTCAGGATTGACCATATGTTAGGCCATAAAGTAAGTCTCAATAAATGTAAATAAATTGATAACATAAATTAACACACTTTTAAATTCCCAGTGGATCAAATAAGAAATCACAAGGGAAGTTTGAAGGTACTTTCAAATGAATGAAAATAAAAAACATACCAAAATTTAAGGAATGTAGCTAAAGCAATGTCCACACACACACACACACATACACATATATACATATATATGTAAATAAGTATATCAGAAAAGAAGAGACAACTGGATATCCACATTCAAAGAATGACTTTGAACATCTGCCTCATAATGTATAAAAAAATTAAAACAAAAAGGATTAAAGACTGGAATGTAAGAGCCAAATCTATAGAAATGTTAAAGGAAAACACATGAATTTCTTTTAACAAGATGTAGAATTTCATTATTGGGGTTTGGCAAAATCTTCTTAGATAGGATTCCAAAAGGACAAGCAATCAAAGAAATAATAAACTGGACTTTATCAATAGCAAAAAGCTTCTGTGTTTCAAAAGAAAAAGATGACTTAAAAATGGTAGGAAATATTTGCAAATCCTAAATCTGAAATTTGACTGTAGAATAAATACAGAATATATACAACTCAAAAATAAAAATACAAATAACCAATTTAAAATGCGTAATGTGTCTGAATTGACATTTGTTCAAAGAAGACATACAACTACCCAATACGCACATAAAAAATGCTCAAAATCATTAGTCATCAGAGAATTAGAAATCAAAACTATATGATATCACTTTACACCTATTAAGGTGGTATAATAATAATAAAAATAAATAAAGCAATTGTTGGTGAATCTGAGGAGTGATTTGAATCTTCATTCATTGCTGGTGTTAATGCTATATTACTCATGCTGTTTATTTTCTATATCTTGATGTTTCACTATCTTGGGTCTTACTGACCCTGGAGGAACTGCTCCTTCCAGAGGTAGCTAATTTCTAGAGATAGCAAATAATTTCCACGGGAGTCTGTCTTTCATAAGCAAGTCAACAAATTCAGAGCCCATATTCCCAACTACCTGCTTCTCCTGTTAAAGTATTTGGTGACCCTCTATTCACCTGACCTAACTACCTGAGTACACATACCTGGAAACGAAGGATTCCCCTCTGCCACAGAGTCCACTGAAATTCTTCAAATTACCCAATCCTAAACCTGCTTACCCTGCCTTACTTGTACTTTCTCATGGAAACTACAAAAAGCCTCTTGCATACATGTTCTCCTCCCTAATCTCTGGCTTCTGTCGAATTCTGGTGCATTCCCACGTGGCCCCATGACATGGTATGCCCTGCCTCTTGGGATACGTGAATATAACAAACTATCTTTTCAAAGCAATCATCTCCTGATCTGTTGGCCTTGCCATACCTAAATAATAATAAAACCTATATTTAAAAAGCAGCTGCTTTGGGAAATAGTCTGGCATTTCCTCCAATAGTTAAACATAGACTTATTATATGATAACAATTCTATTCCTAAATATATATCCAAAAGAAAAGGAAACACAAAAATCTGTATGTAAATGCTCATGGCAGCATTGCAGGTCTCCTTCACTTTCCAAAAGTGTATATTGCACCATCCCCACCTGTGCTCAAAATAGACAATACAAGGTACTCAAATGTCTATCAACTGATGAATGAATAAACATGGTATATGCATACAACTGAATAGTATTTGTCGGTAAAAAGAAATGAGAGTCCACATATATTTTGCAACTCGGATGAAACTTGAACACATGCTAAGGAGAAGAAGCTAATCATAAAAGACTATGCATTGTGTGATTCTGTTCAAATGAAATATCTGTAAAAGGCAAATATACTGAGACAGAATGTAAATTGGGGGGGAAATAGAGTTGAATGTTAATGGTTATGAGGTTCCATTTCGGCATTCTAAAATTGATTTTAGTAATGATGCATATACTAAAACTATTCAATTGTTTAAATGAGTGAATTATATGCTAGATGAACTACATCATATGTCTGTCATAAAAATAAATGTATTAATATAGTTTGCCACATTAAAATAAAGGAAAAATAGAATAATTTTAATAGAACAGAAAGAGTATTAGACAAAATTCAGCACATTTATGATTAAGAAAATAGAGAACATGGAGCAAACTAGAAAAAAAATAAATAACAGTTTCTCAATTTTAAGAAGCGTCTATAAATAACTATAATCACATCATACCTAACAGAGAAAGAAAAAAAATAGACCTGTCTATAAGATAATTCATCACAGATTGATTCATAAAAGGCAATAATTGCATAAAACAAATGTCCAATAAGGGAAAAATTAATGAATTCAATAAGGTCTCTTCAAATAATGGAACAGTGCACAGGGTTACAGGTGGCAAATATTTATATATGCAAAATCACGTTTAACGAAAGAAGTTAGAAACAAAATGAGTGCACGCATGTAAGATTCCACATGCATTCCGAAACAGGGAAAACCAAAGTATAGTGACAGAAATTAAGTTAGTAGTTCCCTGCTGTGGCAACTGGGATTAAGGTGGAACTTTGAAGAGTGCCAAACTATATAATATTTTGTTTTCAGTGGTTTTTATATTATGATATACATTAGACAAAACTCATTGAACCATACATAAAAATGTGTGCATCTTCTCATATATAAACATACGTAGATAAAGCTTGCAAAGAAAATTGCTTGATAATATCAGGACTGAAGGGCAACAAGAATGGCAGAAATTATGAAAATAGGACATTACAAATAAAATTAACTTTGGAGAGATTCCTTGTAACTTTATGATCCAAGAACAATTGCTGAAAATATGGTCAAGTGAAATACAGTTTCAATCTTTTCCCTCAAAATTCAGTATATAACTCAGTGTCATTTATATTGCTATTCTCTTGACAAATGCCAGCTTTCATTTAGTTATAGAAAATGGTTTTTTTTTCCCCCCAGAAAATAAATGTGTATGTTTTGTGGTCACTTGAAAAAATAAGAAATATTTTTTACCTTAGTTTCTAAAAGCTAGTACAAATATATGAACCACATACTTTAAAACACATGACTTGAGTGCTTCAAATATTTTCCATTTCAGTTTCTTTCAACTGAATTTCCCATTTTAATGTAAAATGTGCCCTGATTACTTTTAGAAAAAGTGAATACACATCTTAACACTAATAACGATATCAAAACAATCCTCATCTCACCACATTGTTCAACTTCCGTGAAAAAGAATATACTTAAATAACATATAATAAAATGCTTAAGCAGTGTTCCTCTGATTTTTGAAGTGCTAAGAATGTGCATAAGGAGTCAGAAGCATCCTCAGAAGAGGTTTACACTTAAGCTTAGTTATAGTTCTCTGGTGATTAATTATGGTGGCCACACTAGCAGGCTTGGGGGAAGAATTGGGGATGTTTTTAGAACTCAGGAAAGATAAAGATGATTTTTTTTTTTCTTTTCCGCTCTCATTTTAGACAGAACACAAGCACACACAGCCACATCAGAAGACACATCCGGTGCTGCTCGTAGCAGCTGCTGCGACAAGTCAGAGGCCAGTAATTTTATGTAGGAAAAGATGCAAAAGAGCTACTGGTGATCAGTTAGAATCCTCAATACACACTTTGCAGACAGCTTATGAGCACATTGAGTAGCATCAGCTTTAGGGAAAAAGTACAAGATATACAAAACATAGCACTGGGAAATCTTTTTTTCCACTTTATTCAGACACCCAGATTAAAGACACTTTGAAAGACAAAATTGCAGTTGGTGACTAAGGATATCTTTCTTGGATTTTGAGCTAATGTTAAGTGTATGAAAAAGCTACATGTTTATTTACATATATAATATATTAAAATAGCATTCAAATATATTATTGGTTTTATTACTTGCTCGTAAGTACAGATAAGGGAATAAAAGGCTTCCATTCTCCTTAATCAATTAGTATTTTATTTTGCATTAAGAAATATATGAGGGTCTATAACTACAACTGGGCTGGTTTATTTGTAAAGTGGCTTTATATCTCTGAAAGGAAGACTTACCATGCTACAATAGCTTTAATATTCCTTCTGACTCCTAATTATTTTAAATAATTCACTAATATGCCATCATTTTTGCTGGCCATATACTAGAAATCTTTACTTCCTTTTTCCACAAAGTATATATTCCATATTATTTTTATCTTGTGAACACCCTCTATAACTTAAGGACAGTGAGTCGCTAAAATGGTTGCCTACTCTGAGAAGCAGGTTGATCAAACACATGTCATGTATTGTTAAGTCTTCTACTGGTCTGAAACTTGAAACAAGTCTCACATCTTACTGATGAGTGATCTTCATCAAATCATGAATTTTTCCTATCATATTCTATGTGAAACAAGTGCAAAAGGAAAACATTTTCCCTAAAATTACTCTGCAAACCTAATATGAAGTACATACTAATCTTCATTATGTGGCAGAAGTTATTTAAGCTACTTAGCTCTTAGGATAACAATGATTTCAATTTGACTTTAATGTAGAAAACAACTACAGTACATTTTCCATTTAGAATGAATGCAGTTTAAATGAGGTTTAATTTTAGAACATAGTTGCAAGGCACCTTCTGTTTAGAAATCCTGCTGTTTGGATGTGATTTTATTTCAGAAAATCTGCAGTTACAAATTCCATTTTCTTCAGAATGCTGCCATGTGAATGAGGCTTTTGAGGAGAACACTTGCTGTTACCAGCTACCTTCCACTCACAGGACTGCCTTCCGAATGTGCTTTCAATTGGGAAACCTCAATAAGTTCATTTTAAATCCAAAACCCCGATTCAACTCTGCTGCTTTGAATTATCGGGCCATTTTGAAACCCAGTCTCTACTGTTCTTGATGTCAGGTGTCACCCAAATAAGAAAAAATAAAACAAAAATCACATGCAAGGAAGGAATTTTTTAATTATCCTTTAAAAAAAAAAATTTGTGCCAGGAAGACAAATGGTATAACCAATGTACACAAGATCAGGCATCTTTGGAAATCTAATCACAATATCCACCTTCTATCATAAATAATTTTGTCTGTAAGCACTTGTAACAATATTGAAAGAAATGAAGCAAGTGAATATAAATCTGTGTTTTTATTATTCAGATTGCAGAGAAGGTAGCCTGAAAAGTTGGCAAATAAAAGAAAGAATAAAGGGCAATAAAGAAGTGTCACAAGAATATCATCCTTGCTTTCAAGCAATTGAAAAGCACAAGGATTTACAACATAAAAATCTATGCCACTTTCAATTTGTTGTAATTTCTTCTTCATCTAGTTCAAATAAGCCCTGTTTCAGAAAAATCTCCAGTAATCATCATATTGACACTTCATCTAGACTGAGTGCTAATGAGCCAAGATTCTTCTGCCATAATTTTTACCCAAGAGTTCACATTGTCACAGCCTATCAAGAAAATGGTGCCAGGTACACTTTCCATCTAAAAATGCCTTTTTCTTTCAGAAGCTTTTGTTTTCAAGTGTAGGGGGTTATTTGTTCCTGAATATCTTTTTCCCTACTCTATTTCAATTGTCTACATGACTTGTAATGAAATGAAGCAAGAATAAAAATGTTCTCTTCACTGTCAATTTGTGTCTTTCTTTATTCTTTCCTAAATCTGATGATTTTCACTTAGACCAAGCCCTTCAGAAAGAATTCTTAAAAGCAGGCTAGTATATTCCTGATTTTAAATAAATTACAAGAACTGTCTTGGGTAGGGGAAAGCTAAATATTATGATGAAAGGGAGACAAAGAAATTTACATTAAAAAAAGCCTCAAATGTCTTGAAAATACTGAACAAATCTATTTCATATTAGCGGTACTTTTAGTTATATTTTCCTGTTGTCTTTTTTTCTGTTCTCTACTTTATGAGAATTATCACTGCCATACAATTTTTCTTTCTTTATTTCTTCTAGTCTCGTCAGAGCTCTGAAGATGACTTAGAATCCTAATGGAGATAGTCAGCCTTACTTTTAAGGCAAAGACTCCTGCTACTCTCTACTCTCTAAAAGCCTTTTGACTTTTTACATGGTAAAAATATCAATAAAACCTTTATGTTGTGCCATTGCTAGTTCTTGCCCTTCTAAGAAACAACAAACATAGTCATCTAAACTGATAAACAAAAATATAATTTATAAATATACATAGTCATGTAAACATGACTGAAATATATGTTTATCTTGAGAGGAGAGGGGACACTATTGTTTTGTTTTGTTTTGTTTTGTTTTGTTTTTCCCCTGAGTTCAGACCACATGGAATTGAAAAGAGAAAAAAGAATAGTGTTTTTTCCACCAAGCTCTGTGCCAGCCAGGTGAGAATTGGACTACAGCTATGGAACTGAACTGTGGAAATAGAGTTGTTTTTATACATTTTTGTATTTTTCTGTTGTTTTTCTCTTACTATACTAGTAAAAATTCCTGTAAAAATATTTCAATGTTGAATTGTGTAGAAATAGACCCTCATTTTCCAAGTCTGGATAATTTGCATTGGAAAGACATCAGAAGAGTAAAGTATCCAAAAACTTGTTCAAGGAGCTCCTGGGTGGCTCTGCTGGTTAAGCGTCTGCCTTCAGCTTAAGTCATGATCCTGGAGTCCCTGAATCTAGCCCTGCATGGGTATTCTTGCTCAGTGGGGAGTCTCCTTCTGCCTTCCTTCTCCACCCCCTGCTGCCATTACTCTCTCTCTCTCTCAAATAAATAAATATTTTTTAAGGATTTTTATTTATTTATTTGACAGAGAGAGACACAGTGAGAGAGGGAACACAAGCAGGGGGAGTGGGAGAGGGAAGAAGCAGACTTCCCGCTGAGCGGGGAGCCTGATGCTGGGCTCGATCCCAAAACCCTGGGATCATGACCTGAGCCAAAGTTGCTTAATGACTGAGCCACCCAGGTGCCCCAATAAGTAAAAGCTTAAAAAAAAAAAAAAAGAAAAAACAAACTTGTTCAAACACACATACACAAGAAATCCCCAAAAGCCAAAGGATAATGCTAAAACAGGTTGAAATAGGAGGTGGGTTGTAAAAATAAAGTTGCAGATGATACTATATCTTTATTTTTTTTTCTTTTAAGGTCCAGTGTAGTGATGTTGCTAAACTAATGTATCACCCATATGTTTAGTTACCCCACTGAAGTAATGCCAAGCATTTCAGTATGTATTTTTTTCTAAATATTTTAGACATTGACTCATAAGAGGACCATTGTGCCCTTATATTGTAGTCCCCCTTATCTGTAGGGCATATGTTCCAAGACCCCCAGGGGATGCCTGAAATCATGGATATTATCAGACCCTATATATACTAGGCACTTTCCTATTTTCCTATACCTATGATAATGTTTAATTTATAAATTAACACAGTAAGAGATTAACTAGTAATAAAATAAATCATAACAATATACTGTAATAAAAGTTATGTCAATGTGACCTCTCTATCTCTTAAAATAAATTTTTGTACTGTCCAATCTTCTTTTTCTTGTGATGATGTGAGATGATAAAATACCTATGTAATGAGATGAAGTAAGGTGAGTGACATAGTCATTGTGACATAGCATAGGCTACTGTTGAACTACTCATGGTAAGTCAGGAGGAGGATCATCTGCTTCCAGGCCATGGTTGACCATGGGTAACTACAGGGTAGGAAGCAGAACAGCAGAGAAAGGGGAACTACTGTATACAGCTTCTAAAAACACTTGCTGTATTTGCTGCTTCCATTTCATATCTGTCTGTTCTCTCTTAAACTTACTCTAAACAGGTATCTGATGCATTGCTCCACAAAACTATCCTTATTAAGGTCACATAGTAGATTTAATGATCAAGTCTCTGAATCCACCTTACTCCACTTAACATTTAATACAGATGATTATTCCAGGATACCCCTCATTAACATCCCCTTTCGGTCTTTGCTATTTGTCTTCATCCATTCAACCTGTAAACACTGAAATAACTCAGAATTCAGGACTTGAATGTTTCCTCTTTCTAACCTACACCCAACTCTTTGGAAACTTCATGCCATTTCACAGCTTTAAATGCCATATGGACGACTCCTCAATTTATTTCTTCATTCCAGACATCTCTCCTGAATTACAGACCTATAGATAGTCACTTGGATTTTTGTGTCTCCACCTGGATGTGTAGGAATCTCAGACTTTACATGGATGCAGCAGAAATGACTTGGTGATTGTCAAAGATTAGTGCTTTTACTTAGAGTACAGAACTGGTGAGAAAGCCACTCAGTCAGGGACTGCATTTCCCATATCCCTCTCCTCACCTCATTTCTGGATGCACTGCTGTCACTATCTCTAGGTGTTTCAATCTAGATGGAAGCACTATGGTCAGGCCTTAAAGGAAAATTGTCCATAAGAATTGTCCAATCTGAACATTTATGTCAGATTATATGTAAGTGAAAAAGAAATATTTCTTATATTAAGTCATGAGATTGTTAAGAAATGGGTTATAGCAATTACAATAACACCCTAATCATTAGGGTCTAATACATATAAAAAAGCAAATTCCTGATTTACTTCCTCATCTAGCATACCCCACACAAAAATTATCTTCCTGGTGGTTGGGTTAAAAATCTTGTGGTCATTCTGGACTTCCCTTTATCTCCCATGCTTCACCTCTAATTTACCTCCAAATCCTATTGGAACAACCAATAAAATAAATTCAGACACTAAGCCTCTTGCCACATCTTTTGGTCTAAATACAATTTTATCTTGTATCAAATACTGTGACATTTTTCTATTCATCCTTGTTGCTTCCACAATTACCTACCTATGATAAACTTTGCATCTAGTGATGTTTGTCATAAGCAAGTCAGATAATGCTGGTCAGGTTCCCAGAGAAGCATACTCTACTACTGAGATAAGGGAGATTTATTAGAAAGTACCCTAGGCATCACAAACTGTGCAGAAGGAAGGATTGGGCAGAGAGAAAAGGTGAGCTACAGTGCAGTCTCAGTGAAGACCTCAGCTAATCCTGCAGGAACTCTAAAATTGCTGTGGCCTTCCATAGTTGCCTAAAGCTTGAGCAGAAAGAATGAGCCTTTATATTCTCACACCAATCACTCATTATTGCAGCCTGCCTCAAAAGTGAAGCATGCCTTGGCAAGGACAACTTTCTTCTTTAAGGTAATTCTAGAAGATGACTGATGGCTGAGTATTGTCTGCTGGCCACGTTTTATCCCCTAAGGGAGTAAAATCTTCATTCTCAGAGGGGGACCTGGGAAGCATGTCACAGTGTCCACTACATCAAATCATGCCACTTCTCTACTGAAAATCTTTCAGTGGCTTCCCCATTGAACAGAATCATTCAAAGTCCTTTTCAGAACTAAGACCCATTAGTAATCTTGCAACTGACTATTTTTATATTATCTCTCAAAAATATCTATCTCATTTGTTTGGCTTCAGCCTCACCAGCTATTGTTCTCCCTTGGATATGCCAATCATAGTCCTACTTCAGGTCCTTTCCACCGGCTCTACCCTCTGCCTGGAAAGATTTTTATCAATATATCACATGACTTGGTCCTTTACTTTGAGTTCAAGGATTGGCAATCATTTTTCTCTAAAAAGTTTGATAATAAATATGTGTCATATGGTCTTTGTCGCAACTACTCAATCTGTTACTAAAACCCAGAAGTAGAAATAAACAATAAGTGAATGAGTGGGTGTGACTATGTTCCTATAAAACTTAATTTATTAGAACAGTTGGCAATATTTGGACTATGGGCAACAGTCTGTTGACCTCAACATTATCAAATCTTGGCTCAAATCTGGCCCCCTCTGAAAGCAGTAGAGCAAGTTGATTAAGAAGTTTGGTTTTGAATCTACTTGTTGAGCATCTCTTCTGGCTCTGACAATGATTAATGGTATAACCTTTGTTTTATCTACACCTCAATTTCCAAAGTGGGAACTATAATAATTTCTTCTACATAAGGTTATGTTGATGTTCAAATGAGATGGAACACGTGAAACAACTGTAATAGTGCACAACACAAAACAAGTGCTCAATATAGAGCACTTGCCCATCACTCTCAGTTTCTTTACATTGCTTAGCACTTCTTATCTAATGCATATTTGGTTCCTGAGTTTATTATTCAGATAGTTCCTTTTCACCTTCCCAAACTAGAAAAAAGATCTCTGATAACAGGGATTACCCTCTTCATTCACTGCTGAATTGTCTGATCCTCCCAACGTACCTCAATAAATTTTTTTAGTAAATAAAGGAATTAAGAGAATTCTGTACTTTGACGACTCTGAAAGTGACATGAGTTCTCATTCCAAATACATTAGTAGTTTTGCTTCTGGCCAAGTCATTTATCTGAGCCATACTATCTTTATTTACATTTCAGAAAACCAAATGCTGAACAACTTAAAGGAAACATCAGTCCTAAGCCTCTCTTTCTTTCATGTTAAGCTTACATTTAAACTTGTACGTAAATATGTAACAATGGAATTCGTATTGTCATATATGTCATATTTCACCTCTGGGTCCTGTTTATGCAGAATCAACATTCCTGAACTAACATAATCACGATGATTTCCTAGAGATATAGGAGGCTCCCTGATGCTCCCAGAATCAGACTGATCTGGGCGTAACCTAAGAAATGTGTTAAAGTTAACCTAGTCCTACTTTACTATATTTGTACTTTGTGAACCCTATTACAAGAAACTAAACTTTAAAGCCTTTATTTGATAACATTTTATTAAATATTGTTATATGTTTATTACAGATTCTTTAGTATTTTTATTATAGATTCAAGGGAAAAATTAGAATGACTCTGATTTACAATATTCCCTATTGCTCATATTCTATACAGCTCTCTCTTCTACTTGCATATCAAAACCCTACACAGTTTCCATTCTACCTCTTTTCCTGCACTTATGCAGAAGCTCATACCAAAGCATCCTCTACAAGTAACTCGTTCTAGGGTGCCTGGTGGCTCAGTCAGTTGAACATCCGACTCTTGATTTTAAGCTCAGGTCATGATTTCAGGGTGATGAAATGGAGCCCCGCATTGGGCTCTGTGCTGCATGCTTGGGATTCTGTCTTTCTTTCTCCTTCTGCACCCCTTCCCCACCCCCACTCACTCTCTCTCTCTTTTTCGTTCATAAATAAAGACAAAATAAAAATCATTAAAGGAAACTGGTTCTACTCTGTCCATTGTATTTAAAATGCAATCCTTCTCCCAGCACTCCCAATATTTTCTTTTGCTCTACTTCTTTATTTACATTTCTTTCATAAAGGGTGCATCGCCTTTTACCATGCTGTACTGACAAACTTCTTTCATATCTTTTATATATCTACTGTCTATTGTCTGCCTCTCTAGAATACAAGTTCCACAGGGCAGGGATTTGTCTATTTGAGTAACTCTTATGTCCTGAGAACCTACAACAGTGTCTGTCACATAGGAGGCTTAAAATAATATTTGTTATATATATTGCTATTAACACATTGCCATTACATTCATTATTCATTTCATTCATTTTTTTGTACTAATGAAATGTATATGTGCTCCTTTTCTTTCCAAAATTAGACCAAAATATTGAGGAATGCTGAGTCTCTTCTCAACATATCTTTCCCCCTACCAAATGCCAAGAACAATGTAACACAAATATTAGAAACTCGATAAACATTTTTAGGATGATTGTTTGAATAAATGCATAAATGAATGGTGGCTTAGGGCTTTTGTAATCTTTCACAGAAGTCATGGAGCTAAATCCATTGGTTTCTGTTGCTATTTTTTTTTAATTTTAATTTTATTTTTTTCAGTGTTCCATGATTCATCGTTTATGCACCACACTCAGTTCTCTATGCAATATGTACCCTCCTTAATACCCACCATCAAGATCACCTAACCCCCCACCTCCTCTCCAAAACCCTCGGTTTTTTCTCAGTGTTCACAGTCTTTCATGGTTTATCTCCCCCTCCAATTTCCCCTAATGCACTTCTCCTCTCCTTCTCCCAATGTCCTCCGTGTTATTCCTTATGCTCTACAAGTAAGTGAAACTATATGATAATTGACTCTCTCTGCCTGATTTATTTCACTCAACATAATCTCCTCCAGTCCCGTCCATGTTGATACGAAAGTTGGGTATTCACCCTTTCTCATGGAGGCATAATACTCCATTGTATATATGGACATGTCTTCTTTATCTTTCATCTGTTGAAGGTCATCTTGGCTCTTTCCACAGTTTGGCAAATGTGGCCATGCTACTATGAACACTGGGGTACAGGTGACCCTTCTTTTCGCTACATCTATCTATGAAAAACTCACAGTGAATATCATTCTCAATGGAGAAAAGCTGACAGCCTTCCCTTTGAGATCAGGAACATGACAAGGATGCCCACTCTCACCACTTTTGTTTAACATAATACTAGAAGTCCTAGCAACAGCAATCAGAAAATGAAAAGAAATAAAATGTATTCAAATTGGCAATGAAGAAGTCAAACTCTCTCTTCGCAGATGACATGATACTATATATGAAAAACCCAAAAGACTCCACCCCCAAACTCCTAGAACTCATACAGCAATTCAGTAATGTGGCAGGATACAAAATCAATGCACAGAAATCAGTTGCTTTCTTATATAGTAACAGTGAAAATATAAAAAGGGAAATGAGAGAATTGATTCCATTTACCATAGCACCAAGAACCATAAGATACCTGGGAATAAGCCTAACCAAAGAGGTAAAGAATCTATACATGAGGAACTATAGAACACTCGTGAGAGAAATTGAAGAAGACACAAAAAGATGGAAGAGCATTCCGTGCTCATGGATCAGAAGAGTAAACAATGTTAAAATGTCTATACTGCCTAGAGAAATCTATACTTTCAGTGCCATCCCAATAAAAATTCCACCGACAATTTTCAAAAAGCTGGAACAAACAATCCTAAAATTTGTATGGAACCAGAGAAGACCCCAAATTGCTAAGGAAATGTTGAAAAAGAAAAACAAAACTGGGGGCATCACGTTGCCTGATTTCAAGATTTACTACAAAGCTGTGATCACCAAGGCAGCATGGTACTGGCACAAAAACAGACACATAGACTAGTGGAACAGAGCCCAGAGCCCAGATATGGACCCTCAACTCTAAGGTCAACTAATCTTTGACAAAGCAGGAAAAAATATGAAGTGGAACAAAGCCTCTTCAATAAATGGTGCTGGGAAAATTAGACAGCTATGTGTAGAAGAGTGAAACTCTACCATTCTCTTACACCATACACAAAGATAAACTCAGAGTGAATAAAAGACCTCAATGTGAGGCAGGAATCTATCAGAATCCTAGAGAAGAACATAGGCAGTAACCTCTTAGACATCAACCACAGAAACTTCTTTCAAGACATGTCTCCAAAGGCAAAGAAAACAAAAGTGAAAATGAACTTTTGGGGCTTCATCAAGATCAAAAGCTTCTGTTGTTATTTGTTTTTGTACTTAATGTAGGATAGATGTAAGTTTTTATTAATGTTATTATTATCTTATTTCTTCTTTAAAGAAATAAGAAGATATACACAGGAACAATTATTTAACTCCAATGACACCAAGTAAATTATTACCACAAGTGGTTGTTTTCAGAAGCTCTGAGACATCACCACTGCTGGCCAAAACTAAAGGCTTTTTGGAAAGAAATTATTACCCCAGAACACTTGTTTTCCAACCCCAGAAATCATTAAGTAACATAGACGTATACTTATTGTATCAACTTTCTAAGAGTTTGACTTTTATTTTCCTTCTTATTCTCTTTAGGAGAAAAAAAAAGGTAAATTTTACCATTGTTATTGTGAAACTAAAGAAAGAAAATTTGAATAACATGTATAAATACAATAATCAAGGGATTTTTCAGGGAAACATTTTAATGTAAAAAAAAAACTAATACCACCTTTTCTTAATTTTTTTTTTAAATTTATTTGGAAGAGAGAGTGAAAGAGCACACATGAGCAGGGGTGATGGCAGAGGGAGAAGCAGACTCACTACTGAGTGGGGAGCCTGAGGTAGGGTTAGATCCCAGGACCCTGGGATCATGACCTGAGCTGAAGGCAGATGTTTAAATCACTGAGCCACCCAGGCACCCTACATCCACCCACATCTTTTTTTTAATATAAAATATGTCCTTATTATAAAATTTTTTAAAATTTCAAAGTGATCGAGTGATAAAAATTTATACATATATATGGATTTTTAAGCTATTACTGTGACCTTATAAAAACATTGGGAATATCACATGAATTGCAAAGCTATAATCAAAAAATACATTTTGTTAACAGGAAGAATTCATTTTTAGTGACTTCAATGTATTCAAAGATGCTGGGCTTTTGGAGAACTATTCATTCTAGTTCTAAAGAATTTTTTCAGGATAGTTTTTTTTTTCTTTTTTTTTTTTAATTGAAGTACTACTGACATATAACATTAAATAAGTTTCAGGTGTAAAACATAATGATCTGGTATTTCATTACATGACCCTTCCTAAAGCCAGTGGGTGTGCACAGTCCACACAGGGCACACCACTTGAGCACTTGGCTATGGAGGCCAGGAGGTCTTACAATTCTGAGCCCCATGGATCTGAAACATTCAGAGACAGTTCTTGTAAGGCTACCACTTCCAAGTCATTACACAGATACCACACTAAAGCACCCCCAGGCTTGCTATGAAAAGGCCTACTTATTTGCCTTTAAGGAACTTCAATCTGAGGGGGAGACTTCAGGTTTTCCACACATCTAGAGGCTATAGACGTACTCTCAGAGAACCAAAGCCAGGTCGGGGATGCCATTTTTGCACACTCCTTTGGCCTTGTTACGGCTCACTAGTAACTTCCAGCAAGTAGTACATGCACTTATCTGCATCTGGTACTGTTTAAATCATAAAAATGAGAAAATTCCAGGGTTTCTGAATTCAGCTTCCTATATTGATTTGAAATCTTATCTAAAGGAGAAAAAGTAGATAGTTGTTTATCCTATTCATATTGATTTATAAGATAAATATTTTCATTTTTTATCTTTAAATCGTTAAGGATCTGTAACAACCCTTCTATGTTTACATAAATTCTCTTCCTCCATTAATTTATTATTGAACTCTGAGGGAGAGAGAGATCAGCAGTCTAAAGATAAAACAGTGGTATAACCTCTGGCTTACTATAGTTTCAAAATAATGTTTAGCTGCGTCTAAAAGTAGCAACAAATTGCAAATATATTAAGTTTGAAATGGCAGAGTAATTCTAGTAATTCTATTGAGTTAACAAATAGATACAAATCTATTTACAGACTGTTAAAATTTTCCCCATACAACTACTGAGAGTGGATTAGATCATCTACTTTTAAATAAACTTTAAAATAAGTTCAAAAATAGAGTCTGCGGGTGCCTGGGTGGCTCAGTGGGTTAAAGCCTCTGCCTTCGGCTCAGGTCATGATCCCGGAGTCCTGGGATCGAGCCCCGCATCGGGCTCTCTGCTCAGCAGGGAGCAAGCTTCCCTTCCTCTCTCTGCCTGCCTCTCTGCCTACTTGTGATCTATCTGTCAAATAAATAAATAAAATCTTA
>NW_019154087.1:51547920-51566546 GCF_002288905.1 Enhydra lutris kenyoni | reverse complement strand
ACTGGGTGGCTCAGTGGGTTAAAGCCTCTGCCTTCGGCTCAGGTCATGATCCCGGAGTCCTGGGATCGAGCCCCGCATCGGGCTCTCTGCTCAGCAGGGAGCAAGCTTCCCTTCCTCTCTCTGCCTGCCTCTCTGCCTACTTGTGATCTATCTGTCAAATAAATAAATAAAATCTTAAAAAAAAAAAATAGAGTCTGCATTTTTAGACTATTAATACTACATTTCTAAATTGGGAAATATTATTTTTCCTTAAAAAAAACAAATTTTTAGAAGTGTAATAAAATAAATTCAAAAGCACAAATATATTCTAAAGTGAAAATATAAAATTCAGCACCTAAACCTGCCACTTCAAACATTATATCCTGTGATTCCATCTACTCATAGTATAAAACTGAGCTGTTTCTCCATGGCTCCCTAGTCCCTGAAAAGTCCCTTACTAGTATCTTCCTATCTTCACTTTTAACTCAAGCTTAATATGAAATTCCAGACAATATTAATTATGCAAATTTTATAATAGTGTCTAGTATTCCATGTAAATATGCTTAAACTATGCACAGGCATACCTCATTTTGTTATGCTTCACTTTATTGCACTTCACAGATACTGCCTTTTTTTTTTTTTTTTTTTTTTACAAATTGATGATTGTGGCAACCTTTTAGCAAGCAAGTCAAAAAAGTACCATTTTTCCAAATCATGTTTTTTCACTTCATGTCTCTGACACATTTTAGTAATTCTCACAATATTTAAAACTTTTCTGTTTTTATATTTGTTATGGTGATCTGTGATCAGTATTATGACTCATCAAAAGCTCAGCTAATAGCTAGCATTTTTTAACGATGAAGTATTTTTTAATTTTTATTTTTACATATTTTTTAATTTTATTTGAAAATATCTTATCAAATAAAGGGCTAGAATCCAAAATCTATGAAGAACTTATCAAACTCAACACTCAAAAAACAAATAATCCAGTAAAGAAGTGGGGAGAAGACATGAACAGACATTTCTCCAATAGACACATGAAAAAATGCTCAACACTACTTGACACCAGAGAAATACAAATCAAAGCCACAATGAAATACCACCTCACACCAGTCAGTATAGCTAAAATTAACAAGTCAGGAAACAACAGATGTTTGCAAGGATGTGGAGAAAGGGGACCCTCTTACACTGTTGGTAGGAATGCAAGCGGGAGCAGCCACTCTGGAAAATAGTATGGAGGTTCCCCAAAAAGTTAAAAATAGAGCTACCCTACAACCCAGCAATTGCACTATTAGGTATTTATTCAAATGATACAAACATTGTGAATCGAAGGGGCACATGTACCCCAGTGTTTACAGCAGCATGTCCACAATAGCCAAACTATGGAAAGAGCCCAGGTATCCATTGACAGATGAGTAAAGAAGATAAATACAATGTATATAAATACAATGGAATGGTACTCAGCTTTCAAAAATAATGGGATCTTGTTATTTGCAGTGACTTGGATGGAAATAGAGGGTATTATGCAAGCACAAAAAGTCAAAGAAAGACAAATATGATTTCACTCATAAGTGTAATTTAAAAAAACAAAAAGATAAACATAGGGGAAGGGATGGAAAATAGAATAAGATGAAATCAGAGGGAGACAAACCTTAAGAGACTCTTAACTACAGGTAACAAATTGAGAGCTCCTAAAGGAGAGGTGGGTGGGGAATGGGGTAACTGAGTCTCAGGCATTAAGGAGGGGAAGTGGTGTAATGAGCACTGGATGTTACCTGAAAGTGATGAATCACTAAACAGTACTTCTGAAACTAATAATATACTATATGTTAATTAACTGACTTTAAAATCTAAATAAATAAATAAATACAATGGTGTATTTTTAATTAAAGTATGTAAATTATTTTTCTAGACATCATTGCACACCTAACAGACTACAGTATAATATAAACATGACTTTTACATGCACTGGGAAACAAACAAACAAAAAATTCATTGTAATATTCACTTTATTCCATTGTCTAGAATGGAACCTGAAACATTTCTGAGGTATGTTTATATTTCTCATACTGAATCTAAGCAGATCTTAAATGTTATGAAATATATTAACTCTTCATCCTTTCTGCCTCCTTCTCCCTTCTCTTCATTTGATCCCTTCTATCCCATTCTCCCTCCCTTTCTGTCTTCCTTCTTTTTTTTTCTGTTTTGATTTATCAATTTTATTGTAAGTGCACTTGACTACCTTAGTCTTTTCAGATGAAACATTTAATAAGTTCAAAGTTTAAACTCTGGAAGGAGCATTTGGTTTTTTGTTATTAATGATAGATTTCACACTCTATGAATAAATTCTGTCACTATGATAGATTTGGAAACAAATGCAATTTTTACCACATTTTTCCCTGTATATAATTTGAAACAAATAAAATAAATAATATACTTAAAGAGTACATACACTGTAGAAAAACTAGGATAACTTTCTTATAAATACAGCAAATAACTATTAAACATGCACACAATTCTTACATAAAGACATTACCTCTCTGTCACCTGTCAATGTTACTATTTATGACTTAACAGACTCGTGCATTAATTGATGCATTGAATACCAAATGAAAAATTGTCCCCTGCAGAAACTTGGGAAAACATATATAAGCTTTCAGTAAGGGTAGATAATATAGAAAATGACAAACTGACATCTGGAAGGCATCACAGGCCAAGGTCCTTCCCCTGCAACACACACACACACACACACACACACACACAGTCTCATCCCAAATTCCATGGCTGTGCTCCAATACCTCTGCTCTGTTTGTATATGACCTCTCTCCTCTCTGTCCCCAACACTCAAGAGTTAACCTACAATTATGGAGCATGAATGGTCATGGGGAAGAATCCACCATAAGCAGTATGATGCTTCTTTGTCTACTTCATAACTGCCTTTATTTTCTTACTTCACAGATTGCTACTCACAAAGCAGTCCTAATACCCCTTCTCATCTTCTCACTTTTGCCTATAAGGTCAGTATGAGGTCCTTTACCCAGCAACTTAAAAACAACATGGATTCCAGAGTCAGGTATCTAGGGTGTGACACCCTTGTTTACTTCTTAACTAGTAGGTGAGTCACTTCAACTCTCTGTCTTAATTTTCTCACCTTTACAATAGGGATGATAACACTAATCTCAAGGTTTATTATGAATTATATGAACTCTGACCAGTAAATCTCTTAGCACAGAGCCTGAAATAGGCAAAGCACATAATAAAAGGTGGCTGGTGTCATTTTTAATATGATAAATTTATATTATTGTTATTAAATGCCTAAATATTAATGAGCTGGATTGATCAGGTACAAATCAAGCCTAGCAAATTTTTTTTTTTAAAAAATCAGTGAAAATTAGGTGTAGCTTAATTTATGGGCATGATGTAAAAATATACCCTGTATAACCTCAAAGAACTACATTTAAGCATTTTACAGGTGGACTGGTGAGAGTCTGCTTCCATGAGCTGCTCTTCTATTTCAAGTTTATTCTGTCTACTGCAACAACGTAAAAATAAACTATCTTGAGATTTTCACTCATGTAGTGGTATGATTTCCCTAAATACTCCTCCCTTGGTCAACAGCCTTCATCATGTTCTTGGGCCCTCAGGCTCGTTCTTTTATCACACCATCTAGGTCCCAATATTAGCCCTTCCATAAATCCTCCTCAAATTCACATGAGCAGATATGCAATTCATCTTTTTTCATAGGTATAATCCATAGTACATTTGTGGAAAAGAATATTTTTCTTCAGATCATCTTACTCTTTCATCTTCTATTCAAAAATAAGAATTAGAGGAAAGAATAAATACATTGGGAATTTTATAAACCATAAGTAAAATAACCAAGCAATATTTAGACTCATATGATTAGGTTTTTAAAATTTGTATTACATGATCCTAGTTTAATCAAGGACACTTTAAAGGAGGATGTGATTTATAAAGCTTTGGAAAACCAACCACAATAAATAGTTTGATATTAGTTTGAATATTACAATTGATTTGAATAGCATTCAAGAATTTATCTGACAATAAAAAATGCATGAAACACTGGAACACTTTTATTTCTCACTGTTTTGCACAGAATAATGGTTAGTTTCAATATAAGTTATTATGAATTATAACTCACAGAAATTAAAATGTGTAATGCTTAATATCATATACTATTATGTAAAAATTGTAGTCATGATGACATTTACCAAATTGAAAATCTAATAGTGTTTGCATTTTTAATTTAATCTACTGGATTACTATTTAGATTTTATTTTAAATATCTGATAAACATTTATAAGTCAAAAATGTGTTCGTTTCATTCTATAATTTAATTTTTAGTAAACGGTGTTTATCTTGTGTAAAATTTAAGTAGATTTAGTATTTAGTAAACAGTACACTTGTTCAACTTTTTACAACCATCAGTGAAAAAATTGACCCAAATTATGTGTGCTATACATGAATGAAAGCAAATGACAGTTTAACAAATACATTAAAACAAATGCAAAATGTGTCTTTCCACATTTTGATTTAGCTAATTAGAAATACTGTGTACCAGAAGAATTATTCAGCAATCAAGGAAAAGCTTAGTTTTAGGAGCCAAACTATCTTGATATTTAGAAAAGCAGCAGAGCAGTAATTTCACTGCTGTCTTTATGAATGTCTTGCTTAAATTGGGTATTGATGGCTTTGGTTCCCATTGCTAAATGGAAAAAGAAATCTTTGCTCAGAGCAATTTAAAGGACTGAAGGGATGATAAATAATGAGGTGTCTATGAAAAAGGAAAGTGGTGTCTAACAGCCCTGCCAACTAACTCTGCTCCACAATAGCAGCCCTAGCTAGAAGATTTGATTACCTTGTTATGCAACAATGCTAGTCCCTGAGGATTGAGTTGCATACCTGCTTTGCATTACTTTTTAGGTATTTAATCACTGTTGATGTTTTGTGCTACAACATTCTCTGGAAACCTGAGTACATCACCACAGGAGTGCAACACATTCCTAAACCATTTGTTTTTATATTATTATCCTTTTATATCTTCTGTTTACATTTGAACTGGTGAAATTAGTTTAACGGTATTTAGGCAATTCTAGTTCTATGTAGTGTTTCTAGTTTTCCTGTCAATGCAGTAATACATCTACTTACCGATTTAAGAAAATCGATGTTATCTGGTTTCCCTATGGGGATACAAGCATGAATAATGTGATGATGAGGAGCAAGAGCTGCTCCTACCCAAAGATTATGCCCTTGATACCACAATCCACCTAGCAAAGCAATCCATGATACACATCCCTCTCCACAATGTTTATCCATGAGGATCGGCTTTATATCACCCTTCTATATCTCCTCTAGGAGAACGTTATACAGCTACCCAATCTGTCTTTTCAACTCCCTGAGAACAAATTACAGACCTGCAAAGTGAGTCAACCCATATACAGTAGTAGCTCAATTCCAAGCTCTGTTAGCTACAGAAAACTATTTCCCAGTTTTGCTGTTCTTGGCATGGTTTTCCTAAAGCACAACAGGGGTATACACTTTTTGTGTGCCCTTGAAGATCTTCATCTAGGTGCCCTGCCCGAGGCTATCTCTCTTAGGTTCACCTAAAATAGTTTGGTTATCTGGTCATTATCTGTTCTCTTGACGACTGCAGTATAGCAAAGTTGAATTATAAGACCAAACCTTTCTTTGAGAAGAACTGAATATATTTCAGTTTGTTTGTTCATTTGTTTGTTTGTTTGAAGACATTGCCCTATAACTCCTTCAGTATTAAATATGATGTGTAAGTGGCTTGGCTGGCACTTGTTGTGTAAATAAACATAAGAGCAGTCTTGTAATGTGAACTACTTTTTTATAAACCTATTGGAGGTATGAACACTAGCTAACATAACCTGATTCTAACTCAGCATCATACCTGGTATGGAAGGGAGAATAACATTCCCTCCAAGATAATTGATTGGTCCAGACAAATGCCAAACCAGGAAAAACTGGGCAAACTCAGTTAGAAAAGTTGAAGTATCTTAGGGGATAAAAAGTAGCTGAGGAGGTTGTCTACAGGAATCATTACAAAGCATATTAGGATTTCTGAGGAAGGCACTATAAAGGCTGGTTAGTGTAGACAACTACTGTCCTGTTAGTATCATGACTAACAGGTTACATTAGTGCTTCTCAGGTTACTAAATCTTAGGATATTCTCTTAGATAAATTTGTATTCCTGATTATTAATAAATGCTTATAATAGAGTCAGAAATATAAGGTGACTAATAAATATTTGTGTTCATTCTTCCTAAGGAATATACCAGAGAACAAATATCAGATAAGCAAAATGATCAGAAAAAAAGACCAGTATAATGACTTGAAAGCAATAAATAAACACATACTTATAAAATTAAGTGTAGGTTGGAAGAGACAGAGCATAGTGTATAATGCCATATGCTCTGACATAGTTAGAGTACAACTGGAAAATGATATGCAAAAATATGTTTTAAATTTTTGGATAATCATATTAATGATGGTAGAATTTGTCCTGTTAACTGAGATTATCATGGATGTAAAATGGCACAGAGCAAATGAGTAATTACATCACATTCTAATTGCATCATGTCTGTGTTCTTGAGAAGAAAGATTCTCTGTGTGGAAAAAAGGACATATAGATGTCAAATGAGTTTAAATAAAAAGCTGGTATCCTTGAATTTGAATTGCAAATATCGGTATGAACTCATAAACTACTTTACCTTAAAAAAAAGTTCATCCATCATCCATCTATCTACCTACCATCTATCCATGCATGTATACAATTTCCTTGCTCCATTCACTGGAAAGCTAGAAATAATAAATATAAATATCCTTAATGTATTCCCAGATTGTGATTTTGAAATACCATTTTCCTCTAATAGAAACCAAGGACTCTGGTTTCTATTAGAAATGGCAAATTCCAGGTCTGAGAAAAAAATATTCAGTATGAACCTAGAACATCTTGTCATAACAGATAAAAAAGAAACTATCAAAAGCAAGGGTGTGTTATAAGGACTCAAAAGCCAATCTGAAGAGCAACCCACTGCCCAAAAATGAAACAACTTGATCATCAATAAAGATAATAATTGCAATTCATTGAAATTTCAAATTGCTTAAATCCATGGGTTAGTAATGATTTAAAAAAAAAAAAACTAAATGATCACTTCAGAGGAAAATAAGGAGCCAATTCAGTATTTTGAAAACTGGTAAATACAGGGGGAAAAGAAGCAGTTACCTGCATTTTCTATATAAAATGCACCTCTGTATAACCAAATAATAGATGATGAAAAGTCTCTCATTATAGAATTAGTCTAGCTAATGAACAAGGAATGATAGAATCAGAATGCCATTAGGTACTAGTGGTTGCTAAGATTAAAAAAAAAATTGAGAATTAAAAACAATTTTCCCTTGATATAATGATTAAAGTGGTCTTGTTCAGAAAAAAAAAATACCAAATTCAAATTTGACCAGTTCTTTACAGCAACTATCCATTTATACGAAATCTTTTTTTTTTTTTTTTTAATAAAGACTTTATTTTTTTGACAGACAGAGATCACAAGTAGAGTGGCAGGCAGAGAGAGAGGAGGAAGCAGGCTCCCCGCTGAGCAGAGAGCCCGATATGGGGCTCGATCCCAGGACCCTGGGACTCTGGGACCATGACCTGAGCCTAAGGCAGAGGCTTTAACCCACTGAGCCACCCAGGCGCCCCCATTTATACGAAATCTTAAAGACAGAAGAACATCATGGGAATGCAATCAACAAAATGCAGACACAGAAAATGCTTCAAAACAAATTGACCCTGTTACTTCAATGAGCAAGCTATATGGGAAAAATAAATAAAAATTTATGTTGAATACTACTAAGGATAAAAATACCTTTCTCCATACACAGACTACTTGATAGCTCTTGCAGGTGTAATTATCTCTAAAGAACCTTGTCTATGGGTTCTTATAGTCATCTATGAGTCTATAAGCTGTTTATAGACTAGCAGCTTATAGACTCATAGAAGACAATCAAGGGGTAACTCACACAAGTCCAATAACACATCAAAACTACTATTAATTTTAAAAGCTGTTAAAATAATATTTATCAAGAGATTGTTGTATGACAGATGCAGTTCTTAATGTTTTACATGTATAAGCTCAGTGAAACTCCTCATCAATTTAGGAATTATACAATTATCATTATCTGACTTGCCAACGAGGAAACTGAGGCACAAAGTTAAGTAACTTAACTTGCTTCTGTCCCTTAGCTGACATATAGTAGAGACAGGATTTAAACCAAGGTAGTCTGACATTCTAACCTTAACAATACAGCATGCCCTCTGAGATCGATCTATGGTGTGCTGGATACAACAAGGAAGAGATGACCAAGCAGGAGACATATTCAAGGTGATGACATTTCAGGAGAATTCAAAAGATAATCAGCAAAATGCTATATCTTCTTTTCTCAGAGTCCGTTGTTGTAAAATATCTAAGTGAGCATATCTTTTCTTACATATCCCTCCCCCAAAGTTATCTTATCCTTATTTCCAAGGTTCCCAACCTATTAAGCCTGTGCATGCTTACTTATACCATGATCTCTTTCCTGGATTCAAAAGTCAGAAATTGGCATGAAGATCACTTTAGGAATTTGAAACTCCAATGTATCCTTATCTCCTGCAAAGATTTTCTTCAAATTAAGCTTGCAGATGTCCCTTTATATCAGAGAAGTAAAATTATCTTTACTACAAATATTTCAAGTGGATCAGACTAAATATGTCTAAGAGACAACCTGATACCTTCCTTTCACATAAGATCAATGTGACAATTCCCAGCCTAGAGAGGAAAAAAAAAATAATAATAAGGATTTTCCTGTTCATAATTGTGTGCTAAAGACTTCCTTGTAACTCTGATGCTAAAACAATCAAACTTCAAGCATTTTTTAGCTTTATAAATCTACCTTATTTTTAATAACAATCTGATTAGCATCAAGAGTATTTATTTAACTAAATGTTAAATTTTAAAGATTTTATTTATTTATTTACTTGAGAGAGAGAAAGAGAGAGACAGCAACCAGGGGATGAGGGGGAGGGGGAAAGAATCTGAAGCAGACTCTGCACTAGGCACAGACCCCTACCTGGTGCATGATCTCACAACCCTGAGATCATGACCTGAGCCCAAACCAAGAGTCCAATGCTCAACCAACTGAGCTACCCAGGTGCTCCAAAATGTTGAATTTTAAAAACTCTATCAGTCTCCAGCAATATTCCAAGGTTCCTTTCCATACAAAAAATTTTTGAGTGTTCAAAGCATTGCTTCTGTTAGACTTTTAAAAAGTATTTTGCACAGTATAACCTCATACATATTCTAAAATACAGCTATAGAATTGAAAATACAGAGCAGAAATAATAGTTTTTTATCCATTAAATAACTATAATTCAGGCAGTAATAGCAATGCCTGAATTTTTTTATATGTAAAATGGTGGTACTTTCATTTATGCCAGTTGTTATTCAGGTGGAAAAAAGTACCAAAAAATTAGAGATTGCAGAATGGTGATAGAAAACTGATTTTAAAAATCTTATTAGGGTACTTAAGAGGTCAGAATGATTTTGATCTTCCTTATCCATAAAAGAAGGGTAAAAATAAATGTTTCTTTGGCATCACTAAATAATTACAGATATATTTATGCAGTGCTATATACAAAGACTAATTTTCCAAATAACAAAAGAATATACATTTAAACAAAATAATTAATTGAATTTTAGTCCCATTTCTATTGAGTTTTTAGAATATATTTCCTAAGAGGATTATCTTCTCAAACTAACATAACAAATCAATCACTGTACTATTCCACAGCACCAGGATGAATGTCCCCCACACTCAAAATTGAGTTCCTATGTTGGGGTGCCTGGGTGGCTCAGTGGGTTAAAGCCTCTGCCTTCAGCTCAGGTCATGATCTCAGGGTCCTGGGATCAAGACCCACATTGGGCTCTCTGCTCAGTGGGGAGCCTGCTTCCCTCTCTCTCTCTCTACCTGCCTCTCTGCCTACTTGTGATCTCTCTCTTTGTCAAATAAATAAAATCTTTAAAAAAAATTTTTAGTTCCTATGTTGAAAGTGATAATATCACATACTTATCAAGAGTGCATGTAAAAGTTATTACATGCTCACACAATGAGCATGGATAGAGTTCAAGTGGGAGGGAAGAAAGCACGTCCAAAAATGGAAAGGCGAAAAAATGAAAATGAGACAAGCTTGAGTTTTTATGGCGGTTAGGGGTGGGAAGGGATGAGAATTTCCACATCTAAACAGTGGTTTGAATCTGTCACTGGAGTTCAAGGGAAGTTTACCCTGAGATTATAATCATCTTAGATATGGGGCCAAAAGGAAAGAGGAAGCAGTAAGTATTAAGAGCTACCAACATTCAGACATCAAAAACAATAAAAAATGGAGTCACACTTCTTTATTACACAATTACTTATTACTCTTGAAGTGGGGCAGGAGGAGCCATAGTGCATGGTATCAGTAGAGGCAAGGTCATGGAGGCCCTTGGAGGCCATGGCAAGGAGTTTTGAATTACCGATAACTGGAATAAAGATATAAAAGAGTTTAAGCAGAGAAATGATATAATGTGATTTACATTTTAAAAAGATATATTTTGGCTGCTTGGTATAATATAGGCTCTACAGAGGCCTTGGTAAAATCAGTGAGACTGGTTAGGACTGTAGCAGTGCAGATAAGAGGAGATAGTAGCTAGCACCTAATTGGTGACACCAGAGATAGGAAGGAAGCTAGCAATAATCATTGTCATTAGAACCTAAAGGACTTGTGGGAGGATAAAGATAGGAGGTAAGGGGAAGAGTAGGACAAGAAAGACCTTCATTTTTGACCATAGCAACCAGATTTATGGTTTTACAATTTATAGAGATACAGGTTTCAGAGGAGAAAATGTTCTGGAAAAAAAAAAAGAAAATCTAGGAGTTTGTTAAAACAAATACTTGGCTGAAATGGAAAGGGAAATTCAATATTTGTACAGAGAGAGATTCTTTAAATATCACTACTGATATTTATTCATATATTAAGGAACTAAATTTGTAAACTTGTAAATTATTTAAGGGAGTTTTAGTATATTAAACTGTTGATTTCTTCGAAAGCACAATGCAATTCATTGTTTCATGGAAGCACACCAATATATTCATCTTTAAAAATGAAAGAATTGGATTGTTTCTAAAGCCACTTTCTACTCAAATTGTATGTCACTTTGAGTCTACTGTGTGAAAAAATTTGCTTAGGTATGATATAAAAGAACACATGTGTTTCAAAGTTAGAAGGGGAGGTTGTGTTTAAGAATGATGAATAAGTCCAAAATTCCTTCTTGAGTCTTGATTAGTTAAGTCTTTGATGTTTCTGCACGGTCAGCTAAGAAGAAAATTCTGGTTTTTACAAACAGTTCTCTAATGATAACAAATGGTCAAATTCAACTTGGCAAAACCCCTTTTCTCAGAGTATTCTTTCTGGAGATTGATGACAAAATAGCTTCCATGTGCCTGCCCATTCTACAAAAGATGTAGCAGCATGTAAAGCGATGAGTTAAAATGACAGGAATGTCATACCTTCAACAAATTTCTTTTCATTTAGGTCACTCACTTTCCAAAGGTCACAATGACTTATATTAAATTTTAGCTGATTGGACTGTCTCTGTTTATAAGGAAATCAGAAAGAATATTTTCAAAGTGTCTTTGGAGGCCAAACAGCTTGATCTTAAATCATGATGATGACCTCTGAACCATTTGTCTCCTATTTGTCCCTGAAGGTTGCATGAATAATAAATAAAACTACATCACCAGAGGTCTACCCAGGTGCTGTGTAAGACAAAGAATGTAACAACACAGCAAAGCTTGAATCTGAAAGCTAATAAATCAAGAACTAGTCTATGAAGTAAAACTGCAGCAGTAGCATGGCTAGTTGATAGCCATGACAGCCACATTGAATTAAATGAGAAAAAAAAAAATTGCTCCATTGTTTTATTCCTTCTAAATCTAATAGAAGCAGTAATATAAGTGTTTACCATTCTTTTAGCAAAATAGACTTTTCAAAAGATGAATGTATCTACCTGTGTTATACATAAAACATACGTCATGTCAGCAAGCTCTAGATTTCTCTCATGGTTAGAAGTTAATGTGATTTAAAACTTATTCCCTAAATTCAGCAGTTAAGGTTGGTGAATCATTTCTCTGCCAAAACATAAAGAAATAAAAGTTGTTTTATTGATGCATTCATTTAGTAAGTCCATGATACCTCATTACTAAAAGAGCCATATAAACCTGCAACAATTTGCAAACTATTATGTCAGACTCATTAGGAATTAAGTAAAAGTATTGCAAACCAATTCATGAGGATTGCTAGCAGGTAATCAGGGAAGGACCTGTGGTATATTGCTAAAAATGCATTTATGTATAATTGATATTTGTTTGGGTACTCCTTCCTATAACATCATTGAAAATCTGAAAACTGTAAATTTTGAAAATCTGAAAGTTGTAATTAATCCATATTTTGAACTGAGAGTGGAAATTTTTGTAATGAGTTAAAGAATGTGAATCAAAATATATAGCCATGCTCATATAAATAAATAAAATGTTATTTTAACATTTTGTATTTAAAGGAATATTAAAACACAAATAACATTGATATATATATAACAAATATTCTGACATCTTTAAACACCCATTATAATTTTTTATTGTATTTTAAAGCTGCTATTATTGTCTAAGGAGAGCAAAGCACTAAGATATAATCTCAGTAGCTATAATCCCAGTTATGGTGGTGTGACTTCTAGCAAGTGACTAAGTCTCCCTGCAACCCAGTTACTTCATCTATAAAATGCAGTCTAAAAACTGTACCCACCTCCTGGGAAGGTTGCAAGAATTTCATAAGTGAATACAAGGAAAATCCTTATAATAATAGATGGAACATTGTAAACAATGAAAAATTTAGCTATGTTATTATATTCAGCCAGGGGTTTTCAACTTTTGCATGCCACGGACTCCTTTGAAAGTCCAGTGAAATGTTTCTCATACTTAGTTTTTAAAAATGCTTCAAATAAAATATATATGATTAAAAGGAAGCCAGTTATATTGAAATATACTTCTATCCACATGCTCACAGGGATCCCTGAACCCAGAGTAAGACCCTTGAGGTTTATGATGTCAAGTGGATAGTTTTTACTCATCTTTTCAATTGACTGAAGTTACTCTTATAATAAACTCTATTTGTGTAGTACCATTAGCCAATCGATAGTTCTTAGTGTGCAATTTTATTGTTTTCTTAGGACATATGAGGAATTTTTAAACTTTTATACTAATTGTATTATGAAAACATAGGTTTTGTCAATTATTTATGTATTGATATTTCTAAAAATTTTCCAAATTCACTGTATATGTAAGATAAACCCACATTACATTAACTTTTCCCAAACAGACCATTTCTAAATCAAATATAGAGCCTTTGAAAGATTTACATTTCAATACATTAAAATAATCAAATAGATGTTGAGTGATAATGTATAAAACCTCCAGAATAAAAAAATGTAAATAAATAGTAACATTAAATATATACCAAAAAGAAATCTTTTTCAAATATATCAAACAAATGGAAAGAGAGTTGTTTATACAAGCACTATGTGAATTGGAAAAAGTATCCTAAATTTCTATAACTTGATATAGCGAAGGATGCTTAGAAAGAAGCCAGTAATAGGTCAGAAACAGAGTGGAAGGAAATACAATATGTGAAAACATTAGGTTTATGAAGTTTAAAAAGAAAACGATATAAATTTTACTGACATTGTACCGGTAACTATTGAAAAATCCCAGTAAATAATATTTTCTATATATTCCACTATAAAACAGGTGCAAGTTTATTCAGTGCGTGCAGTTGCCCCTTGTGTGTATTTCTGTTGAAAAGGTTCTAACAGTGGAATTGCTTTATCCTTATCAATTATAAAACCTACAAAATAATGTAGTACATTTTGTTTTATAAATAAATGGATTAAGAAAAAAGTGAGAAATATGATTTGAACTAAAACTTTGAGATCTTTAATACTTCAGTCAACATGCTTTTATAATGAGGTGCCAAATGATTATAGACAGAGATTAATAAGTCTAAAAAGAGCAGTTTAGTAGTTTTTTACACTATTTCCTTAGTGCCCCCAAAGTGATGAAATTATATTCAAAACAATGAAAAAACCTCTGATGATAGCATTTAATCAATATTGAACACATTGTCAAAAGGAAACCTTGAGGAAAAAGGTGAAAAAAAAATCATTAGTGTACCAAATAGGTGTGTGGTTGACACTAATGGTTACCTAAGGGAATTCAAAAGTTAAACAAACGTTCCATTCATTTGTCTCTTGTATTTTCCATTAAAACCAAGTCAATCATTATCAAAAGAAAACAAAATATAAATCTTTTCTTTAGAAGATTTTTCCAATAAAATGTGGGAAAAAGTTGGCTTCCTCGGATCACTCTTAGTTTCAGCAGCTCTTCTTCGTATTACATTTAATTACCAATAAAAGAGAAAGTTAACACTCAAGATCCAAATAAGAATGTGAGTGAATAGATTCCAGCTGTTACCAGTTCTTCGAATTCTACTTGGACCAGTTTAACAAAAATGCCAAGGCCTGTAATTTTTCATAGCCTAGTCAATTTCAAACTCTCTCAAATTACACAATCTGCGAGAAACTGGAGACAGCAGAATGTGTCAGAAGACAAGGGTGCACTCAATCTTGGCTTTCATCCCTAGTGCTGTATATCAAAATTGTAAGTGGGCATGATGTGTCAAAGCTACATATTGAGTGCACACACACACACACACACACACACACACACACACCTTCCTCTCATGCCCTCAATCATATGTCTAACTCAGTCATTACAAATGACTATACCTTACACAATTTCAATATCAAGCACTTCACTCTGCAACCACTAACTCTTCTCTCTAAAACCCATGCTGTCTGGTAGTTTACAATACAATGCTTCAATTACACAAAAATATCTTTCACTGCACTTCAATTAATCTTCATGTCCTCAATCACCTCTTTACCCAGTATATGTTACATGACTTATCACTAAAAGCACTCCCTGAATAGATCCTCCCTGAATAGATTCTGTGTTCTACCCACTTGTTCCATTCACAGAACAAAATTCTAATGCTGGTGAAATCCTACACAATTCATATTTTGTATCTTATTCACTTGGAGGAATATGGATGGAGAAAATCATATAACTATGCAAAAAAATCTCGATTTAAAATCAAAGCTAGTAACCTCAGATGATTCCTAATTATTGCCATATAACTGTACTTATTAACAAAGTCCATCACCCTCGTATTTTTTTGGAGTATTTCACAACTTCCATGTCTTCCAGTTTCTAACATCTCTATCTTCTTTCTTAACTTCCAGCAAATGCCTCCTTTTTCCTATTTCACTGAGAAGAATAGTGGTAGTTAAAAGACAATTTTCACAGGCTCCCACCCATATCCATTTCACACTAACCCACCCACATCCGTACCCATGGATCAAAGATCTTTGCTCAAAGGCAAGGTAACCCTCTACTAATACATTGAATCCCAAAGTTTCTGGTCTATAGTTTCTACCTCTGTTCTACAATGTATCCTCAAACCAGTAGCAAGGATATGACATTCTCCAATGCTCTCCTGTTCATATAGAGAAAATCTAATACCCTTTTAAAGTCCATAAACACCTAGTGATATGGCCTCTCTTTACCTCATATTTCTTTCCCCCTTACTCCACTTTCGTGACTGTCCTTGACCACGATACCTCAGGGTCTTTGCTCGTGTCTTCTCTCTACTTAAAACGCTTTCTACAATATCCACATGGATTTTTCATTCATTTCATTCATTTCCTCAGTCCTCTCTTTAATGTCACCTTATTAGTAAGTCTTTACTGATTATTCTATTAGAAATACCATTGAGCCATCAGGGAATTCTTATGCTCTTGCCTTTCTGTGTGTGTGTGTGTGTGTGTGTGTGTGTGTTTCCTTCATAACACTGCCACAGTCTGATATGTGTGTTTGGTTGATACTTGTTGAGTTATTCCTATATATAATTTAAAAAATCAGTGATATATTAAGGCTCTCTGAAGTGCTGCTCAGCCTCTAAACCTCAAAATATAAGTAGAACTGTTAGAATAGACAGGCACATACATGGGAATAATAATCCAAAAACAAGTATACCACCCGTTACTCTCACCACTGTATCCCATATTCTCTCACAATGGTGATTCTTTGCTCCAATGCTAATCCCATCTCAAATGGTTCTCTCTAGGCCCATATTTTACTTCTTTACGAGACCAGTGCTCTAACCCCTGAGCTACGGAGCCATTTCACTTCTTTATATGTAACTTTAACAACTTAAATGTGAGGCATAACTGTTGCCTCTTGTTCTAGTGTGCCTTCATAAATGTCTATACCCACTTTTGTATTATTAGATTATTACCCCAAGCATTAAGAATGATAGCACAGCGGGGAGGAGTCAAGACAGCGGAGAAGTAGCAGGCTGAGACTACATCAGGTAGCAGGAGATCAGCTAGATAGCTTATCAAATCATTGCAAACACCTACAATTCCAACGGGAGATTGAAGACAAGAAGAACAGCAATTCTAGAAACAGAAAATCGACCACTTTCTGAAAGGTAGGACTGGCAGAGAAGTGAATCCAAAGCAACGGGAATATAGACTGCAGGGGGAGGGGCCAGCTCCCAGCAAGCAGCGGAGCAAGGGAGCAACAGAGCACAAAATCAGGACTTTTAAAAGTCTGCTCCACTGAGGGACATCACTCCAGGGGCTAAACTGGGGAGAAGCCCATGTGGGGTCAGCGTGGCCCCAGGTCCCGTGGGGTCACAGAAGGATCAGGGTTGTCTGAGTGTCGAAGAGCCTGCAGGTAATAGAGCGGGGAAGCCGGCTGCAGAGACAGAGCCAAGGAGTGAGCTCTCAGCTCGGGGTTACCTTGAACTAGTCGCAGGCTGGATGAACTTGGAGCGCGGCCAGAAGCCAGGGAGACAGGAGTGATTGGGTTCTTTTCTCTGAGGGCACACTGAGGAGTGGGGCCCCCAGCTCTTGGCTCCTCTGGCCCGGAGACTGAGAGGCCACCATTTTCATTCCTGTCCTCCAGAACTCTACAGGAAGCATTCAGGGGACAAAAGCTCCTGAAAGTGAACCCAAGCAGATTACTTAGCCCGGCCCTGGTAAGGGTGGTTCAATTCCGCCTTGGGCAAAGACACTTGAGAATCACTACAACAGGCCCCTCCCCCAGAAGATCAACAAGAAATCCAGCCAAGACCACATTCACTTACCCAGGAGAGCAGCAGAATTCCAGAGGAGGAGAAAGCAAACCACCGAACTCATGGCTTTCTCTTCTCTCCATGATTCTTTAGTCTTGTGGTTAATTTGATTATTTTTAATTTCTTTTTTTTCCTTCTGCTAATTTTTTTTAACTTTTACCCTTTACTTTTTTAACCTATTTTAACTAGTTTACCTAATATATATATATATATATATATATATATATATATATATATTTCTTTTTTATATTTTTTCTTTGTTTTATTTTTTAATTTTTTTTTTAATCTGAACTTCTTTTTATCCCCTTTCTCCCCCCCATGATTTGGGGTCTCTTCTGATTTGGTTAAAGAGCATTTTCCTGGGGTCTTTGCCAAGCTTTTAGTATTTTATTTGCTCCTTCATATACTCTTATCTGGACAAAATGACAAGGCGGAAAAACTCACCACAAAAAAAGAACAAGAGGCAGTACCAAAGACTAGGGACCTAATCAATACAGACATTGGTAATATGTCAGATCTAGAGTTCAAAATGACGATTCTCAAGGTTCTAGCTGGGCTTGAAAAAGGCATGGAAGATATTAGAGAAACCCTCTCTGGAGAGATGAAAGCCCTTTCTGGAGAAATAAAAGAACTAAAATCTAACCAAGTTGAAATCAAAAAAGCTATTAATGAGGTGCAATCAAAAATGGAGGCTCTTACTGCTAGAATAAATGAGGTAGAAGAAAGAATTAGTGATATAGAAGACCAAATGACAGAGAATAAAGAAGCTGAGCAAAAGAGGGACAAACAGCTACTGGACCACGAGGGGAGAATTTGAGAGATAAGTGACACCATAAGAAGAAACAACATTGGAATAATTGGGACTCCAGAAGAAGAAGAAAGAGAGCAGGGAGCAGAAGGTATATCGGAGAGAATTATTGGAAAGAATTTCCCTAATATGGCAAAGGGAACAAGCATCAAAATCCAGAAGGTGCAGAGAACCCCCCTCAAAATCAACAAGAGTGGGTCTATACCACCTTACCTAATAGTAAAATTTACAAGTACTAGCGACAAAGAGAAAATCCTGAAAGCAACCCATGAAAAGAAGTCTGTAACATACAATGGTAAAAATATTAGATTAGCAGCAGACTTATCCACAGAGAACTGGAAGACCAGAAAGAACTGGCATTAAATATTCAGAGAACTAAAAGAGAAAAACATGCAGCCAAGAATACTATATCCAGCTAGGCTATCATTGAAAATAGAAGGAGAGATTAAAAGCTTCCAGGACAAACAA